>NW_020954576.1:60463909-60592594 GCF_900497805.2 Vombatus ursinus | reverse complement strand
CTCTCTCTCTCTCTCTCTCTCTCTCTCTCTCTCTCTCTCTCTCTCTCCCTCTCTCTCCTAGATATAAGTTCCGGACTCCCCTCCTTGGAAGGAAGACTCACAGTGAAGATGTATTTGTTCTGGATTCCCACTGTTGATGAGATTGTGGATCTGCTAAAGTTTCAAAGTATCTGTAGTATGTAACATGCAAACTAACTACTTGGATATTTCATTTGTGCATACTTTCTTAAGTAAAAAAACAAGAAAAAGTCTGAATTGTTGTGGCTTCTTTTAATTGTCTTTCAGTCCTTGCATGGTGCTAAGTTGTTTTCTCTCAGAGGACAAAACTAAAGGTAGTGGTCCAGAACTGGAGAAAGATGAATTTAAAATGGACAAAAAGAAAACTTCCTGCTGAGGTGTAAATACAACTTGGTCAGGGGATTCTAATCTCTTTAGACAACCACCATTTTAATGGAAATCGCTGTCTAGTGGTGAAACATCTGGAAGCCCAACTGTAGTGTAGAAATACAATGGGCTTCAGATTCATTTGACAAGCCGTACTTGTGTGGATGCTGTCAGTCACAGACATAGATTCCTTTCTCTTTGGTATATTTTGCTTTGATTGCCAAGGGTGAACCAGCCAGAGAGGTTTCTCAGCCTTCTGTTGTCAGATGGGGCGGGGCAGGGGGGACTGTGAAGTAGACACCCCATTCCATAGTGTGACCAGCAGTCAAATGTTCTGGTCACTTAATACAAGAAATCAGATCTTTCGAGGAACAGAGAAATCATAATGTTGGAGCCTTTAATTCCAGGACTGGGGGAGGGGGTAGTATTTCAGTTGTGAGAAGAAGTGTTCTGTTTCAGAGGATATGCCATCCAAATGACCCATTGTGAAGAAATAGCTGCCACACTGATGAAAGGGAAACTACGAAAACAGAATCAAACACTGACCTTCAATGATGCTCAGCTCTGGCATTTAAGACGGAAATAAAATTTGTATCTCCAAATGGTTTTGGAAAGAGTACATATGAGATTTAAGGAAAATAGTGCATTTTGTTCTTTTGAAAAGACATGTCCTAATTTACTCACAGTCCAGTAGATCCTGTGTTGGATATCAAAATTTACTATTCGGATCATACATCCTTCTGAGCTAAGGTAACATGTCTTTGAGGGCCAATTGTGACCTGATGCAGGAAGAGAGACAGTGGGTATTCCAGTTAATATGGAGTTGACTTCTTTACTTAATGACTGGCAGTCACAACTGCAATCAATTTTGAGAACAACATTAGGCAGTTTAATATTTCAAACAATTTCAGATACTCCAAAAGAATAAAGGATCTTTTGTGACATGGAGACCGCTAAAACTACTGACTTAGTAAAAGGATAAGATGGCCCATTAGATCATGAGCAGCTAAGAGTGTTCAGGGGACTATTCCTAACCCCCACCCACCCCACAGCACTGAAGTAAGATCATTATGTAGCATTTGCAATGGAGGGAAAAGAAAGTTAGGTAGCCATTAATTTGCTACCACCAGAAACTCCAATACTATAGAGTTGGAGGTCAGTGGGGGTGGAGCAGGCTAAAAGAAAATGGCCAATGAGAAAGATGCAAGAGTCAAGAAAGGATGGAATAGAAGATGTGAAATTTTTTGCCAAAAAGATACGTTGCCTTGGGTAGAGGACTAATAAAAACCTCCCAGAGCATGGAAATCCAACTTATGTCTAGTGCCTGTTTATAGTTTAAGGAGGCAAGATGATCTAATGGGCAGCTAGGCACAAAGTGTCAGTTCTTGGCTTTCTTAGACTTGGCCTGAGATCCTTCCAAATCCTTTGATTTTGACTTTGGATTAATGAACAGAGCGGACATGATATAAAATGTTGGTTGTTAGTTTATGCCCTGGGAAATACCCAGGCCAAAATGAACATATCTCAGCTAATCCTGGGAAGGGGACCTTGCTACTTGAGTTCCAGGGAGCTGGAAGTAGAGTCAGGAAAACTTGAGTTCAAATCCACCCTCAGACACTTAACTAGCTTTGTGACCTTAGGCAAGTAACTTAACCTCAGTCTGCCTCAGCTTCCTCATCTGTAAAATGAGAATAATAATAGTACCTACTTCCCAGGGTTGTTGTGAGGATAAAATGAGATAATATTTATAATGTGTTTTGCAAATCTTAAAGCACTATATAAATGTTAACTATTATTGTCATCATTGAATTAATTTGTTTCTAAGCCTTTCCCTTTTCTTCCAGATGAAAATGGTCTCTCTTTTCTCAAAATTTATTGTGTTTTGTCTAGATCTCTCCTTCGCCTCCCCATCACATTCTAACATATATTTTATTTTCAAATATGTCCTATCCTCCTCCTACTTCTCTTGCCCATTAAATTGTAAACTTCTGGCAGAAGACTTTGAGTTCTCCTAAGCGGATGTATTATGGCAGGGTGGGAGGCACCATTGTACCAATAGAAAGATCAGTGGGTTTGGGGTCAAAGAAACTAGGTTCATATTTGGACTCTGCCAATTAAAAATACTTATGTGACCTTGGCCAATCAGTCTCTCTGGGACTTACTTTTCTCCTCTGTAAAATGAGGAAGGTAGACTTTGTTCTCTGAGCTTTAAATTTATGTCCTATGACTGTATCATTTTCCATCTTTGTGCCCAACACAGTGCCAGGCTTGTGAAAGATCCTTAATAATAAATGTTTGTTGAATTGAACTGGATTCATATATGATATTTATGCATATGTACCCCCCCCAACAGAATATAAGCCCTTGGGAAGCTTCACCTATGCTGTATTTATTACCTAATCCATGGCTACCCTGTCATTGATTACTGAAATTGGTGCATAGATTCTGGCCAGCCAAAATTTCTTTCAGTGGTAAAAGTAATCACTAAGAATTCCTGCCTTCCCCTGCCCTGTCCATTTTCATCAAAAATGTTAAACTATTTTTAAACTACAGAAATGCCACAGTTATTCACGGTACTACATGGTTTAAGAAGCATAAAAGTGGTTCCAGGCTCCTGGAGGAGGCATGCCAGCAGATCAGAGTTCACTTCCTTCCCTTATTCCAGGCAAAGGAAACAGCAGCAAATTATAACCATGACTTTAGTATGGGAACAGAGAGACTAACTAAACATTCCCCATCTAGGGTATGCCCATTGGGGTTGCACGTATGGTGTAGCCCCTCTGACTTCTCTTTCTTTTTTCCTAAAGATAGGAGACAGAAAAAAAAATGAACCAATCCATAGGTAAGTAGGAATTTACCCTGTGGTTAAACTCCAAAATGTAAATATTTGAGTTAGGAGGAGTGACAAGAAATCATTTGGCCCAGCCTCCCCATTTTCTAGATGACATGCCCAAGGCCCAGAAAAATTTCCCCAAAGCCACATCGCTGGAATTGTCCCCATATATGGAATTTACTCCCACTTCACCTCTGCGTCTTCACATCTCTGTTTTCTAACTCTGCTAATGCTATACCCGCTACATGAAATCTCTTTTTTTAATCTTTCCAACTACTTGTGTGCAGTTATCTTGTATTTATTCTCAAGTCATTTCGTATATTTTTTGTATGTGCTTACTTTACATACATGCTGTCTCATCCAATAGAATATAAGCTCCTTCAGGTTAGGGACTGTTTAATATTTATTTTGTTTTCATATTCCAGTGCCTGGTACAAAGTCCATGTTTAATAAATGCTTAATGATTGATTGATTGATGGCTAGTAAGTGAAGTGTGGACTAGAACCTGGGTCTGCATTTGTTAGGAAGAGAAAAGAAGAAACATTTTGTGGTTTGGAAGCCTTGTCTCTGAAATGAGAGGCATTCTTCTTTTGATGACTTCAGGCATTCATACTAAGGGAAATAAGCAAACTGTAGCCACTGCCACCACTTTCTCTCTCTTCCCACCCCCTAAAAAACCAACAAACCCAAAACAAAACAAACTTGGGGTAGTCAAGGATCTATGCAAATAAAACCTGGTTGTTTATGGGTGGCTTGCTTTTAATTTATTTAATAATTCAGTCAAACAGAGAGTTTCCTTCACAAGACTGGCTCCTCTAATATTGTGCTCCAGTGACCTTCCCAGGGTGCTTTTTGGTCTAGGTAAGAATCTCTCTTTGCTAGGAATTCCTGGCTATGAGTGGTGTGGGAGTGGGGCACGGCTGGGAAGGAAGGAAGGACTGAAGAATGAATGTCACCATCCCTGAAGCATAATGTGATTGAATTCATTATGTAACCAAAGCAAAGGCAAGACAGGCAGGAGACAGGAAAGACAGAATTAAGTAGATATTGTGACCAGAAGAACGACAAATATAAAGGAGAGGCTTTACAGCAGGGAAACTTGGCTTTCTAATTTCCTCAGCTCCATCCTGGCCCCATGCAATATCTGTAAGGGCTATAAATCTGAGCCAACAGTATCTGATTGTTTCCACAGCCCTTTGAGATACTTGGAGGAAAGGTGCAATGAAACTATAAAGGATATCTATCCCCTGTGAGGGAGGGAATAGAGGATCTGCCCAAGCATAGAGGCAGTAAGGCTTGCTCAATAGCCCAGCCCAAGTTCTATGCCATAACATTCAGCAGCTAGCTCACTTGGCCTCAGTATACTCAACTGTAAAATGGGGGCAAGGTATTTACTAAACAACCATATAAAGACACAAAGAGAAATAATTCTTTCAAAGAAGACAAAGCAATAAAACAGAAAGTCATTTTATAATCCTTACCAGCCATTAAAAATTGGGAACATAGATTGTCCAAGCTAGAAGAGATCAGAATAATCATCTGCTCCCCCTAATCCTCCTTTTTTGGAGAGTTGTTGTTGCTAGTGCTGAACACTCCCTCAAACAGAGCACTTACTTTGGCTTCTTAGACATTATTCTCTCCTGGTTCTCCCCCATCCCTCACACAGGTGACTTCCAAAAATCTGCCTTGGGCTCTCTGTTCTTTCTATACTTTCTTCCATGGGGCTCTTATCTGCTTCTGTGGACATCATCTCTATGCAGATAACTCTGAAAACTTATATATCCAACTCTAACCTCCCTCTAGAACTCTAGCACTGCATCACTAGCAGCCTTTTGGGCTGTTCTGCATAGATCCCCCATCAACTCAATCTCCAACTCAATATGTATCAGACTGAGCTGATTCCCCTTTACTCCTACCTGTTTTACCTTTAAACTCTGGGAATATCACAGATGTAGCACTAAGGTTTACAAAGTCTAGAAAAGAAACTGAAGACCTTAAGGGAAAAGGTTTTTGTCTCTGCTAACAATTTAAGACAATGTCTTCAGAAAGGGAGAGCAGATTTTGGGAGTAAAGATCTAGTTTAGAAGACCGAGGTTTGAAAACGAGTTTTTTTGGAGCGACAGATTAAAATATAGGAATGATGGGCTCTTGGTAAGAGATAAAGTACCAAGAGATGGTAAAAATGTATTTGCCTAGACCCTTTAAATCTAATCTAAAAGACCTTAAATTGAAAAGGAAGGAGAAACTGCAATTAAAGAAAATCTTTCTCTGTTTCTTTCCTCTTTTCTTCTTCTATAATATAATATAATATAATATAATATAATATAATATATAGAGAGAGAGCATTTAATTATACATGTATATAAAATTTTCTAAATGTATACATGCATGTAAACACACATTATATCAGACACAAAAAATCTTAGTATGTTTTAAATTATTTTGGGGCAACATATGTAATTATATGCACACACACACATATACACATGTATTTATTTTTGTTTGGTTTTAGACCTGTAATTTCATTACTAGAGGGAGTTCCTTGTTTTAGGACTCCATCAATGCAAATCAGCACCCACTTAGCAACTTTGGATCTTAGAGAGTAGGAGGCTCTAAGAGGTTATAAAACTAACCCCAGTTCACACAGCCTACAAGAGACAGATGAAAGACCTGAATCTGGATCTTCTTTACCCTGATGGGTAAACCACATGATGAAACCACAACTCCTTTTCACAAATGATGAGGCTGAGACCCAGAAAGGTTTAATGAATTGTCCATGACCACACAGAAAGGAATGGCAGAGCCAGCTTGGATTCAATCCAAAATCCTCTGCAAGATTCCAGCTACATCAAGCTGTCTCCCAAAGTAGTCAAGCCCAGGGAAGTTGAATTCCCTTAGGAAATCTCATGGAAGAATCAACTTATTTCCTGGAAGATTTGAGACAAGTTGTGCTTGATTGCTTTCCAGTCAAAACCTTTTGAAAAGAAAACTGGGGTGCCATCCCCACCAGAGAGCTGCCTTGAGCTGTACTTAAGTAGAAAACTTCACAGACATTTTAGCCATAAGGCCACTCTTGAGTGCCCAGGTTTCACTGACCAAATGCTTACTTCTAAATATTTAAACGAAGAGCAAGAACAGCTTTAGAATAAGACCTCTGACTGTCATTTCCTTTCCTTTTCTTGAGTCTTTTCAAATCCCATGAGCCAAATACAAATTCCATTATTCAATGTTTCTCTTATTTGGCATTTCCCTTCCTCCACTATTTAGTTCTGCTGGTCTTAGAAGGAAACAAGCTGTAGAGAATATGAAAGCTTCTGAGAGGCTTATAACCACTAAAACCTCCTGAGCCAATGATTTCTGAGTCAATGTCTGTTGGGTATTGATTATTCTGGTTTGTGAGAAGGCAAAAGTATTTGTGATCTCCTCCTTTCCAAAGACCTTTCCCCTTCTCATCTTCACCCAGACATAGCCTTTCCCTTGTGCCCTATGAGGGAAGGGAGCTCTTTCTGATACCCTCCCCAGAACTGCAGGTAGTTGTTACAGTGGTATATCATTTCCCACCCAGTTGCCTTCCTTTGGATTTTGCCATCACACCCCCAGGGAGCCTCATCACCCTGAAGGATTCAGCCTTAATACTCATACCTCATCAGTGCCCTCTGATCCTCTGATTGGAAGGCAGAACAAGCAGCTCTTCTTCCATTTAAGAAGGACACTCAGGTCAACCATCTCTCCATTTCCCACCAGTCTGTATTCTTTGAACTTCGCTGGGTGCCTCTCTCACTACCCACTTTTCAGTTTCCTTTTGCGTACCGTCTTTCCTCACTAGATTGTAAGTTCCTTGAAGGCAAGACCTTTCTTTTTCTTATTTGTCTTCCCAAGCTCGCAGCACAGCACAGTGAAGAGATGCTATATAAATGTTTATCAACTGACTGTAAACTTCTTGAGGGCAGGAACTGTTCCCTCTTTTGTATTTCCATCCCAGCACCTAGAACAATGTCTGAAACACAGAAGGTGCCATTAAGCACCTAAGCCAATTCCAATCCTCTTTTAATTATACTATTCTATTCTGTTTCTTTGGAGAATAAGGCAAAACTCTAGAAACTCGACCCTACTTTTAGTTGAACGATGCTGTGCCCTCTCACAGTCGCAAACTTAATATTGCAGCCCCCTCTCATTTTGCTCACCATGACCCCCGGTCCTTTTGATGGGTTCCTAGTAAGTGCCCCTTACAGAGTTAGCCCTTCCCTTAAACATTCCCTTTTTTAGGGTGCTTATCCATGTGAGCCCTCAATGGCTTTCTTTCCTTTAAAGGGCTCATTTTAACCTATCACAATAGCCACAGGTGCCACCTGCCAAGAGTATTAGGCAAACGATGAAGAAGTGACCAGGCCTTGAATGAATGTGGACTCCTATGTTCAATAACTCAGGTAACAAAAAAAAAAAATGAAGCCATCTGCAGCTCAATTTAGAGCATAATTTTATTAAGTCATCGGGGATTGCAGAATGTGATAATGGTTGACTTTCTTACAAAATTAAATCACTTCAAATGCACAATCAGCTATTCATTTTCCAATGGCTGAATGCAATGGCTGTGAAAATCACACTCCCTTTAAGCACACCTTTAATTTCTATCAGTATATGCTTCATTTAAAAAAAAAAGATATTTGAGCACCTTTGAAAAGGCTACTTGTCCCACATGCAAGACAGGGCTGTGATGTGATAGGCCTTACCCAGCATCTTGCTTACTTATTGTTTTATGAATTTGATCACTGGTTGATTGTAAATGTTTTGAATGAATCAGCATATCCAACATCAACATATCCAACATTTACGTAAAAGGAAAAGCGTGTTTCTTTTAGCCTCACCACCTCTCCCCCTTTAATACATAAAAGACCTAGAAATATAGCCAGAGAAGAGCTAGGAATCTTCTCACCACGGCTCTGAAATTGGAAGATGCTCCAGTGGCCCATTCATTTAAAGAGTCACATGGTGGGAGGAGAAAGGAAAGGTAGAGGGAAATGCTTTTTTTTTCATCTAGAACAGAGTAAAGGATTACATGAATCCAAGCTTTAATTTTCCTAAAACATACATTTAGCATAATCAAAAGATGTGCCTGAAGAAATCTGATGAATGCAATTACTAAAAGTTTGATGATGAAATCATTCCCACCTCTCAGATATGAAGTGAGGGACTAGGGGAACAGAATGAGGTATATATTTTCAGATAAGGACAATATGTGAATTTGTTCTGCTTAATTACACATATTTGTTATGATGAAAGGCTTCAATATTGTGGAAGGAAAGAGTTGTTGGGGGAAGAAATGGGAAATGAGAGTGATTAAAAAAGGAAGACAGTAAAGACCAATAAAACATTTTAAAAATACACAAAAGAGAGCAGAAACAAATTCAGAGGGGGTCACAGATGAGCAGAACATATTAAATTTCAAATATACTTAAAAACAAGCTGTACAATATAGAGATTCCTAGTTTCACATACATTTCTTTTTCTGTTCTTCTTTGTATAAGCAGAAGCTAATGATTGATGAGGTGGATGATACTTTTTAAACAAAGATACAACCACTCTACTTCCCATACTCAATTAATTCCAGTGGCTCCCTATTTCTTCCAGGATAAAATACCAACTCTTCCAATTTGTTTTTATTACCCTTCAGAATTTGACCCTAACCAACCTTTCCAGCTTCAGTGGATATTAATTTTCACCCCTCTCAAAAAAAAGATGCCAAACTAGCCTCTCTCTGTGCTTCTTTTTGTTTTGAGGTCTTTTGGGAGACAATCAGGCTTAAATGACTTGCCCAGGGTCACATGGCTAATAAGTGTCTTAGCCTGGATTTGAACTCAGGTCCTCCTGACTCCAGGGCTGTTGCCCTATCAACTGTGCCACCTAGCTGCCCCTTTCTCTGTGTTTCTTATGCATGACACTCCATCTCTCATCTCTGGGTCTTGCTACTAGATACTGTACATGCCTGAAGGATTCTTCATCTTCACCTCTCTTCTTTCAAGAAACAGTTCAAGCACCACCTTCCAAATGGAGCGTTTTCTGATCTCCCCAAATGCTAGTGCCCTCACTCTTTAACTGCCTTATATTTAAGTACCTAGGATTTATTATGTACATACATATATGCATAAGTATATGTGTGTGTGTATATGAATACAAATATACACATAAATGTGTATATATTTTATATATATACATGTGTGTATCTACATATATACACATACATTATATACATGTATATATACATATATACACATGTGTAGTTTATATATATACATACATACATACACATATATATGCATATGTGTGTGTTTATGTCCTTATTATGTCCTTATCTCCCTGATTATAATATGAACACCTTGAGGATAGGATTGTTTCTTTTCCATTCCTATTTAATTTCATTTCTATTTATTCATATGTCCAGCACCTAATACAAAGTTTGGCACATAGTACGTGCATAATAAATGCTTGGTGATTGATTGATCATTGTTAGGTTTATAATAAATAGATTTTAATTTTAAAAAAAGATGTGCTTGAACCAGATTTTTAGAGCCCACCATAAGATGTAGAACCCACCTTATACTTGGTACCCTAGATTTTGATAGTCTGGTGCTCCTGGGGAAACTCCATCCTGGGAGAACTATTTGGGAAAACCCCTTAGACAAATCTGGGTACCTCTTTCTGTTCACAGCCACCACCCTGAATGGTGGGGTACAGGGTTGCTTGCCACTCCTCAGCCGGCTGACAAAAAGGCTTCAGTCCGTCTTCTGAAGTGGGCCTTGGGAGGAGAGAGGTGACAGGGGCAGGAGCAGGGGTGGCCATCTCGAAGCGGTCTATCTGAATCTCCTCTCCTTCTGAAACACAGCTGCTGACCTCTTGAAGCTGGAAGCCCCGGATCAAAAGCTGACAAGCTTCCAAATCAGCTTCCCACACTCTTTCTAGAAGCTGACTCCTGGAGCTGAAACAATGCCAATGTAGAAACAAATACACACGCACACCGAGATTAACATGATGGAGTAGGTATCAAATGAAGTCCATCCCCCGTGCTCTTCTACCCTGTAAAAAGAGGGCTGGATGCATAATCATTCCCAAGAGGGGTCTACTTGATTTCATATCCCACCTCTGACACTTAATACCGATGGGACTTGGGGAAATCACTTTACCACCCTATAATTCAGTTATCTCATCTATAAAATCAGAGCGGGGTGGACTAGATGACCTCCTGGGTTCCTTCCAGGTATAGCTGATGTTCCTATGACTTATCAGTATACATGCATATGTATACACAAACATGCATGCATGTATACATGTTTGTATATATGCATGTAGATGTGTAGTTATACATACATGCACATACATATGTGTATATATAGATGCATGCGTGTGTGTGTGTGTGTGTGTGTGTGTGTGTGTGTTAGTTGCCATCAAGTAACCAAGAATGACCTCATGGATTAAGGGCATCGTAGTATTACAGGTAGAAAAAGTGATAGGTCAAGTCTTAGGATCTGATTTTGAATCTTTGCTCTCCTTTATGCTAGCTATGTGATCTTAGGCAAATCACTTACCCCTTCAGGGCCTTAGTTTCCTGACCTGTTGAATGAAGGGGGTGGGTTAAATGATCTCTAAAGACCCTTCCCCCTCTGATCCTAAGATAGGAGGTTTGGACCCAAACTGCTATTGTAATTGCCATCTGTCCCACCCGGTGCACCACTTGATTATATGATTTTTTATTGCTCTCTATGCATTCAAGTCTTCACCCAATAATAGATAAAAGATAGGGATGGTGACTTTCACTCTTTTGTAACCTTCACAATGTCACAACAGTGACATATGGCAGGGGTTTGACTGGACCTAATTGGATTGAATTGATCTTATTCCTAAAAGGATGGACGCAACTACATTTTCCGACAACTTTTTTTTTTCGAAGAGAAAAAGTTGCTCCTTCTGTAAATAATTTGCTACTCATCACTTCATTATGCTAACTTTATGTCTTCAAGACAGAAATTATTTTGAGGGTAGAGAAGATGGAATGAATCCTAGAGGAGGCTTGGCCTATTATAAGCAGAATTTGGGGATACGTGCAGTTATCTGAACAAAAGCCAAGGTTAAGCCTCCAAAAATGTCTCTTGCTGCAAGCCAAGATTTTGCAAAATAATTGGGGGGTGGGGAGGGTGCTGTGTGCTCTATGGTGAGAAAAATACAGAGGTAGAAAATTACAAAATTACAGTCCTTTGTGATGACCCACTTAATACTTTCTTCAGACTGTGGGTTGTTTTTTTTTTTTTTTTAATTTCAACTTGTTGCATCTGTTTCTGTTCAACTAAATAGTGGTTGATTTCACATTCTTTAGAAACTTTGCTCTTCATGCATAGGATGGTAATTGTGTTGTTAGTAATAAATCTCTCAAATGAGTGACTCACTGCTACTTGGGGCTTGGAGAGCTGTGGTGGGGATTTTCAATGTCCTATATGCTTCTGACCAGTCCTAAAGCTTCAAGCTGAAATGTTTGGGGGAGTTCATGTGTGGGCAACTGAGATTCAACCACTTGGCCAGCTCACTGGACTATGACTGCTTGTCCAAGGTGAAATGTGCCTGAGATCTCTTAACTGTGGCTTGAATAACAGGGGGGAATTGTTAACAAGAGGCAGAAAAGCCAAGGCAGATGCTGCTGTGAAAGGCTATGTTCCATCCAATAAACACTCAACCCAAAAAGCCAAACTTTTTCCCCTAGAAGATGGCTCTTGCTAGATGCTGCTCAGTACCTACACCAGTAGGCATAGTTTTTATGTAGCCAACAGGCATATAGTAAGGGAATGTGTACCATGGAAAGGGCATTGAGTTTGGAGTCAGAGGACCTGGAATTAAATTGAAACTCTGCTACATGCCACATGTGTTAGTTTGGGCAAGTCACTCATCTTCTTAGGATGTTAGATTCCTCATCTTTAAAATGAGGTTGTTGGACCAGATGGCATCCATCTCTTTCTGCTCTACAGGGGGAAAAATTGGTTTCTTATTTTAGTTAGGAACTTATAGAGCCCATAGTTTTTTCTAATTATTTCTCCCAACAAAGGTGGAGAGGTTGGTCTTCGGACATCAGATACACAGACCTTCAATGGCCTTGTATTGAAGTCTTTCTAGCTGGGTAGGACAAGTTACTAGATAAGTAACCAGGATGAGTTACGAGAACTTTCACTACACTGGCATGGCCTCGGTGAATGTAGTCACCTCTATGCCAGAGTAGGATTTTGGTGGAAGATAAGATGTTTCTCTCACTAATACATCAAAATTAGTTAATACTTATATCACTACAAAAATTACTTTGTCCAACCATCTACTATGAACTGACATTATGCAAGGAGGTAAATGACAGATAAATGTTTGCCAGGACTGTGGAAAGGTATCCTTCAAAAAAAGGATCAAATGAAAGAAGTTTTCTAGTGTAGTATGTTAGAAAGAACACTAGATTTGGGATCCATGGACCTGGATCCATTACCAAGTTACTTGACATTGTTGGGCCTTGATTTTCCCATTTATAAAGTGGGGGAAGAGGATTCTGGGAAGATGGTAGTGTAGGTCAGAAAATGTCAAACTCTCAAGATTTTCTTCCACAAAAGAGACAAAATAGCACCTCTGGGTGAACATAGAGCTGAGAAAACAAATAAGATTAGGGGCAGAAGAGGGGTCCTCCTGGGACAATTAGAGAAGATCTGAAGAAAAATCCTGGACAAGATTTCCTTCCTGTGAAAAGTAAACACCTCCAGGCTAGGGTCCTTCAACAACAAGAGGCAAGGCTTGGGGTTAGCTGGGTTAGGAGGTTGCCTCAGCTCAGCCACAGGAATTTTTAACCCCAGCATAGTGAGCAGAATTGGGCATCTGTCCCGGGGAAGATTAAGGGAATCTCTGCTGATGGGAACACCACACCCAACTGTGCTGCAGAGACTTGGTTGGTGCCAGAACAAAGTAGCACACATCAGTAAGTGCCAAAGCAGTGGGGTAGGGACGCCTCTGCTGTGGGCACTTAGAGGAGGCTGAAGGTCTTGGTTTGAGTTCAAGGTCAGAAGAGTGAACTAAAGAGGATTAGAGGCACCATCCTCCATACCCCAGGACTAGAGGTGATTATAAAAACTAAATTATTATAAAAAAAATGCACAGGCAAAGGAGAAAGAATCCAACCATAGAGAGCTATTACAGAAATAGAGAAGATCAGAGCTGGTCTTCAGAGGAGGATATTGAAGCAAAGAAACCCTCTTCTACCCCCAAAGAGTAATGTCAAATGGTCACCTGCCCAAAAAGAACTCATTTAAGAACTTAAAAAAAGATTTTAAAAATCAAATGAGAGAGACTGAGGAAAAACTAAAAAGAAAAATAAGAATAATACAAGAAAAACAAGAAGGTTAAGAAAAGAAAGTCAACCATTAGAAAAGAAGATTCAGAATCTTAAGGAAGAAAATCAGAATTGGGTAAGAGGAAACCAGTGAAGTTATAAGAGATGAAGAAATTAAAATAATAAAAATTAAAATTAAAAAGAATGAAAAATAGAAGAGAATATGAAACATCTCATCAGAGAAACAACAGATCTAGAGAACAGATCAAAAAGAGAAAACATAAGAATAATGGGACTACCTGAAAGTTCTGATTAAAAAAAAGAATTTCGATACAATAATACAAAAAATAATTAAAGAAAATTGTCCTGAAGCATTACAACAAGAGGGGAAAGTAGAAATAGAAAAAAATCCACTGATCAGCACCTGAAAGAACTCCTATGAGGAAAACTCACAGGAATATTATTGTCAAATTTCAAAACCCCCTGATCAAGGACAAAATACTATTAGCAACAAGAAAAAACAATTTACATATGGTGGTACCACAATTAGAATCATACAAGGCCTAGCAGTGGCGACACTAAAAGATCACAGGTCTTGGAACACTGTGTTATCAAAGAGCAAAAGAACTGGGCTTCTGGTCAAAACTATCATGCCCAGCAAAGCTAAGCATAATTCTGAATGAAAAAAAAATGGACACGATCAGTTGTCAGACTTTCAGGTCTTTGTTAAAAACAAAAACAAAAACAAAAAAACCTGAACTCAATAGATTTAACATATAAGAGCCAAGAGAACTTTAAGGTACATACCAATATCATACAAAGAACTAAATAAGTATAGAATGTTTACCTTTTCTGTATGGAAAATGTAAAACCTATGTCTAAGATTGTTACTAGTAATTAGGTAACTTATAAGGAAGATTGGGGTAAACTTGAATATGAAATGACTTCAAAAAGTAAAACCATTCAAGTATGGCTAAAAGAGTAATTATCTTTTACAAATGACATGCGAGAAGAAGAACTAATGCAGAAGAATTAGATGGAGGAGAGGGGCTGTTAGTTCTGGAACCCTACTCTAATCAGGAATGGGTTTAAGAGGGGAAAATACATATACATTTAGAAAAGAATAAAAGTTTTTTAAATTTAAAAACAAATAAAACTCTATGGGGATAGGGAGGGGGAGAGGATAAAGGAGGGATCTTTAGAGGGGAGGGTGTGGGAATAGGTTAAAAAGAGGATATAGAAGGGGGTTTTGATTTAGGGGAATGGGAGGATAAGGGAGGGATTGCTGAAGTGGGGGTAGGTTAAGTAATAGGAGGGTAAGGTAGCAGAAGTAAAGTAGAGGAGTTAGGAGAGATAGGAAAAATAAAGAGATATACACAAACAAAAACAAAGATTAGGAGTAGAATTTTTTATGAAAGTATATGTATGTATATATATGTGTATATGTATGTATATATATGTGTGTGTGTGTGTATATATATGTATGTATGTGTGTGTATATATATATATATATATATATCAATACCTATATATAAATATATCCAATGATCCACTGTAGCCTTAGAGTGGTAGGTAGAGGGGAGGGAGGGGAAAAAAAGAACAAAGTAAAAAGTGTACAGCAGACAACAAAAGAAAACCTACAAGGAAGCAAAGAAAGGATGGACAGCTTTCAACATAATGAACAGTATTTAATATATAAGCTTTCTTGAAATTAAAAGTTATCACTATATAATTTGAATCCTCTCCTATGTTCTGCTGTGCACATGATATTTTTTGTTTTTTCTTATTTTATATTTAAGTTTGTAATGTTTCTTTTTCTTTTCTTATTACTTAAAAAAAGAACAAATAAATAACTGCAGACAATATAAAGTTAAAAAAAATAGAGGCTTTTGGGTTTGCATCCTGAATGGTAATGCCAACTTGCTGTTATTAAAATCTTTTAGCCGAGAATGGTGAAGGACTTCACAAACAAACAAACAAAAACACCTAAACATGGAAAGAAACACTGAAAGGTTTAAGTGATTGAAAGTGGGCACAGCCAAAATGGATAATAGCTTTCATTTCTAGCAGGGGTGTTAAAAAAAAAAAAAGAACATACTTGAATCTAAAATAGCCTAAGGCTGGCTGCCATCTTCAGTGGTAGGCAACCTAGAAGATAGAATGTCTATGCAGACACTCTCAGTCATGAACTGTCTGAAAAAGACACAGTCATTCTGGAGGTGAGACTACCCAATGAGCATGTATCACCCCAACACTACAAAGTCTAATTCTACCATGGCCCATCTTTATAGCTCTAGTAGCTTCTCAGTAATATACGGGTGGCATACATAAAAAAAAATCAGCTTATATGTTGATATCTATATCTGTGAATGAATGAAAAACCATTATTAAGCACTTATTATGTGCAGAGCACACATCTACATCTCTGTCTATATCTCTGTCTATGCCATGGGGGAAATGAATCTCTTTAAACTAAGTAGAGTACTATATCAGATTGGGTGCTATCTTGGGAAGGGAGGTGGGGAGGGAGGGGGAGAAAAATTTAAAATTCAAAAGCTTATGGAAGTGATTCTTGATAAATCAAAATAAATTAATAAAAAAAATAAAAGTAATATAATAAGTAAAGTAGAAAACCCTTCAGGTTTGGGTATTAAAAGATTCATATAAAAAAAATAAACTGATGATCTTTAAGGTTGCTTCCAACTCTCTCTAAATCTAGGTTCCTACTGATGGTGAAGTTCTCCATATACTCACATCCTAAAAGATGGTGTGTTATAGAAAAAGACTAGGAATCATAAAGACATGGGTTTGAATCCCTCCTCTGAAATTTACTCACTATGCTACCCTGGCTAAGTCACTTAAACTCTCTAGGTCTCAGTTCCCCATCTGAAAAAATCAGAATAATTACTTGTAGCACCATTTTTGTTGTGAAAACAAATGAGATAACATATAGAAAGTACTTTGCAAATCTGAAGGCAGTATACAAATACCAGACTCATCTTTCTGAATTCAAATCTGGCCTCAGATATTTACTAGCTGTGTGACTCTATCTAAATAACTTAATCCTGTTTGTCTCGGTTTCCTCATCTGTAAAATAAGTGGGAGAAGGAAATGGCAAACCCCTCCAGTATCTTGGCAAGAAAACCCCAAATGGGTCATGAAGAGCGGGACATGAATGAAAATGACTGAACAACAACAAAAGCATGGTGTAATGGATGGAGAGTTAGGTAGATTTGCGTTTGAGTTCTAGCTCTGGCACACACCAGCTGTTTGACCCCTGGAGAGGCACTTAACTTCTCAATATTTCAGGTAATTCTCTAAGACTGTATGTTGCAGAAGAGTTGTTGACCTATGTTGGTAAGGGTGGTTTTTCTGTCAGGTCTTCCCTTCAACGAAATCATAGATCTGATTCCACATGCCCCCAATAGTTATTATAGTATCATTCTTAAGACTTGCATTGAACCCCAGAACATGACAGAACCTCTCAGTGAAATCCACAATAACACAAAAGTAACTGGTCTGGGGCACTAAGAAGTTAAATAATTTGCCTCCATTTTATAGATGAAGAAACTGAACCTCTAAGAGGTTCTGGATCTTACCCAGGGTCAAAAAAATAAGTGTGGTAAAAAATACAAGTAAATGTCTGAGCAAGTATTGTAAATAGACCTCTTGACTCCAAACCCAGAATTCTAGATGAAAAATCCATACTGCCCAGACTTTGACATGTAATTGCCTGGTGGGTTCATTAAAAAGTAGTTCTTTTTTAGTAAAAGTACTTTTTTAGTAAAAAGTACATCTTAGACAAGTTCTGAAGATAGAAAATAAGTTAGATAAGGTCTGCATCTGGGAAACTAAAGCACATTCAAGGATACTAAACTGTTCCTGCAAAAGTCAATGTCTTCAAAACCAACATTTCCTGAATAATGGTTTGTCTGTTTGGTTTTTTTTTGTCTTTGTTTTTGTTTTTGTTTTTGTTTTTGAATTACGACTTTACTGGGGCAGCTTGGTGGCACAATGGATAGAATGCCCAGGCTGAAGTCAAAAAGACTCATCACGTACCACATTACACCTATCAGATTGGCTAACATGACTAAACAGGAAAATGATAAATATTGGAGAAGATGTGGGGGGAAATGGAACACTAATGCATTGTTGGTAGAGTTGTAAACTGATCCAATCATTCTGGAGAGCAATTTTTAACTATGCCCAAAGGGTTATAAAACTATGCATACTCTTTGATCTAGCAATACCACTACTAGGTCTGTATCCCAAAGAGATCATTAAAAAAGGGAAAATGGTCCACATGTACAAAACTATTTATAGCAGCTCTTTTTTTGTGGTGGCAAAATATTGGAAATTGAGAGGATGCCCATCAACTGGAGAATGGCTGAAAAAGTTGTCGTATATGAATGTAATGGAATATTATTGTGCCATAAGAAGTGATGAGCAAGCAGATTTCAGAAAAACCTGGAAAGACTTGCATGAACTGATGCTGAGTGAAGTGAGCAGAACCAGGAGAACATTGTACACAGTAACAGTAACATTGTGTGATGACCAACTTTGATGCACTTAGCTCTTCTCAGCAGGCACAGTGATGATCTAAGACAATTCCAAAAGCCTCATGATGGAAAATGCTATCCACATGCAAAGAAAGAACTATGGAGTCTGAATGCAGATCAAAGCACACTATTTTCTTTTTTGTTGTTTTTTTTCTTTCTCATGGTTATTCCATTTTGTTCTGATTCTCCTTTCAAAACATGAATAATGTGAAAATATTTTTAATATGATTATACATGTACAGCCTATACCAGATTGCATGCTGTCACAGGGAGAGGGGAAGGGAAGGAGGGGGAGAAATTTTAGAACTCATAATCTTATAAAAGTTAATGTAGAAAACTAAAAATTAATTGGTTAATTAATTTTTAAAAAGACTCCTCTTCCTGAGTTCAAATCTGGTCTCAGACATTTACTAGTTGTGTGACCCTGGGCAAGTTTCTTAACCCTGTTTGCTTCAGTTTCCTTATCTGTAAAATGAACTGGAGAAAGAAATGGCACACCATTCCAGCATCTTTGCCAAGAAAACCCCAAATGTGGTCACAAATGGTCAGATACAACTGAAATAACTGAATAGCAAAAATAATTCTATTGGTACAGGGAACTCTATTTGAGGAAACTCCCTGTACTAATATGAATCTGTAATTGTTCTTCAATTTATAATCTAGGGCACTGAGAGGGTAAGTGACCTGCCAATGGTCACTGGACCAGTATGGGTCAGACATAAGATATGAACCCAGTTCTTACTGACTATAAAGCTAGCTCTCTCTTCACTGTACCATTTTGCTGAATGATGTTACATGATTGCAAATAATATGATCACAAATAGTATAAAACTACATTCTCTAAAGCTACAAAACTCTCAATGGGTAATGAAAATGCAATGCAACAATATGAAAAAGCCTCCAAAGACTTAATCAACAGCCTCGCCCATCCATGCACCATTGTTATCTTATACCAATAATGTGATGTTAGACTACTTAACAAGAACTACAACAAAGAGAACTGAAGAGGTAATGGTCCTATTGTACTGTGCTCTGGCCAGACTAGCCAGGGCACAGCCTTATTTTATTGTTGTTCAGTTGTTTCAGTTATGTCTGACTCTTTGTGATCCCTTTTGAGGATTTCTTGACAAAGATACTGGAGTAGTTTGCCATTTCCTTCTCCAACTCATTTGACAGATTTGGAAATGGAGGCAAACAGGATTAAGTGACTTGCCCAGGATCACACAACTAGTAAGTGTCTGAGGCTGGATTTAAACTTGTGTCTTCCTGACTCCAGGCCTGGTACTCTATCCACTGTACCATCCTTTATGGTACCACATTTTAGTAAAGATTGGCAGAATGGAGGTATGTGCATAGGACCATTACAATAACAGTGAGATGACTAGACACTATGTCACATGAGAATCTGTTGTAGAAAATGATATTTGGCATAGAGAAGAGAAGATTAGGAGAGAGGAGGGTATAAAAGATGTCTTCAAGTGTTTGAAGACTTGCCATTTGGAATAAGGATAAACTTCTGACTGTGTCATTCAAGGTCTTCCACAATAAGGTGCTATCTTATCTGTCCAGCTTTTTTTTCCCTTTCATATAGTGTATGTTCTACCAAAAATGAACAATTTTTAATTTTCCTACTCTTAGCCTGACCTCTCACCTTCATGGCCTTGCTCATATATTCTCTCATGCTCAGAATAAATTATCTTAGCTCTGCCACTTACCATGCCTGAGCAACTTGCCTCACAGTTTCCTCATCTATAAAATGAGGAAGTTGAACTACATGACCTTTAATGTCCCCACCAGTTCTATGATGTCCCTGTCTTCCCTCAAGACTCCAATCAGATACCACCTCCTCAGTTAAGATTTCCCTAACCCCATCTCCAATGAACATGACCTCTCCCTTTTCAAATCTCTCAGAGTACTGTCTGATTCTTTTGTTGTTGTTGTTCAGTTGTTTCAGCTGTGTCTGACTCTTCGTGACTATTTTTGGTTTTTCTTTGCAGAGATACTAGAGTGGTTTGCCAT
This sequence comes from Vombatus ursinus, assembly GCF_900497805.2. NCBI lineage: Eukaryota > Metazoa > Chordata > Mammalia > Diprotodontia > Vombatidae > Vombatus > Vombatus ursinus. Next base: position 60,572,460 of record NW_020954576.1, on the reverse strand, counting down.
TTCCTTCTCCAGCTCATTTTACAGATGAAGAAACTGATGGGGTTAAGCAACTTGCCCAAGGTCATACAGCTACTAAGTGTCTGAGGCCTAATTTGAACTCAGCAAGATCAGTCTTCTTGAGTCCAAGCCTGGCACTCTATCCATGGCACCACCTAGCTGCCCTGATTCTTTTACCCTTGGGTTATAATAATGATACCTATAAAAAAAAAATTATTATTAAGTACCTAAGAATGAATATCTAGAAAGATATCACCTAGTGGCAAGAATTATATATCAGAATCTCACCATGTTTCATGAATTAATAGATGACAAATCCCTGCAATATAAATACAAACACCCAAGTATCTTTAAAATTCAAAAAATAAACTATATTAGAATTGGAGCATAAAACTGTTCCCCACAATCACTCAGATAGATATAAAACTATCCCATAAAAATTTAAGACTGGTAGATGTTACCATACCTCATAATACTCTGAACCTACAAACTCCATGGAATTAAAAGCTCTCAAAATATTGAGACCTAAGAGGAACAGGATGAAGTCCCTATTGTCTAGTCTGCTATTGGACTTGTCCTGAAGATGATTTCGGTGAGTCTACAGAAGAATATGGCCTTGTATCCCAATAATTTTTCATTCAATAGCAAAAAAGCAATTTACCAGATATCGAACATTAAAGAACAATAGGATTAGAAAGACTTGGCCCTTGGATCATATCTAGTTCAACTCCACTGAATAGAAGTATAACAATGAACTCAACCAACAAACTATCCTGAAACCATGTAATTACCATAGACTAGACTGTTGTGCATAATCACTTGGACACAACATCAATCCATAAAAATGGCAGGACAGCATTTTTAATGGATGGCGCCATCCTAAATACTCATCCTTTCCAAGCTAAATAGAATAAAAAACTTTCAAAGCAAAGAGATCGACATCATGGGGGAACAGGATGAGGTACAGGTCATCCTTACTGTCTTGTCTTCTACTGAAATTGTGCCAAGGATGCCATTGCTGAGTCTGCGGAGGATGAGTTTATATCCTAATATTTTTTTATTGGGAAGCAACCATTTTATGTCATTGTGAAAGAGTGCATAGGACATTGTATATAAAGGAATAATAACAGGATGGCCACTTATCTGAGGAACAATTCTATTCTGAACCCCATCAATAAAGATGAGAAGGATGTGATAACAACAAATGTAATAATGATATCTGAACTCCATAGCAAATATGAGAAGAATCAGATAAGATAAACTGCCATTTATAGAGTTTTAAAGATTTACAAGATGTTATACATATATTAACATTTGTTCCTCATCATGACTCTGTGAGGAAGATGCCATTATTATTACCTTTTACCGATGAGAAAATTGGGGCCCAGGGTCACACACCCATGATGAACTCAACCACAAAACTATCCTGAAACCAGGTGGCAAATGTCTGGGGCAATTCAAACCTAATCTTTGTGACCCAAGGTCCATTACTATCCACTACATCATAGTTCCTCCAATTATTTGTGTGTCCACTGTATATATTATACTCAAACTCCCTGAAGATAGGGACTGTAATTTTTCATCTTTGTGACTTAAATTGCATCTTGTATCCTGTAAATGCTTAATAGATATTTAATGAATTTAATTGCTCTAATGTAGAAACAATATGTAGAAGTTTCAGAAATGCAGATTGCTCCTTGATAAAAGGAAAATTGTCCAAACACCTAGCCCTTTCCCAAAGTGGAATGGAGACCTACTCAAATGGTTGACCAGTTGTTAGAAAGAATTCCTGTCCTAGCACAGATGGGCCTTGATGGTGTCTGAGGTCCTTTCCAACTCTAACAATCTGTGATACTCAGTGGTTTCTGCTAGCGTTGTTACAGCAGTCTCGAGTAAATCAATTCTAAAGGAAAATCTTAGTGAAGAAAAGGTGGAAGAAACTTAAAAAAAAAATCAATGACCCAGTGATTTAATTGGCAATCTCTTCAAAGGACCATAGAAGGTGGGAGCTGATAGGAACCTTATTGATAATTTTATTCAAACCTTTATTTTTTTGATGAGGAAATTGAGGCATAAAAAGGTTAGATGATTTCAGTCAGTCAGTCAACTAGCATCCACAACATGGAAAGTCACTGTGGTAAGCTTTAAGGAGACAAAGAAAAGTCAACAACAACAAAACAACAAAAATTAGTCTGTGCTCTCAAGCAGCTCATAGTCTAATGGGGGAGAGAATATGCAAATAACTATGTGTAATCTAAATACAGGATAAACTGAGGATGGTCTCAGAAGGAAAACGCTAAGATTAAGAAGGATTGGGAAAATGACTAATGTGAAAATGTTTTACATGATTGTATATGAATAGCCTATATCAGATTGTTTACTTTCTCAGGGAGGGGAGAGGGAAGAGAAGGAGGAAAGAATATGGAACTCAAAACAAACAAAAAAAACCCTCACAAATATTAAAAATTGTTTTACATGTAATTGGAGGGAAATATTTTTTTTAAAAGGATTGAAAAGGTGAGACTTTATACAAGGTGAGACTTTAGATGACACTTAAAGAAAACCAAAGAGCAAAAATGAGGAGGGAAAGTATTCCATTTCTGGGGTACAGCCAGGTAAAATGCCCAGAGTGGGGAGATGGAGTGTCTTTGAGGAACAGCAAGAAGACTAGCGTTGGATCCAAGAATAAGTGGAGAAAAGTCAGTTAAGAAGACTGGAAAGGCAGGAAGGGGCCAAGTTATGAAGGGCTTTCAATTCCAAACAGAGGGATTTATATTTGATCCTAGAGGTAGCCAAAAGCTGCTAGTGCTTTTTGAATAGACACGATGTGACCAGACCCACAATGTGTTAGTGGTAGAGACTTTGGGATCTTAGCAATAAGCCCATGATTGATTATTGGATCCCTTAAACTTGGAGGATCTTTCATTCAGGTCCTTAGTCTACATACACTGCAAGCTAGCTCCCTTTATTAAGCCACAGCGAGTACATAAAATATGCATGTTAATGAGGCCAATGGTCTTGAACTTCTGCAAAGCAAACAGTTGAAGCACAAATAGTCCTGATGTTCCTGAAGCCCTTTTCATTCCCTGGGCAACACCTGCTTCATCTTCTATTTAAAAAACCTGTTATTTTTAGAGAGATGTAAATGTTACTCTTCAACTTTTACTGTTTCCCTTGAAAGAAAAATTGACACAATTCCCCACTGGGAGGTGCTTTTTGGATACTGTCCCCTTTAGCTTTCTTCCCAAAATGTCACATAACTGAAAAGGTATATAAATGTACAAAGGGTCTAGGGAAATTCTTCAACGATCTAACTGAAATAGACCAGAGACTTAGAGGTTGGGGAGCATAGGGGTACATCTTGGCCCCTCAACGCTTCCCTCTTCTAAACTTTCCCATTTCCACTGAGGGCATCACTATTCTCCTCCTCACCTTGGTTTGTAACTTTAGACTCATTCTTGATTCCTCCCCCCTCCCCTACATTCCTTACCTATAGTTCTACCTTCCAAACATGTCTCTGCTAGGCACTGGGTATAAAAGGTAAAAAAAAAAAAGAAAAAAGAAAGAAATAGTTTCTGTTCTTGAGTTGACATTATAGGGAAGGGGCAACATGTACTTCCATTGGTAAGGGCGATTTAATTAATTGCTCTTAATATAAAGCAATTTTGAGAGGGGGAGAGAACAATTGAGGGGTTTCAGAAATCTCTCACGTAGTAGAAAAAACAAGCAAATGCTGGACTTGAATCAAGAAAGGCCTGGTCTCTGCCTCACACAAGCAACTTCTGACACACAACCTGCATGACCATGGACAAATCACTTAACATTTCTGAGCCTCACTTTCCATTTCTGAAAATTGTGGACAAAAACTGTAGTACCTACCTCATAGGGTCACAGTGAGGATCAAGTGAAACAATGTTTATAAAGTGCTATATTAATGTTGGCTATCATTATTATTATTTTATAGGGGAACACTGAAGTGACACCCCACTGTGATACTTTTAAGTACTAGACTAAAAAAATTATGGGTGTAACTCCCCAAATCTCCAGCTACCATATTATTAGTAAATCATTCATAAGTTTATCTAGGTTCTTCTTGAATATTACAAACATTTATATACATATATGTATATACACATATGTGTATATGTATGTATGTGTGTGTTGTACATAGAGAGAGTGTATAGGGAGAATGGAGGGAGAGAGGGAAAGTGAAAGAGAGAGAGAGAGAGAGAGAGAAGTGGGGATGGTGACTAGATCTGTGATTTCACTGGTATAAGGCACTCCAAGCTGGCACTTTCTTTATAACTTACGGTATTAGAAAGCTATTTAGATCCCTAAAAGGTCAAATGATTTACTCTATGTCAGAGAGCTAGTTTATGTCAGAGGTAGGACTTGACGTCATGTCTTTCCAGCTATGAGTCCCGTTCTCTATCCTTTAAGTCTCTGTCTCTGTCTCTCTCTGCATATATATGTATACATATATATGTATATATACATAACATATGCATATGATATATGTATACACACATACATATGTACATGTAATGTATATATCATCTATACAGGACAAAGATTTTTTAGCTTGTACATCCATTTTGAGTTAATGTTTTCTGAATCATTGAGTAGTGATTGCTGAAAGTAACAGATAGTCAAGGGCAGAGCAGGACTAGAGCCTGTGTGTCTGGACCTGTAGTCTAGAACTCTTTCTACTCCATCATGAGTCAGAAGACCTGGCTTCTGTCCTTGCCTCTGTGACCTTGAGAAATCCCCTAAGATCTCTTTGTCTGTTCCCTCATTTGTAGCTCTGGGCTAACAGTAACTCCCCCAACAATCTCTCACAGGATAATTTTGAGGATCAAAGGAGATAAAAGATATAAAGGTTGCACAGTGATAGGCAAATGTAAGCTGAATATATTATGATGTAAAAATAACTCACTCCATCCACACCAGGATTAACATGAACTTATTCTGTACTTGCACCTAGCTCATGCCACAGAGGACAACGATTGCAATAATCTGTATATATGATAGTAAGTAGGGGAAATCACTTTTTCTAATGAATGACTCAGATAGGTCTGTCTATACCAATTAAATTCCTCAGGTATTAAATTAATGGAGGCTTCTCTTGACCAGTGTGGACTCCGCCTCAGAAGGGTCAATTGGCAATATTTGTGGAAAAGATAGTTTGTCCAGTGAAGCCTCTTTCTAGGTTTGATAACTTTGCCCACATTTGTTCAGTCTCTGACCTTGGACTAAATTTCCCTGGGCACATAAAAGTCCCTAAGGTATCCATATGGGGCTCACTACTTGGGCCCAGTGTAAGCTGGAAGTCAGAGAAACAAGCTTTCTATTAAGAGCACTGCAGACATAGAAAAGTTACATTTAGCTTTTGATAAATTAAAACATATGCTTATGTAAGGGTGGCCAAAGAATTTTAAAGGGAAACAGCAGCAAGACAAGAAGACAGCATTTCTCATAAATCGCATCGCAGTGTATCTCATGGATAACTTCCAGTAGTTTCAATGGGAAGAAAAAAGAAACTGGCCACTCACTGTGGGTAGTTCTTTCTCTCTGCCCCTAGAAGAGTGGCTTCTCAGGCAGAGCTTCGTTGAAATGAAAGCCAAGAAAGTGAGATGGAAAATGAACCTGTACATAATAAAAGCTTGTCTCTTACAGACAGGCTGTCCAAATAGTTATGAGGGAAGGAATTACAGCTAAATAGAAACACACGTCTCCATACAGAACTGACTAGGGCAGGATGATGAGAGAAGAAAGTTAAAAATTACTTACAAATTCTATGTTTTGCCTCAAAGAAGAGATGTTAGAATGTACCATCCCTTCTCTTCTTTGCAGAAGGGGGGAATTTGGGGGGTGAAACACGATAATGGCAGACTTGATTGATGTTAGTTTTGCTGATTTTTTGTTTGTTTTTTGAGATCTTTTCTTATAACAGAGGTTTGCTGGGAGAAGGAGGAAGATTAGGGAAGGAATATTTTGGGAAATATAGGTGATAAAAAAACAGAAATTAAATAGAATTTAAAAATACAAAAATCTGTTATGCACATTGCTTCTTCTAAAGGGATGAGCTTGGGAGTTAGATGGGAGACTCATTTTACCCCATGATATCTCAGGTATGGTTTCCCTAGTACTGAGTCTCCAGGTCCTTGATTCTGGGAAATCTAATCATACATACTGAAAGACACCTTCCAGGCTACCTCATCCAATCATCTCATTTTGCAACTAAGGAAAACAAGACCCAAGGATAAGAGACTTGATCAAAGTAAGATTTGAACCCAGTCTTCTGACTTGAGAGCCAAGGCTCTTTCTACTCTTTCCATTATCTTTCTTCCTGATGTATAATCATTACCCTTTAACCTTCCTCCCTCCCCTAACCATCCTTGGTAAAGGGCAGCCACCCACCTAGGCCTGCAAAGCAGCAGAGATACTGTGAAGAAGAGAGAAAGCATGAGCTCCTGAAGGCCAGAGGCAGGAATGGTGAACATGAAGCTTTGATTGGCACACTATGTGTCACATGAATGCAGAGTATGGGGCATGGCAGAGAAATTCCTAGCCTTCAAAAGCAAGAGGCCAGAAGAATGCCCAGCTCTTGACAATGGAAGACCTGAACTAAACTGAGCAAAGAAAAAGGGAAAACAGGAGAAGTAAATACTCCATGTGACAGGCTGTCAGCCTAGCACCTCTGTGAACAGAGGTGATAAAGCAGATAGACAGCAGCTGCAGAAGAATGTGACAACAATATTACAGAGAGATGCAAAGCAAGCCACATATGGTTTCCTCCCAAACAGTCTTATCATTAATTTACCTTCCTGTATTCCTCCCGAATCAACACCGTATGGGATGGGAATGGGTAGGTCAGTGTGCTGGAGCAGAGAGGAGGGGGCATGTTCCATCTCTGAGTGGCAGAAGACAAGGTTGTAACATTATCAAGTGTTTGTTCTTGTCTGCTGTCATTCATGCCACTGAGAGGCATGACCATGGTCCCTCTCCTCTGGGATGGAGTGTGGCCATCCTTCTCAAATATGTATTAGGCATTCTGTGTTTGTGACACTATATGTTTTCCTGAGAAAAGCAACATCAACCACCAAGGTCCCTTATCTTCTGAATTTTTTAGGAACTGAACCAGAACCACTTGGAAACTCGGGGAGATAGGTATCTCTTTTTCTTATGCTCTGTCGCTAGACTGGTCTCAAGTTTTAGAGGGCCCTATAAAAAACAAAGACAGCTATTGTTGGTTGGTGGGGAAAGGAGTATAGAACTATAGCACGTACAGCCTTTCTATTTAGGAAGATTTAATAGAAACAAGGAGATAGATGAATCCACAGTAGAACATAAGCTCCTTGAAGGCAGGGCCCATTCCAATTTTGTCTTCATATCTATAGAGCCTAGCACAGTGCCTGGCCCATAGTAGGCACTTGTTTTTTACTCGATTAATAGTATCTACAACTTGGAAACCAGGGAAAGCAGAACCTACAAGTTCAACCTTCTAAGCCACAGAAAGGAAATCTTTGTGATGGACATCTGGGCTGTTGCGATGTGCTGAATATTTTCTCTTAGTCATTATTGACCAGTTTTCTTACCTTTGGCTGCCTGCACTCTCTTGACCTTATTCCAATGATCTGTACAATGTACATAATGTGAGTTAACTACTTATTATAGCACTCTATCACCATTGGGCTAGATCTCATAAAGCAAGACAGATGTATTGAGTAGGTCCTCAGAATCTGTCTTACATCCTCTCTTTTAAAGACTGATGATAAGCAAAGTCAAGAAGCAGTGTCAAGGGCTAAGTAAAGATCAGATTCAAGAAGGAACTTCATTGGGGGCAGCTAGGTGGCACAGTGGATAGAGCACCGGCCCTGAAGTCAGGAGGACCTGAGTTCAAATATGGCCTCAGACCAAACAGTTGACACTTACTAGCTGTGTGACCCTGGGCAAGTCACTTAACCCCCATTGCCAAAAAAAAAAAAAAGAAGGAACTTCATTCTAATGGGAAGTAATACATAGGCATGGAGCTGTGAAAGGATCTGAGTAGATATTAGGAAACTAGAGGCACTGCTTGCTACAGTACATACCACGTAAGATGATTGTGGGGTGAATCCACTTGGCCATCATGTAAGAATGGCCCATGAGAAAAGAAGGAACCACTCGCCCTTTCTAGTCACCCAGGCACCTCTTAGGTCTCATCATCTCTGCTCAGCATTCTGGGAGTGCCCTTGCTGGCATCACCACTACTGTGTAAGGTTTTCTCAATCTCATCCCCATGATGGTAACAAAAGAGCTACCACAGAGCCAAGAGCCTTCTCCCCTCCTAATCTACTACGTTACCAGTAATAGTAACAAGAACTAGGACTTATTCGCTGTTTAAGGTTTACAAAGTACTTTATAAATATTATCTCATTTAATCCTCACCACAATCTTGGGAGGTAGGTGCTATTATCACCCCCATTTTACAGATGAGGAAACTGAGACAGGTAGCAATAACTTGCCCTGGGTTATTTAGCTAGTGTCTAGGGTTGAATGTAAACTCAGGTTTTCCTGACTCCAGTTCTAGTGCCCTGTACCCTGTGCCTCCTAGCTGTCTTGTATTGCGGTAGAAGATGAGCTCCTGATTATTGAATGACTTCAGTCTTCACCACAATTTAAGGAGAGTCATTCTACAACATGTAATCCCTCCAGGAAGGCCACACTACTCTGATGCTGGTTGAACACAAAGGACAAACTTAAGATGAAGGCAAGCCAGACAAATTCTATCAAGATGTTGGTGAATCAGAGCTTTGAGAATTAAAAGGAGGAGGAAGCAACTGAAACCACTAAAAGTAACGCTTCTCAAGCAAGCACTCGTGAAGGTCCTACTATGGGCTAGGCAATGTGCAATGTATTCAGTACACAAAGGCAAAAGAGAAACAGTCCTTAATCTCAGGGATTCTATGTTCTAATGAGAAAGACAACACATATAGCTATAGCTATATGCAAAATACATAGAAAGCAAATACTAAATAGCCTTGGAAGGGGAGGAACTAGAAGCTAGGAGACCTTAGCAAGGATTTGTGCAGAAGGGAACACTTGAGCTGAGTCTTGAAGGAAGCCATGGATTTCAAAAGGTGGAGGTAAGGAGAAAGAACATCTCAACTGTGGAGGATAGCCAGGGAAATGGAAGTATTGGCATAAGGAACCATGACAAGGCCAGTACAGCTGAACCGTAAAGTACGTGGAAAGGAAAAATATGTAAAAACATTGGAAAAGTAGGTTAGGACTAGGTTGGAGTTTATCAAATAAGAATAATTAAATTTGAGTGATTAGTTGAGTAGGACATTGGAAGAGGAAGCCATGAATCAACACTACTTGCGTTAACTGAGCTTTCAATTTGTTCCTCCCTTGTCTCCAGTCATGACCTCCATAACATCACTGAACATCTTGCTACCTGAACAAAAAACCATGCTTAAGAGAAGGTTTTTTTTTTTTTTTGGTTTTTTGTTTGTTTTTGTTTTTTCTATCATGGATCCCTTAACAATCTGGTAAAGCCTGCAGATCCTTTCTTGGAATAATGTTTTTAATCATGTAAGATAAAATAATAGGATTACAAAAGAAACATTTAAAATAGTTATCAAAATATTAAGAAGTTGAGTTCACAAGTCCCAAGTTAAGAACCCTTACAAGAGTATCTGCCCCTGGAGCCCATCTCTCCTGATTGGTCTCTCCCAGACCACAGAAAAGCCCCAGACATGCTTCACTTTATTCCCTCTTCCCATGAGATCTTTTCATGCTCCCCTATTCCTTCCCACTCCTTTAGTCCTAGAACGAAAAAACACAATCAAATTAATTAATTGATTAACATTCCTGCAATTTTCAAAACCAAAGTGCTACTTTCTGGCTACCACTCATGTGTTGTCTCCTCTATTAGAATGCAAGCTCCCTGAAGGGAGGGACTGTCTTGCTAGCTTGTATTTATCTTCCCAGTACACATCACAGTGCTTGGTGTAAAATGCTTATTAAATGTTTGTCAATTCATTCAATGAGGTGAGACAAGTAAATCACACCCTAAATGACCACAGCAGGTCCGGATCCTTATAGCCAAAGGTTTATGCTCATTGCACACGCGTGCATGCACATACACATACACGAACCCAGTGCAAAACTAACTAGTCTGACTTTTCACATTTATAGTCACATAGGTATATCACAGATAACAATATTAGACAGGTATAACTAGACATCTGTAAGATGTCCTTTGAGTATCTGACTAACTTATTTATCAATACCTAAAAACTACAAAGATAGCAATAAAAACCCTATTTCATTAAGAGATGTCTCAATCTTTATAACACAATCTTGGGGAGCGTCTCTTAAAAAACATCAATGTAGCTCAAATTTGTTGCCATCCAGAAGGTAGCTTGGGAAACATCTAAATTGGCCTTGTTTTTATCTTTCTGCCTTACAAACAATGAGGTTCAAATAAACATTTGAAAATAATCTATATTTATTACAAATGGCACCCCAATTATAAGTTGTAACATGGTATTCCAATATGGCATTCCAATCCAAGCTCCAATAATTAACAAATGAATGGATACTGCTAGACCCCTCTTACTTTTCAGATGTTCGCTCATTTTCCCACTTAAATTCACAACACCAATAGGGGAATCTCAGTAACATTATTAGAGTTGGGAAATATAGAAGCCATACCTCATTAAGGCTTATTTCCCTGAAAGTTCTATGGATGTGTATTCTTGGGCATCCACAACTGTGTAGTATATATCTGTTACTCACAGCTCCCAATCCTTGCATCCATGGCCTCTACATAGCACCAGTAGGTTGTGGTGGCTTCTCTGGTTCCCTCATTTACCTCAAGAACCCTCTGGGAAACTTACACAACAGCTGCCTCCTTTCCTTATGACTGTCATAATTTGGCCATGCCTGACATTCCTCTAGGTGACTTGCCTTTTTTTCTCAGCAATCCTTTTTTTGTCTTCCAATAAATATCTGAGTTTCCCGACATTATGGGCAAGTCAAGTCCTTTCCTATTATGTCTGATACATCTAACCTGAACTTCTACCACCACAAAAAATAAGAAACCTACATGCTTAAATTTTCATTATTTTCAAAGAATCTTCTCTTTTTCAAAGAAGTCCTCCATACTCCATGCCCCATGACTGTTTCATCTTTTAGCCCTGGAATTCATACCTCAGAGGTACCCTCCACCCCTGTGACCCCTTCCTCTTATTGGATGGCTCCTTCAAGAACCTCTAACTGAAGAGGGTGCCCAAGCCAGCCATCTCTTCGTTTCTTACCAGGCTGCATGCAGTTTTGACACCTGAGTACCATTGGTCCTCCTCTCTCCCTTTTTAGCTTCTTTTAATGCATTGCTTTCCTCCATTAGAAAGCAAGCTCCTTGAGGGCAGGGACTGTCTTTTTGCTTGTATGTATATTTCAAGGGCTTAGCACAGTGCCTGGCACAAGGTAAGTGGCAGGCACTTGTTAAATGCTTGTTGACTGTTGTGGACTGACTGACAAAGAGGTGACAATGACGTTCTAGTGAAAAAATGAACAAAAGAATAGTTTCTTCACTCTTGTCACCCGTCATTTCTGGGAAACTAGATTCAGCAATGGAAAGTGTGACAGAAAAGTACAGATGCTTAAATGGAGTAACTTTTCATAAAGAATGTGAGAGAGATAAAGGATTTATTCAGATGCAGGAAATAACCAGCCTAAAGTTTCAAAGACAGTTTGAAAATTTTGCAATTTATTCCAACAAATTCATTGGCAAATAAATTAAAGAAAATATGACTCTTAAACCTTTGCTTTCAGTAGTAAGATAAATGTGAATGAGTAGCTAACTATGTGTCTTTTGTGGATCCGATGCTAAAAAGGTGAAACATCGTTAGAAACTGAAATTTCTCATAGCAGAGATATGCATCAACAACTCTATCCCCAGTACACAAAGTATCATAAGGGCAGAGATCTAAATTGAAGTCTAAAAATAGCCTGATAAAATTATTTCCTTCTTTCCCTCCAAGAGAGTGTGAGCAAGCTGACATCAATATCTTGAGGGCACAACTGACTTCTGGGATATTATGTGAAAGTGCCGATTATGTAACTGCTCTTTCTGTACTCAAAGTGACTGCTCCAGAAAATAAGGACGGAAGAGCAATTACACTGTTGCCTGAAAACCAATAATGGATATTTGATTATGATTATTAATGAAAAAAAGATGACAGACTGCTGTGTAAAAAACAACCACTAAGTGAATTTGGATAAGACTCTGAGAGGGGAATTACATATATCTTGTTTGTTATCTTTTCATCTCCCAACTAGTCATTTGAACATGACACCAAACTTTAAGCATAGACTGTCACATTCCTATCAATATTCAATGTCATTGCACTAGTTAAATTATCTCTACTGGATACACCAAATGACAGGCTTCTTGCTGTGGGGGATTATCTGCAGTTTGATTCTAAACGTGAGCTAGATGAAGTTGGGGAGCTGGCATGTCAAATGCAGGAAATTAACTAATTTTCAAGGAAATCAGAAAGACATTTTGCAGCAAATATTTACTTCCCTGTTTATTTCTTATAGCTGTACGTACATTACCTAATCTGCAGCATGTTGAATTTATTGATTCCATGAACAAAAGGAGATTAATTCTTATTCTAAAGAAAACAATGAGGCATGCTTTTTTGATCTGCTGATAAAAAAAAAATACTACTGTGACTCTAAGTCAGTCTGCCTTGAAGGTATATACTTAACCTTGATGGATGAGAAGAAAGATGGCATGAAAAAAAATTCTCTTATCATAGAATACACATCCAAAGCCAGTTTCCCAAGATCCTCTGCATTTCTGATTTCACAGAATGCCTTCAAGTTTAACACAAAGACAATAACAATCTATAAGCGGATTGTTATCTTCTTTAGAATCAGTTTCAAATATAACATGCCAAGAAGAGGATTCTGAGAGGTCTAGGTTATAAGAATGCACCCTTGCTCTATAATGGGGGCTTCAGTTGATTACCTTGGAGATAGCTGAGCCTGGTTCTAATTCAGTTCATGATACGTATTTCAGAACTGCCTTCTCTAAGAAGCACTATTTTCAGAAAGGGGATCATTCAATCATAAAAATCAGAATTCCACTAAAAGAGACCATTTGAGCTTTGAACACACTGAAACAGAGATATTTACCTAATGATAATTTCTATACCTGGTATTTCTCCCTGTGATATCATGGGCTCATGGCATTCTATAACCTCCCGTGGTGTCACTCTTTTCCTCCATCAGGAAACTCCAATTTTTGCTACTTTTTTTTTTGTTTGTTTGTTTGTTTTTGTATTGTTGCCATTACTTCAGTCTGGACTGTTTCCATATGGTAAAGAAAATGGATCCCCTTCCTTTTCTGCTACTCCCTAAATCCAGTCACAGACACTTACACCTGTATGACCCTGGACAAGTCACTTAGCCCTGTTTGCCTCAGTTTCTTCATCTGTAAAATGAGCTGGAGAAGGAAATGACAAACCACTCCAGTATCTTTGCCAAGAAAACCCCAAACAGATTCTTGAAGAATTGGACACAGCTAAAAAGTGATTAAATAAGAACTTAACTCAAAGTGCTTCTTTCTGTTATATGATGGTCAGGGGACTCAAGTTTACACAGGTTTATCATCAGAAATCTGGCTACCAGGTAATGATTTTGTTGAGAACAAAGTGCTTTGTGCAGCTTGTAGAAGAGAAGAATGCTTAACAATGTTCTTGGAAAGGAAGAGAGGTATGTCAGTATGGCTGTACCCAGTGTGACATTATTCCTTTCACACCTCCCACCACTGCAGGAGCAGCTAGGAAGGTTGGGGAAGAAGGAGATGATTGATTATAATTCCTCAAGGATATTGAGAAATATCAAGCAGTGGTCAGATTACTGGGATACAGTAAGATGGATGACTAAGATCAGCCCTGTGGTAAGGTGTGGCAAGAGAGTCAGTTGTTACAGTGAATCATGTTACCTGGTGTGAGAAAATCAAGTGAAAGCTAGGAAAAGGCAGAAGAACCTTACAGATATGTTGGGGGTAGCACAACAGTATCTGCCTTGTGTGACACTAACAATTCATCATCCTCTTCCATAAGATTTTTAATTTTTAATTATTTATTTATTTTGGCAAGGCAATCAGGATTAAGTGACTTGCCCAGGGTCACACAGCTAGTAAGTGTTATGTGTCTGAGGTCGGATTTGAACTCAGGTCCTCCTGACTCCAGGGCTGGTGCGCCACCTAGCTGCCACCCATAAGATTTTTTAAACAAGTGTTTGCTGGCCGAGGTGGTTTGTAGGTTTTGTGGCCACTGTCTATAAGGACTATGCCATTTTTGGCTTTGTATCACTGCCTGGCACACAGTAGGTGTTTGATAAATTCTTGTTGATACTGATTGAATGTGGTAGTGATGAGAATCAAGGGTATTCATTTCAGTCAAGGTTCAGTTAATGGGATTAAGTGACTCACCCAGGGTCATACAGCTACTGAGTATCTGAGGATTTGAATTAAGGTTTTCCTGACTCCAGATCAGGAGCTCTAACCACTGTGCCATCTAGCTGCCCATTCATTTCTCAGAGAAAATATTAAAACTGATATCAAATTAGAAGAATAAAAATGAGATATGGTGTGAAATGAAAATAACTCCAACCCAATGTATTTTTTAAAAATCTAAAACAAGCAAACACTAGATATTTTTTGCCAAGCAGAGATGTGGCAACCAAAGGCAACACTGGTTTAAAACTTAAACTCACCTATAAAACTTTAGGGAGCAGAATGGTCATGTTACAGGCCCTCTTCCAGCCAGATGTCTCCCATATACATATATATATATATACATATATATATATATACCAAAATTATTAAGAGTATTTCTTCATAAAATATTGAGAATCAATGGAAAGAAAAAGTTTACAGAAAGTTTGGCATGAGCTACAATTAAAACAGATGAACCCAAGAGCATTTAAAAATGAAATTGGGTGGAAGAAAACAAGATGAAAAATGGAAATGATTTTTATAAACAACTCTTTTTCTCCATCATAATAGTGGAGCTCACATGTTTGTACTCTATTATCACAGCTCCTAAAGTACTGTCCCACGAAACAGAAATGGTACAGAAGGCAACAAAAGTGGAAAGATTAGCTGGGCACAAAGGAGGCTTGTGATTTTGAGGGTATTGAAGTATCCATTCTCAAGACATCTAGAAAAGGGGAGAAAAAAATCATAGATATTATTACTATAGAAAAAAGGCATTGAGAAGGTACATATAACTATCGCCTTAGATGTCTACTTTCTTCTCTCTATAAAAATCTTTAAGAATAGTTTATATATGAATTGAACGCATCTTTGATGAAAATATAAGATGGAAATAAGCAGGCTTTCTCAAATAATATTTTTACAACATAACACATTTTATGATATAGTCCCACAATGACTGAAAGGAAAAGAGAACACAAAATCTCAAGGTGCTTATTGTTCATGCAATTTGTTTGCAAAAAAAAACCATTGACTAGACAAAAAAAAATACTACAGCCTTAAATGCTCTCCTCTAACACTTAGGTACTAGAAGCTGGAGGGGGTAAGGGTAGTCTTCCTGTAGGAAGTGATACTTAAGCAGAACTTTGAAAGAGACTAAGGATCCTATAAGGTACAGGCGAGGAGGAAGAATATCTCAGGGCTGGGAGACAGCCTGTGCAAAGGCTTGGAGATGGAAAATAAAGTCATCCATGTGGAGAATAGCAAGCAAGCTAGTTGGGCCAGAAAGTCGAGTACATGAAGGAGAGTGATTTTCAAATCTCTAAGAAGGTAGGCTGGAACCAGACTATGAAGGGCTTTAAAAACCAAATAGGGGAGATTGCATTGTATCCTAGAAGCAAGAAGGAGCCACTTTAAGAATACCAATTGGCAGTTATGTGGAGAAAGAACTAGAGACTACGTTCTAGCCATGACTTAATGAAGGCTAAGTTAGTGCAGATGAAAAGAGACAATGGGAGTGTATATTATGAAGGAAGAATTGAAAAAAAATTGGACAATATACGAAATGCGAGGAGAATTTAAGGGAGGAGAATTTAATTTCATCAAGCATTTATTTAATACCTAGTATATACTAGGCACTGGAAACACAAAGAGAAAGATAAAACTGTCCCTGCTGTTAAGAAGCTTATAATCTGGGGAACTGGTGGACAAGAGAAGTAAATGCAAAATATTGCAAAGATAGCTAGAGAAAAGGATAACTAAATTTTTGAGGCTGGAATGAATGACACTATCAAAAGAAACAGCAAGGTCTGGAGGCAGAGCTGACTGGGGAAAAGTGACTCGGACAAGGCGTTAAACAGTCATGAGCCTCTGCTTCCATATCTTGTAATGTAAACATCAAAATAAATGTCCTACCAACCTCTTAGGATTGTCATGAGGATCAAATGAGAAAATGCTACAGGTGACATATAAAGTACTACACAAACGTAAGATTATTACTAATATTACCAAATACCCACTGAAATCTCCAAGGAGATCAATGGTAGGGCAAAAGTACTGGTCCCATTCAGTTGATAGAAGGAAATAATTCTTAATGGAAAGGATTAATATGGAGAAATGATGAGGAGAGAAATGGACAGATAGATATGACAATGAATGAAGGTAGATCGGCCCCCACAATAAATGTGGCTACAATAACAGGTCAGGGGTCAGATCCCAGACTCTTCCCCACTCCCTCCAGACTCCTAAAGAATTATTAGCCTTATTAATGGTGTGGTAAGTTCCCACAGCTGACCCTGAAATCCCTCCTTCCCAAATTTTTTCAACATGATACCTCAAGATTTCTATAAGATCTCCCTTTGAATGACTATTCTAGAGTGGTAGGAATCAGTCAAGGGTCATTCTTGAACATCAACACTAGTAAAGTTCCTTCAGTTACGGAGACTTCATTACGACTATTAGCAACCTTTGCTATCTTGGTTAAAGGTGCTTCCAAGGGAAAATAGATGAGTTCAGAGTAGAAGTGAAGAAGGACAGGGTTCTAAGACAAGAAGGGAGATTCCACTTCCCCACTATCACCAACAACAAACCCATACAAGACAGCCATGATTCTTTATATCTGTACAATACTTTATAGTTTACAAAGCAATCCACATTAGGGAAGGAAAAGTAGTGGATAGATTGCTGGGCCTGGAGCCAGGAAGACTTGAGTTTAAATCCTACCTCCAATACTTGTTAGCTATGTGACCATGGGCAAATCCCTTAATTTGTCTGCCTCAGTTTCCTCAACTACAAAATGGGGATAATAATAGCATCTATCTCCCAGGGTTGTTGTGAGGATAAAACAAGATTACATTTGAAAAGTGCTTAACACAATGCCTGGATTACAGTACATACTTAATAAAAGTTTGTTTCCTCCCTTCCCTATATAATGTCTCATTTGATCTACTCCATTAAGGCATCTGAACAGTTATGTTATTTTCTCTGTTTCACAGAACAGAATCAAAGAATGTTGGAGTTGGAAGGGATTTCAGAAGTCATCTAGTCTAACCTGTACCTAAATGGAATCCTTTCCAACATAACTAGCAAGTGATCATCCAAACTTTGCTTGAAGATCTCCATTAAGAATAACTCCCAGGAGCAACTAGGTGGCACAGTGGATAGAGCACCAGCCCTGGATTCAGGAGGACCTGAGTTCAAATTTGGCCTCAGATACATAACACTTAGTAGTTGTGTGACCCTGGGCAAGTCACTTAACCCCATTGCCTAGCCACAAAAAAAAAAGAATAACTCCCTCCATCCCAAGAAAGCCCAATTCATTTTTTTATTGTGGTGGTGGTAGTTCAGTCATTTTCAGTCATGTCTGACTCTCCATGACCCTGTTTGGGATTTTCTTGGCAAAGATACTAGAGTAGTTTGCCATTTCCTTCTCTAGCTCATTTTATAGATGAGGAAACTGAGGCAGATGGGGTTAAGTGACTTGTCCAGGATCACACAGCTAGCAAGTGTCTGAGGCCACATTTGGACTTAGCAAGATGAATTTTCTGAACTCCAGGCCAAGCACTCTATCCACTACACCACCTAGGTGCCCTATTCATCTATGAATAGCGCTAATGGTTAGGAAGTTTTTTCTTTATGTCAAGCTTAAATCTTCTTCGCAGTAACTTCATAGTTTCACAGATCTAGAGCTAAAAGTAAACTCAAGTCTTTCATTTTAACTGAGGTCTAAGCTAAATGGCTTACCCAAAATCTTACAGGTAACGAGCATCAGAGGTAAGGTTTAAATATAGGACCTCTGACCCTAGAGCCAACATCCTTTCCACTGTATCATTCTACCTCCTTATTACTCCTATATCTACCCTCTGAGATCTCTCTTCTAACAGAAAGCCCTTTAGATATTAAAATACAGCTCTCATAGCACCACTAAGTCTTCCCATATTCAGGCTAAAATATCCCCCAGTTCCTTCAAATGATCCTCTGATGGCATCATCCTGAGGCCCTTCACCATCTTGATTATTTTCTTCTTGTTTCTTTCCTATTTACTTTAACAAAGTGAAACTCAGAACTAAGCACTAAACTCCGGTTGTGGTCTGAATAGCACAAATTACTACAGGACTATCACTTCCCTTGAGTCTAGAAATCATGCCCATCTTTAATAGCTTAAGATCATAATAACCTTTTTGCCTGCCTTATCATACACTATTAGACCCACTTACTGAGCTTATAGTACACTAAAACCCACAGGTCTTTTTGTTTGTTTGTTTGTTTTCCTGGAGAGAACTGCTACATTGCTATACCACCTCCCATTTTGTACTTGAGATGCTGATTTTTTTCAACAAAAATAGAATATTTATTAGATCCAGCACAGTCTAGCTTATCAAACTTTTAAAAGATCCTGATTCTGTTATACAAGAGGTTAATCAATCCTCCTAGATTTGAGTCAAATGCAAATTTGATAAGCACACCATATATGACTTTTTCTAAGCACAGATCCATGAGGCTAAACTAGAGACCTTTCGAGTTAACATCAAGCTATATCAATGGTATACTGGAAAGAGCATTATCTCTAGGATAAGAAGACTTCTGTTTAAATTTCACCTCTGATGCTTACTACTTGGGTGACCTTGAGGAAGTCATCTCTTCATCTCCACTTCCTGCCTTCCCAAAAGTTCCAGATAAAATCCCCCCTTCTACAGGAAACTTTTCCTGATCATTCTTTGTTCTAGTGCCTTCCTTATTTTGATTATTCCCAGTTTGTCCTGTATATAACATGTCTGTACACAGTTATTTTCACATTGTTTCCCCATTAGATTATTAGCTCTTTGAGAGCAGAGATTGTCTTTTACCTTTCTTTGTGCTTAGTGTAGTGTATAGTACATAGTAGGCACACAATAAATGTTCATTAACTAACTGATCTAAATTCCCTGGGACTCAATTTTCTCACCTGTTAAATTGAGGTGGTTAGACTATAGCCTTTGAGATACCTTCTAGAGTTAGATCTAAGATCTTCAGACATCCCATTAACAGTTAACAACTCTTTGGGTCTGGTTATTCAATCAAATCTTGTACTGCCAGCTAACATGGGACTTTCCATCTTCTTTAGAAGAAAAGCATGAGATACTTAGTCAAATGCTTTGTTAAAATCTAAATAAACTATATCAACAGCATTCTTTTGATCTATTAGTCTAGTTATCAAAAAAGAAAAGAGTATGGCTTATTTTTGATCAAGCCCTTTGCTATCACTGCTTCCTTTTCTAAATGTTCACTAACCATTCCTTTGATCAGAATTTCTAGGATTTCATCAAAAATTGAAGGGAAAATCACTCACTATAATTTGTAGATAATGTCTCTTCCTTCCCCTACCACATTTTTTTTCAAATCAGGACATTTAGCCTTTTCCATTACTGGTGTACTTCCCCCATCCTACATCATGTTTTAAAGTCATTGACAGTGACTCAGCAATCTCATTTGCCATCGTGTGTGTGTGTGTGTGTGTGTGTGTGTGTGTGTGTAAGAGAGAGAGAGACAGAGACAGAGAGACAGAGAGACAGAGAGAGACAAAGAGAGAGAGAGAGAGTTGTGTGTGTGTGTGTGTGTGTGTGTGTGTGTGTGTGTGTAACCAGTTCCCTGTGATGTAGTTCATTTGGTCCTAGGGACTTGAATTAATTAAAGAAAGTTAGGTGCTTTCTTACTATTTCTCTATCTTGAGTATCAACTCCCTTTTATAATTTTTTATTCTGTCCTGTCCAGGCCCACGGTTCATTCTCTTTGGCATAGAGAGCAAGTAAAGTAAGAGATGAACAGCTCTACCTTTATTCTATTATGTTATTATCATCCCATCTACTCAAAACAATTGTCCTACCCTTTCTCTATCCTTCTCCTCCCAAACATAGCTAAAACAATCCTTTTGTTGTCCTTGCTAATCTCAGCTCAACATGAAGTCACCATTCTTACAATACCACTCATGTTATTGTATTCATCATATGTTACCCACCCTTGTTTCAATCTTCTACACATGTCTTTTTGAAATTTAAGTTGGTCAGTGAGTTCCTGGTATATTCACCTCAGAGTTTTGGGTTTGTTTGTTTGTTTGTTTGTTTTTAAGATCATTTTCCATTTTCTCCTTTAGGAATAGTTTCTGTTTCGGCCTTAAGAATTTAATTCTTGAGAGCTTCCCATCCCTCATGCACTGACTGCCCTAGTAAAATTTTAATCCATAAATTTTATCCTTTCTCTGAACCCTTTGATATCTTCTCTCCCCTAAACTTCTAGGTTACAAATCATATTTTTCCTCAATCTCCTTTCTTTGTCTTTTACAAATTTTAAGATAGAATAGTTACTTCCCCCCAAAATTTCCATCATTTATTATCACCTTAGAAACTCATTCTTCACGGTTGATGATAATCAAATTCAAAATAGAAGTTTCCTTTACTTTTTAAAGGATGAGATTATCATTGAGACAAGTTGGAAGCAATGACTCAAAGATGTTAGTGACTTGCCACATATTGTATAATTAACAAATAGTAAAACTGGGACTCAAATCCAGGACTTCTAATTTTTAATCAAGTGCCCTTTTCCTTGCACCAGGTGACATTCAAATCTCTTCCCTCTTCCCTTTCAGAAACTAAAAGGTCAGTTTCTTTTTTTAATGTCTTCATTTTGTTTTCACATGGCTATTTGATGTCCAAAAATTTCAATATGCTAATCCCAAATTACTTATGGTATGCTATCACTGATTCTGGTCCCTGTCCTTTTAGCAAACAGCTGTGGCAGCTGACCAAGTTCTACTTAAAAGGTGAAAATGAAGTCTATTGTTAATTTTATCACCATCACTAATAACTGTCACCATATGAAGAGCTAATTGAAATGCTAACACCACAAATACTCAGTTCAAGTAGAAGTTTTAAAAACCTATTTCTTTTGTAGACTTAAATGTCTTATGATATGCAGTAGGCCCTTCATCACTGGAGACATTTAAACCAGCTATCTGGTTTAAATAGCTATCTGTTAAACTGCTAGAGAAAGAGTTTGTACATTTAAGGAGAGACTGAATTAAAAGCAACAAGGAGCAATGGATAGAGCCCTGGACTTGGAGTCCAGATGATCCAGGTAGAAATTCCACCTAAGATACTTACTAGCTATGAGACCCTAGGCAAGTCACTTAACCTCTGTGACTCAGTTTCTTCATCTGCAAAATGAGGGGGGAGATCAAACTTGATGACTAATAGTAGCTCTTTTAGCTCAAAATCTGTGATTCTGTAGTCCCATAGAGTCTATGATCCTCTGGTCATTTTATTGCCAAGACATACTTATGGTATCATTTTGCCCATCTCTATAGACTACTTCCTTTTATTGTTGTTGTTGTTATTCAGTTGTTTCAGTTGTGTCTGACTCTTCATGACCCCAGTTGGGGTCATCTTCTTGGCAAAGATACTAGAATGGTTTGCCATTTCCTTCTCTAGTTCATTTTACAGATGAGAAAACTGAGGGTTAAGTGTTTATTATGGGCCGGGCACTGGAGATGAATGACAAAAGTAATTGGAAACAGGGTTAAATGACTTGCCCAAGGTCACACAGTGT
Source organism: Vombatus ursinus (assembly GCF_900497805.2). NCBI lineage: Eukaryota > Metazoa > Chordata > Mammalia > Diprotodontia > Vombatidae > Vombatus > Vombatus ursinus. The sequence continues at coordinate 60,550,379 of NW_020954576.1, read as the reverse complement.
CTGAAGCTGGATTTGAACTCAGGCCTTCCTGACTTCAGGCCTGGTGCTTTATCCACTGTACCACCTAGCTGCCCCCACTTCTGTTTATCTTAACTCAATTGTATGGTTTAAATATCACATCTTTATTTCTTATTCATGTGTTTTCGTCTGTAGTAAAAGCCATAGAGTGAAGTAACCTGGTTCCTGTTATCTAAACTTTTGCAATAACCTGCACTGTTCTCAGAGCCATAGGCACAAATGTGGTACTAACAGAGATACAGAAATAGTTGTGGGCCACATAAAAATGTCAGTAACTCAGAGCAAGAGGGAAGAAAAGAGGCTTTCAGTAAGGGCCTGGTGGCAATGCCTTCCAAGACCCCAGTAGTGTCTTCTTTTCAAGAGCTACAGGCAATCCACTGAGTATCAACAGCAGATGCCGTAAGGCACTGAGCATTTGGGTCAAGGTGGTAGCCCAGAAGCTACTGTATAATCAACATTTGAAAAAATAGTCTTCTAGAAGTAAACCTATAATGCCTCAAGCTAATTTAAAGCCCTATGGTCATAAACATCTTATTGATGGATAACACCATTATTAATAAATACCTAATAATAAAAATAATAATAATGGCAATAACTATCTCACAGGTTCATTGTAAGCATCAAATGAGATGACAAAGGTAAAGAAGCACTATGTAAATGCTAGCTATTATTATTATTGTTATCATTACTATGAAGTGCACAATCTGAGAAATCCAGAACTGATGAGATGTGGTGGGGAAATCGATTTTGTAACTAATCCTTGTAGTGATTATACCAGAATTGTTTCAGAAACAATAGGTTTGAGGAAGAATCTGAAAGGAGTAAAAGCGATGCTCATTTCCTCATTTCATGGCATACTCTAGAGCCAGAAAAGAGAGCTCGTTCTTAAAGGAACATTATAATTTGAGTCTTGAAATCAGCCATCTCTGGCAAGTAAGACAAGATGCACTGGTAGCTTTACTGCCTTCATTGCTGTTGATTAGCCAGACTGCTTTTGGCCCTTCCAATTTTGGTGACATTTAAGAAGAAAGGACATTTTCTTGAAAGCATGTGATTCTTATCTTTGTGTCCCCAAACGTCAATAAGGCCATCACCAAATTACTTACAGTATGTCCAATTTCCTTTGTCCAATTTCCAATTACTTTTGTCATTACATGTCCAGTGCCCAGCCCGTAGTAAGCACTTGATAAAGCTGGAAGGATTATCTGGTTCAGCTCACTCATTTTACAGATTAGAAAACTGAGGCCTAGAGAAAAGTGGTTTGCCCAAGGTCACATAGCTACTAAAGAGTAGAGCGTAGAATTTTAATAAAGATCTTCTGACTCCTGATCCAGTGCTCACACACACACACACACACACACACACACACACATGCATCCTCTTCATCTTCATCCTTGTCCTCTAAAAGTTTAGCTTTCCAGATCACTCCTTGTCACACACTATATATTCTTGACACCATTTTCACAACATGAATGATACCACTATGGATCTGTGCACTTAAAATCATCTGATGAGCAGGACAACAATACTATAAAGAGTGCTTCTACTATATTTTGCACTCTTTGGAGTAAAGTACTATATACATTTAAGATATTATTAGTTGACAAGTTTGACCTTGCACAGAACTGAGAAACTATATCTCCCTCTCTTTTTTGGCAATAGTGAGAAACTAGGGTTGTGGAATACTGCATAGAATGTTAGACATGATTCACGCACTGATTAATTTTACTGAACTGCTTTTTATTCTCTCTATTTTTTTCATCTTTATCATAAAGAATGGCTCTCTGGGTACAGGAGTAGAAGAGATATTCAGAAATTAAGGTGATGCAAAGACAAAAGGTATCAATGAAAATAAGATTTTAAAAGATGTCATTGGTTTAGTTATCAGAAAACGATAGCCCAGCCTTGAAACCCACCAAAAGAAATCAGTAGGCTATTCAAACTGCACATGACTTGTTAAAAACATATTTGGTTCCAAAATAATTACCAGCACCACCCTGTTCTATTTCTAACCATCTATAGGGCTTCCCAAACCACTAAGCTAAAAGGAAAGAAGCCTTTGCCAATGGCAGACTAAGTTCCCCTTCCCCTCCCTATATAGATTCCTATAAAAATCAAATGAAAATAGAAGAGGAAAAAAGAAGAGGCAAATATGTAAATTTTTCTTCTAGGTTCATTGCCTGATTTTCATTAGATCCACCCTGATTTCTTTTAGGCTGAGGACACATGAGCCAGCATTCATTTCCATTCAAATTCAACAAAATTACCAACAGCCTCAATTATCATGGCTCAGGGTCCATCTTGCACGTGCTGTCATCATCAGAGTAACTATTTTCTCTTTCAATCAAGCCCAAATTCCAAAGTGATTTGGAGGTTAAACATCCAGAAAGCATCCTGCATTTCACACGCTAAGCTCCTAGGCAAAGCCTACTCTGCCTACAGAAACCCATCCAGCCCTTCCAATGGGCTCCCCACATGTCAGTGCCAGACACATTGCAGATCACGGTTTCCCATTGCTCTCCCGGCTCAGCTTGACCCCTGCTTCATTTATGAGATGTGAGGAGATCACAGCTTGAAGTGCTAAGATTGTGGGGAGTGTAATTTGATAGCCATATACACTTAGGCCAGGAAAAATATCCTCCCACCACAAATGGCTGCAGTTTTCGAAAGCTCCCTGTGGTTCTAGTGCCAGGCATACAGAGTCAGAACTCAGGCAGGAGCTGTTGGTGGGCTCATTTGCCTGTTTATAATTGGCAGCCTGCTTCTCCAGCTTGCGCCTGTTACTGGTGACCTGTTGAGTCCTAGCATCGACCCCGGCACTTATTTTTTCTTAAGAGCATTACCTAATGCCTGTCTTCTAGATTCCTTCCAAAAATGAATGTAATGTAATCCCTACCGGTAGGAAAATATTTATTCCCTACACTGTGGATTTGGAGATAGGTAACGATGGGTGACTAGCCCGTTGATTCTCAGTCAGATGATCTAGACTTGAACATAAAACTTCAGAGTTCTTTAAAAGGGTAAAACAAATCCAATACCCAAATTTAAAGAAATCCTCTGGTCATGTGTGTATATATATGTGTGTTTTAACTGGACCTGAATGTCACCAGCATTGGGAGATCTCAGTGAGAAGCTTCCTTTACCAATGCAGATCAATACCTTCCCTGAAACTGAAAGTCTTGAGAAAGTTGCCTGGGACACTAAGAGGTAAAGTCACTTACCCAGGGTCACAGAGCCAGTGTGTGAAGAGCAGAACTTGAACCCAGATCTTCCTGAGTCCAAGGCCATCTTTATATCTACTGTGTTATAGTATCTTTTCTTTTAATATTATTGGTAACATTTTAGCATTGCCTGCTCTGTGGAGAGGGGGAGGAGGCAGCCGTCAATGTGGTGGAATTTGAGGAGGACCTGGAGGGGCTCCCCTGATCAAAAAAGGTCTCTTGCACCAGTTAAGCCATATTGGTACCTGGAAATGCTACCATTGGACAGTTGGATAAAGATTTTGTTTGCTAAAGGTTCTAATGAAAATAAATACTTGTAAGGAAATCACATAATAGAATCATAGATTTAAAGCAAGAAAGGACAGAGAAGCTGAAAGAGACTTCATAGATCATTTGGTCTAGGGATTCTTAACTTTTTATGTATCGTGGATCCCTTTGTCACACTAGTGAAGCCTATGGACCCTTGGAGTCTCTCTCAGAATGTTTTTAAATGCATGCAATTTAAAGTACACAAGAATATGAAGGAAACCAATTATATTGACATAAAGATATATTTTTCCATCCAAGTTAATAGAATTCCCCAAATATATCCATGGATTAAGGGATCTGGGGACCTGAAGTTATGAACCCACTGATCTAGTCCATCCTTAACCAAAAAATCCCTTCTCCAATAGCAATTGGTTGTCTAGCCTCTGATTGAAGACCTCAAAGAAGGGGAATTCATTACATGATCTGAGGCAGTCTATCCACTTTGGGAAAATTCTAGTTGCTGTAAAATTTTTCCTTGCATCAAACTTCTGTCTCTTTGTAGTATCTACTTGTTGCTCTTGGTTCCATTTTCTTAAGGGAAGCAGAATAGGTCTAATTCCTTGAGAGCTTATAAATTCTTTTTTTTTTTTAAGTCAATTGGGGTTAAGTGACTTGCCCAGGGTCACACAATTGTAAGTGTCAAGTGTTTGGTCTGAGGCTGGATTTGAACTCAGGTCCTCCTAACTTCAGGGCCAGTGCTCTATCCACTGTGCCACCTAGCTTCCCCTGAGCTTACAAACATCATTGATATCTATATCCAGAGAAAGAATTGATGAACAGAAGTATGTATAGAATAATTTTACATATTTCATATATTTCATATGTATGTATATACACACACTTATTTGTGTCTAATGGTAGCCATCTCTGGGGTGGTAGGGAGGGAAGAAAAAAAGAAAAAAAAAGACTTATTATTAGAGGCAGCTAGGTGGTACAGTGGATAGTGCACTGAATGTGGTATCAGGAAGATCTGAGTTCAAGTCCTCACAGCACTGTTGTGAGGAACAACTGAGATATTTTTGTAAAATGCTTAGTACAATGCCTGGCACATAGTAGGTGCTTTATAAATGTAAATGCTTTTATTCTGGGGCAGCTAGGCAGAACAGTAGACAGTGCATAGGGCCTGGAGTCAGGAAGATCTGAGTTCAAATTTAGTCTCAACCTTATTAGCTGTGTGACTCTGGGCAAGTCACTTAATCTCTGTCTCAGTTTCCTCAAATGGAACATGCCAATGATAACAGCACCTACGTCGCAGGGTTGTTGTGAGGATCAAATGATATAATAATCGTAAAGTGTGTAACATAGTGCCTGGCACACGCTGTTGTTCAGTTGTCTCAGTTGTGTCCAACTTTTCATGACCCCATGTGGGTTTCTCTTGGCAAAGATACTGGAGTGGTTTGCCATTTCCTTCTCCAGCTCATTTTCTGGATGAGGAACTGAGGCAAATAGGGTCAAATGACCTGCCCAGGGTCATACAGTTAGCAAGTATGAGGCCACATTTGAACTCAGGTCTTCCTGATTCCAGGTATGGTGCTCTAGACACCATGCCACCTAGTTGCCCCAAACTGGAGTCTAGCCAGGTTAAAAAAAAATAGCAAAGACAGGATTTAACTCAAGCAATGCTCTAACTCCTAAATCTATACTCTGTTTTATCCAGCTGCCTCTTGGGAGAGACAACAAATTGACCTGTTAACTCCACAGACTCTGAAAAGGAGTAAGTCTATATTAGTCTGTCAGATTAGTTATCAAAGAACAGAGCCTCAAGGGCAATGAACCAGATGTCAGAGAAGTGTTGATAGAGAGGTGGGGAGGCTGAGGAAAGCATGGGATAACCTGTAGTTGGGGACCCAGGGCAGCAAAGATACAGCATGAAGACACTGGGTACCTGAGAAAGAGGACACTGAAAGGGAAAAACAAATGGATTGTGTTTATCTTATAAATATTTTGTACATACAAGTATATCATTAGGCTCTGGGCATTTTCTCTGGCTGTCTCCCATGCCTAAAACCCTCTCCCTCCTCTACTCCACTACTGACCTCTCTGACTTCCTTTAAATCCCAACTAAAATCTCACCTTTTACTAGAAGCCTTCTCCAACCCCTCTTAATTCTAGTGACTTCCCTCTATTGATTATTTCCTATTTATCCTGTATATTGCTTGCTTTGTATATATTTGTTTGCATGTTAGTTCCCCCATTAGATTGTAAGCTCTTTGAAGGCAGGGACTGCTTTTTGCCTCTTTTTTTATCCCCAGTACTTAGCATAATGCCTGACATATAGTAGGCACTTAAAAAATGTTTGATTGGTTGATTGACCTCCTTGTTTACATCTGTACCTTCTCTGCTGGAGCTTCTTGACAGCAAGGACTGTGCCAATTTTGTCTTTGCACCCTGAGCAACTAGCATAGGACTTGAACCATAGTTGATGCTTCACAAATACTTCATTGACTGAGACTGGGCAGTGTCAGAATCAAGGCATCAGCTGCTTCACAACTTTGCCCAGGGCTGGTCCTACACACTAACGCCTTCTATCCCCTACAAAGAACATGTGGAGACCATCCTAAAGATTATTTTCCTTTCATATTAAAGCTTTTATATGTATTTGCCCCTCATGCAGAGAACATGGCTCAGGGAATGTTCTTTCATGTTGAGAAATAGTTTCTCTTTCATACTCCTAAGCCCCAGAACAAGGTGAAGGCATCTGAGTTTATAAAAGCAACAGCAAAATGAGGAATACATTTGAAAACACTAAGGCAGTCACTTTTGCTAACATCTACAGCTTGAGACCTTATTTCTTGTTTTTTGGGGGGGAGGGGCTGGGTCTATGATTTCATCAGTATAGGAAATTATAGCTATGGATACTTGCATCTATGGAAAAGGTCAACTCATTCGCAACTTGGAGTCTTAGACAATTGTCTGAGGTACTGAGAGTGCCTGATTTAAGGACTAGATTTGGAGTCAGGAAGACCTGAGTTCAAATTATGTTTCAGATACTTACTAGCTGGTGTGGGTCCCTGGGCAAGTCATTTAATAGCTCTCAGTCAAAGTTTTCTCATCTGTAAAATGGTTATAATAATAGCCTCTATCTAATAGGGTTGTTGTGAGGATCAAAATAAATAACCTATGAAAAGTGTTTTGTAGGGGGCAGCTAGGTGGTACAGTGGATAGAGCACCAGCCCTGAAGTCAGGAGGACCTGAGTTCAAATCCAGCCTCAGACCAAACACTTGACACTTACTAGCTGTGTGACCCTGGGCAAGTCATTTAACCCCAATTGCCTAAAAAAGAAAAAAAAGAATGTGTTTTGTTTTGTAATAAGTGTTTTGTAAATCTTCAAGTACTATATGACATCTAACTATTTGTTATTATTGTTATTGTTATTATCAATCAACACAACTATTACAAATCAGAGGCAGAAATTGAAACCAGGCCTCACTCCATGAGAAATCTCTCCTACTATGGCACACTGCCTCTTGAGATAATGGAAAGAGGACTGGCTGTGAAGTCAGAGGACCAAGGTTTAAATTCCAGCTCTAGAATTTACAACCTTTGTGATTTTGGTCAAGTTGTTTAACTTCCCTGGGTCTCAGTTTTCCCATCTTTAGATTGTGGAAGTTGGATTAGAAAGCCTTTGAGGTCTCTTCCAGTACTTGATCCTATGGTCCTATGGACATTATTAGGATATCTTCAGTTTCCATTTTTATTTCAGGAAGCCACCGTTATTTGATAAGGAGCCAAATTCTCATTTCTAGTAACCGTGGCTGTTGTCCAGGAGAATCTTATCTGAGAAGAATTCTCCATTAGAATGTAATCTAAGACGCCAGAAGCCAGACATCATTATCATCCTGATTACATAAGCAAATGAGCATTGACAGCCTCGGAGGTGGAGAGGAGGGGAGGAAAAAGGAGGGAAAAAGAAGCTAAAGCCAAATTTCCCAGGAAGTTGGTTTCACTTGAATAAGCTTCTCTGAAGGATGCCACTTTTAGATGTGTGAAATCAGGTGATACATGCTCCAGGTTAGATATACAGAATTGTGCTCTTGCCTTCCTTTGGAAAATAGGGCAGCAAGAGATCTCAAAGAAAGGTCTCTCCCCTTCATGGCCTAGTAAGCAGGCAACTGCCCAAATCAGCACACCTCGTGTCAAAGCCAGACTGTTCACTCCTGAACATTCTTTTTTCAGTAGCTACAAAAAATTGACAAATGCCATCCTCAGAGCAAAAACAAACATTGCTAAGTAGCAATAAATCAAGGGAAATGTGGAGACTGAGAGTCAATTAAGAGGGACTGGTGGGTGCTCATTTGCAAAGTGAGATGGCCCTGCCTCATTACCAGTCTGCATAGGCAGAATATATCCATCCCAATGCCACAGCTTGTGAGAACCAGGGGGTGTTCATTTATTTTCTCATTTCCAGAATAATAAAGGAAATAACTCAATCAAATGGCTTTCCGTAATTGTCACAAGTCATCATCTTTGTTATTTCCTTCTCCCTAGTCTCCTAAATAATTTTATGATTTCTATCCAGGAGATTTAAGGAGAAAGGGGGAAAAAGCACAACTCAAAGGTCCCGTTTTTGTGATGAATGGAAGCAACAGAATTATCTTCTGAGGCTTAGAGTACAGTACAATCACATTAAATTCCCTCAGCTCAAGAAATATCATCTTTACATGAGCTGCTACAGGGAGAGAAAAAAAATGTTTTCTGCCTGAGGCAGTTGTGATAAGGGATTTAAGGCCCAAGACTGTGTGGGCCAAGAGATATAATGGGAAGCATCCCAGCATCTAAAGTGTCTGTAGCTCCCTATTTTGTAACTAATGTTCTCACACTTGTTGTGTGACTCCAGGAAGCTGGGGAGTGGGGTTGTACAAGTGGGAGAGGGGAGCTGGAGAAGAAAGGCACTAAAATGAGTCACTGGAAAGTTTATATGCAATATTTTGTCTAACCTACATTTGGCAGGCTGCTAGAGAACTGTCATCAGTAAAGCAAGAAAAGTGCATTAAGAAGATGCTTTTAAAATGGCCCCACATAAGAAATGGGTCCATGAAATGTTCCAAGAGGAGTTTTACTTTTATTAATCATATAGCTGGAGTTAACAGGTTCATCACCCATTGGCTAATTAAACTATCATGCAATCTTGACAACTCTTCCTTGAATCATTAAAAAGCCTTGTCACTTAATTAATGATAAATTGGTTCTCTACCTACTGGGGTTCCCACTGACACCACGATTAATTTTTCCTTTAGATTTTCTCAACTCTTCACCTTGACTGTAAGAACAAAAAACAGATGATGCAATGAAGATCTCAAGGTTTCTGGTCCCCCTACCCCTTGAAATCTTCTGATTTGGGCCATTTTTCAATTAATTGAGATTTGAATTTGCTGCAGCAAGCCAATCCTGTTTGTTTCCATATTATTTTTGCTAATGTCCCCTAAAATTACTTTGCATCTAGTATGCAAATATTTCATATCTATTTTTCTGTGTACTTATTGAGTGCTCCTCAGCCCCAAGAAAATAAGCTCCTTGAGGGCAGGATCTATTGTGTTTCTCTCTTCGTATCCTTATAAAGCACAGTGCCTGGCACATAGTAGACAATTAATAAATGTTTGTTGAACAAATGTTGAATTTTAAAATATGATGGATGTAGTGAAATGAGTCCACTATGACATATTCTGGCATTTCTAAGTATATAGAGACATGAATAGTATGGAATCATAGAAAAAAGAAAACATAAATAAACACAATTCTACCCAAACTTCTTTCCTTCAGTACAATAGAGTGTAACACAGTGTCTATAAAACTGATAAACATATCAAAGACAGAGTTGCTTATCCTTCTTCCCTAGCTATCACTCATTTTTAGCTTTGGAAGTCAATAAATAGAGAACTGATTTCAGTGAGCAGTATCAGTATGTCAGTGGTCTCCTAGGCCAGCAAGTATTAGGTCAAGATCAATTCCTCTTTTTTTTCCTGCTCTACCATCCAATCTTTTTTTTTAACTAAGTCTTTCCACTTTCAGCTTTATTCTCCTCTCTTTAATGAGTCCATCCTCCCTTCTTTTGTCTTTAGTTTTAATGGTGAGGACACCTTTATATATATACACACACACACGTATATATATATATGTATATATTATATATATATAATATATATTATATATATATATTTTATATATATATACCAATGCATACAATTATGTGCTTGATGAAGTCTTCCCCAATCCTCTCCCACTGGGAATTAATATTTCCTCTACAGAACTTTAAACAGAACCTTTCACCTCATCATATCCCATTCTGCATTATATTTATTAAACAATTATTGCAAATGTTCATGTCTTCCCCCTACTCCGAAAGACTGAGCTCCATGAAGCCAGAATCCTTTCTTGATGAGCTTTGCTAGGGCTCAATAAAAAGTGTTTAATAGGGGAATAAATGCATAAATGAATGACAAATAAACAGTTCTGATGATAACAATGGCTGCTGGGACCAGTGAATTATTAGCTCTAGTATTGATCAGGTAGTAAATTTAAGTGTAAATGAAAAGCATAGTTTTTCAAGCTATCACTTTAGCCCCAGTTCTTAGAACTCCAGAGTTACTTTTTCCACTTAATAAACATTGTCAAACCCAATCCTGGATTACTCCTACCATCAACCTTAGTCACACATTGCTAAATGAAGCTAGAGATACTCATGTAACTATGTCATCTAGAAACAGTACAATTTTATTTTACCTACTTTCAAGTGGGCCTTCAATATAGCAAGACCACCTTTTACTCATCTGTAATTGATTCTCTATATCTTGCTACCTAAAAAGACTATTCCAAGCCTCTCTCTCTTTGATACTTCCTTACCATTTCCTTTCTCACAACTTCTCCCTTTGCTGAGAAGCTTACCTCGTATTTGATTGAGAAAAGGGACTACTGGGAGCTTCGTCTCTCAACCTTCACTACAACCCAAAGTCTTTTGAAATCATCACTCACTAATTCTCTCCTTTCCTATGATCTCTAACAAAAAAGTAATCCTTCTCCTCACCAAGACCAAACCATTAAATGAACCATTAATTGCTTTTCAAGCAGATCATTCCCATTATTCTCTCCTTCTCTCTAATCTTCAATATCTCCATATCTACAGGCTCCTTCCATAAAGCTAACATTCTCAAATCTCTTCTATCCTACAAAACAAAACAAAATAAAACAAACCTTATTAGATCTTACCATCCCCTCAGGCTATCAACCTATATCTCCTCCCTTCCTAGTCAAACTCCTTTGAGGGGATGTCAGTACCCTTTATCTTTACTTTCTCCCCTCTCACTCACTTTGAGAACTTTTGCAATTTGGTGTCCTACCTCCCCACTCAACCAAAACAAGTCACTGCTCTCATCAAAGTTACCAATGATCTCTTAATTGCCAAGTCCAATGGCCTTTCCTCAATCTTGATCCGTCAGTAGTAGGGCACAGTGAATAGAGTATTGGAACTTCCTTTAGGAAGACTTGAGTTCAAATCTGGCCCCAGACACTTACTAGCTATATGACTTAACCTGTATGCCTCAGTTTTCTCAACTGTAAAATGGGGATAATAATAGCACCTACCTTATAGAGTTGTGAGAATCAAATGAGATATGTAAAGCACTTAGTACAGAGGCACATAGTAGAATGCTTAATAAATGCTTGATCCCTTTCCCTCCCCACTCTCTCAACCCTGCCGAGTTCTCTCTCCTTTCCGTGTTTTTTATTTCCTTCTTCTCAATGCTGTTTTCTATTTCTCTTAGTTCTTCTCTTACCTGACCATTGCTCAATCTCCTTTGCTGGTTCATCATCCATATCATGCTCCCTAACTATAAATGTTCCTCAAGACTGTCTACGACTCTCTTTTATTCTTTCTATATCTTCTCATTTATTGACATCATGAGCTCCAGGTGATTCATTTTTATTCAAATTACTCCAAAATTTACATATCCATCCCTAGTCTCTCTTAGACCAAATTTCCTTCCCATCTAGCCCTAAATATAAGGTCCTATGATTTCACTAAATAAATAAAGAAAGAAAAATTTTAAAATGTTTCAGAGGGTTGTAAGTAGCATGGAGTGAATGTAAACCAAGAAATGTTTGAAGTGTTTGAAGGTTTCCAAGTGTATTATATCATTTGATTCCTATATCAGACCTTTGAAGTGGATAGCCCTATGCTATTATTCCATTTATACCTAAGGAAGGCGAAGCTCAGAGATAAAATGACTTGCCCAAAATGAAGCATTTTTTTTTCCTTCACCTAAGAATAGGTACGATTGTCCTTCCTTCTCCTCCTTAATGGCCATGATTCTTTGGGCTTCCAAATTCTCAAATGTGAATCAGTTAAGACCAGAAGACCTCATGTGTGATAGATTAGATATGAATGACACAAGGACTCCAACGTATTACTCTCAATGGCCACTAGAGTCTAAAGCTGGAATCTCAAATAAGTGGGAAGGTTTGGGGTGGATACAGGTGACAGAGCCCCAAGGCATGTTATGCAACCCTTTGTCTCTTTATTTAGATTCAATATTGAAGGAGATCAATAAATTCTTGTGAAATAAAACAAATTTAGATAATAGTGGTATAAATAGATCAATCATATGTACCTACAACAAATCGCCATTTTGACTTGAGATCCTTTCTGAAAAGAAAAGGGAATCAAGGGCCAGGAATCAACTCTTTCGGACAACCTAGGCAGATTTTAGTCTGAAGTAAAAAAACAAGGGGGGGGGGTCTCTTTTGGATAATGAGGAAGGCTCTAAATGCTCTCAATTACATTGGTAATATCAAGAGGAATACTCTTGAATGGAAGTTTCTTCCTTCTTTCTCTTTTTTCCTCCCTCCTCCCTTCCTTTCTTCTTTCCCTCTTCCTTTTTTTTTCTTTCTTTCTCTTCTCTTCTCCCCTAAGCCCATGGTCTTCTGAGAAGAGATGTTCTTATTTTCCTTTTAAAAAAATAGACTCGATATTAAGAACAAGGTATCTGAGATAGGAATTTTCTTGTCATCTTTATCCTAAAGGAAAAGCTTTCTTACTGAGAGAAATTAAAGGTTTATAAATGAAGATAGCTTTGGGTTTTTTTTTCCTCTAAGCAACTGCATTTAGTCCTTGAATAATACATAATTTGGACATTTTAGGGAGCAAAATTTCTGACTGAAAGTATTAAATCACTCAGAGATCTGAAAATAAATTAGGAAAATATAGCACTATAAGATTATTAATAATTATAATGTCATTTCCTATTTAATTTTCTCTTAAGAACATTATCTCAATGCCTATGTAAGTTATTTTAATCATCCTTCCCTCCTCTACCTCCTGGGCTTCCCTTTTATATATTGACTTCCCTCATTAAAAAGTAAGTTCCTTGAGAGCAGAAACTATATTTTCCCTGATCTTTTTCTTCAGCACTTAGAACAATGTCTGGCAGACTGTGAGTACTTAATAAAGGTTTGTTGACTGACTGCCCACTGACTAGCTAACTTACCAGAGTGTGTTGTTGTTTATTAGGTGGGGAAGGGAACCAAGTAAGGAAGAGATGAAGGGACCAGAAAATCAACCCAAAGTCCACACTCTGTTCATGACAGGTCAGTAGCATCTCCTCACAAGGAAATCAGTTTTTCTGGCAACAACATTTGAGGGCATCTTGGACTGGGTGTGAGGAGAAGGGAAGGAGAAAAGAACCAGCATTTATTAAGTATCTATCATATTCCAGGAACTGTGTGCAGCATTTTACAAATATTATGTCCAATGATCCTCATAACAATCCTGTAAGGTAGGTGATGTTATTATTCCATTTTACAGTTGAGGAAACTGAGGCTGGAAGAGGTTATGTGCCTAGTCCTGGTTCACACAAAGTAAGTTCCCGAGGCTGGATTTGAACTCAGGTCTTCCTAAATCCAGGTCCACTGTACCATTTAACTCCCCAAATTATCTCATTTGATATTTTCAATAGCATTTTATAGCATATATATGTATAGCATTTTTTAATAAAATTAACATTTTTTTAATTTTGAGTTTTAAATTCTCTTCCTCCCTCCCTCCAGCCGCTGCCCCACTCATTGAGAAGGCAAGCAATGTGATAGGTATTCTACATGTGAAGTCATGCAAAACATATTTCCATAGTGGCCATGTTACACTCCCCCCCCCCCCCAAAAAAAAGCAAGAAAAACAAAGTGAAAAAAAGATGCTTCATTCTGTACTCAGAGTTCATCAGTTCTCTCTCTGGGGGTACATACCATTTTTCATCATCTTATTTGATTTTCACAATAACCCTGGGAGGTAGGTTCTAATATTATCTCCATTTTACAGTTGAGGAAACTGGGGCTGATAGAGGTTAAGTGACTTTCCCGGGGTCATATAGTTAGTAAATATCTAAGTCAGATCCACAACAGGATGCATCTCATTTATCTTTTTTTGCATCTAGAGACCAAAACTAACCAGTTGCTTCAAATCAAAAATAGATTTCTTCCTCTATAGGAATTCTGAGAAGGGAAAGATCACTATGAGCTGGATAACAGAAACCCTGGGTGATTAAATGACTTGCTGATGGTCATAGTATGTGACAGAGGTGGGATTTGAATCCAGGTCAGAGAAGGATTCAAAGACATAGAAATCTGAACTGAGTTTTGAAGGTTAGGAATGATTTTGCATAGTGGAGACAGGGAGAAGGGCAGCATGTAGCAGAAAGAATACCATACTTGCATTCAGGTCATTTAGGTTTGAATATGAATGTATTCTATAAGGCACTGGACTTGGAGTAAGGAAGACCTGAGTTCAAATTCAGTCTCAGACACTTACTAGGTATGTGACTCCAGATAAGTCACTTAACCTCTGTCTTCCTCAGTTTCCTTTTCTCTCTTTTTTTTTTTTTTTTTGGCTAGGCACCCCGGTTAAGTGACTTGCCCAGAGTCACACAGCTAGTGAGTGTTATGTGTCTGAGGCCAGATTGGAACTCAGATCCTCCTGAATCCAGGGCTGGTGCTCTATCCACTGTGCCACCTAGCTGCCCCCTCACTTTCCTTTTCTATAAAATGGGGATAATATTAGAACCTTCTTTATTGGGTTGTTATAAATATCAAATAAGAAAATATATGTAAAATATTCTGCAAATCTTAAAGCTATATAAATGTAAGTTATTATCAATACTAGCTACCCTTTAACCACACTGAACCTCCATTTTGATACCTTAAATAGGGATGATACCAACAACACACTTACATAATACTTTAAGGTTTAAAACCATTTTCCTTCCAACAAGCCTGTAAGGTAGATAGCAGACATATTAAATCTCCATTTTATAGACCAGAAAATGGTTTGGAAGAGATTAAGTGATTTGTACATCATCATAATTCAAATACCTGCCTAGCTAGACTATTGTGAGAAAAGTACTTTGTTAACTATTATATGAATATGAGCTATTACCACATATAGGGACGATTCATAGGCCAAGATAAAAGTGGATGGCCTCCCTGGAACAGCATGAGAAAAAGTACAGATGCAGAAAGGCCAGTAAACTCCAGGAAAATAAAATAGACCTTTGTAGTTAGAACAGAAGTTTCATAAATAAATCAACTGATAAGCATTTCTATTTCCTCATTTTCTATGTGCCAAGTACTTTGCTAGCATTGCAGATGTAAATGTAACGGGGGAGCAGACTGGCCAATGAAAGCCAGGTCCTTTGAGAATGCTTGGATTTGCCTTTCATGGTGGGTTAGACAGAGAATGTGCCAGGTATTTCTTGTTTGGTTCCAATCCAACACATGAAACTTTGGGGAGGCAGTTTCCAGCTATGAGAGACTGAGAGGTTGGTGTCATGAGGCCAAAAATCTTTCTAATTTGATTTGGAGGCAGAAGGAGGGATGACTCAGGAGAGACTGAGCCAGAACTAAATATGCATGCAAAAGGTTTGAGCAAATGATCTTTCACTCATTTCCCTGGAGTCTTTCAAGTGAGGAGGGTTGCTTTGAATTGCTGGGTATGTTTTTGGCTGGTGAGTGAGGAAGAGAGCTTCCCCACCACCCTACCCTAGTCTAAGTTATCTCTCTTTCTTTTATGAGTTCCCAAAGTTCAGGAGGCCCATTAGAGTCATCAGGAGAGGTCCCACTAGCAAGCTGATCAATTAGTAGAGCTCATGACATGCCTGCAGATAGAGGTGACTGATAGTCCCCCAAGGATAAAGAAGCTTCAGGGAACATGATCTCTTGTGAAAGAGAGTAATGCTAGCTAAGGACTCGAGAAAATGCCAATCCTCTGACACCAGAATAGAGCAATGCCTAAGGGAGAATGTTCTATAGGGAGAAAAGAATTTCTAGAGACTGGAGGAAGTAGGTATCCCTTAGCTACATGTGTCTTATAGATGTACGTCTCAGTCCTTATTGTATTATACGTTTGAGATCACTTTCCCTGGGGACCTTGTATTCATGTGCAAAGGAAGAGTTTGCCTCCAAGATGGGGGAAATGTATAATTGTTATTTTTGCTCTGCCTTCTCAATAAATATCCTTTTCTAAAAACTAATTGATATCAACTTCTAGATTGATATTGGAGGGCTCATATGATGGGGGCTCAGTAGCATGATATTATAAGCCATAAATCCTCAGGATTATACTTAGCACTCCCAAGGAAGAAGTAATTCTTCATACTACAGAGAGAATGTAAGTCTGTTGAAGGCAGGGACCATTTCATTGTTTTGTATAGAACTTTCCAGTGCAGTGTTGGGGGCAGTATTATACAAAAACTGAAGTAGTCTCTGCCTTCAAGAAACTTATGTTCTATTAGTAGGAAAATATGTATACATTAAGCATATATGAAATATATGCATTGAATATAAATACAAGATAAGACAGCTGGCAGGTCAGGAAAGTCCTCATGAAGAGATGGATTATGAAATAATCTTTGGGAATATAAAAAGCAGAGGTGAGGAAGGGTTTATTCCAGGAATGGGGATACCCTACAGAGGAACAGATATAGATGATGGAATACCATGTATGAAGAACAGGAAGGATGTTAGTTTACTTGAACTATAGAATAATTGAAGAGGAATAATGCATAAATGTACAAATGAAGGTTGGAGTCCAATTATTAAGGAAGTTAAGTGCCAAGAGGAGCTTGCATTTGATCTTCAATAAATTGAAGTGCATTGCATAGGGAGATGATACGGTCAGACCCATGCTTTAGGAAAATCATTTTGGCAGCTGTGTAGAGGGGGAAGGATTGGAGAAGGCAGAGACTTGAGTCAAGAAAGCCAATTAAGAGGCTATTGCAATAGTCCAGGAGAGAGGAACTGAGTAAGAGTAGTGGTTATATGAATGGAGAGAAAGGAATGGATATGTGAGAGATGCTGTGGAGGTAGAATCAACAAGACTTGTCAACTGATTTGTTATGAGAACAGAGAGGCAGGAATCAGAGAAAGCAAGGAGTCAAGGATGACTCCAACTTGCTAAACTAGGTGCTTGGAAGAATAATTCCCTTGACAGAAATAGGGAAATTTGGAAGAGAAATAAGATGGGGAAGGAGTTAAAGAATTCTCTTTGGGACATGTTTAGTTTGACATTCTTATGGGGTATGTAGTCTCAATGGGCATTTGATGATGTAGGACTAGAGCTCAGGAATGACTAGCAGAATAGTGGGCATTAATGGTAGAAATGTAGTTTGCAGTCAGATTCTGGAAGGTTTTGAATGCCAAGGGACTAGAATTTGTCCAATAAACAATAAAGAACCATCAAAGGTTTATAAATAAAGACAAAATTTGATGAAATTATTTTTTGGGAAGATTAATCTGGCAGTGATTTGCTGGGTAAAATGGAAGCTGCCCAATACATGCTAGGGATAAGGAAATAAATCAAACAATTACTACATATCAAGGAGTGAGTGATTTTTTTTTAAGAACTAGGTTTTTTTTATCTTGCTTAAGCTAGATTTGCAGTGGTTAATCACAGGCTAGATTCCAGCAATGATTGGTACAGAAGTTCTAATCTACTCTATTTTCCCTACCTGGGACTTGCCCCCCCTCCCTTGCTGTTTCTCAGGGAAGAGAGTTCACCATATTGGCTTAGCACACTGCAGCTCAGAACTCCCAAAGGCAAGTAATACAACAACCTCAGACTCTCCAGAAGCAGAGAATACAGGTGTAAACCACTAGGCATAGTAGGAACTACCTTAAGGGTGGCTCAAATAAACCCAATATGCAAATGAGTTAATCCTAAAGCCACTGGGCCCACTCCCACTTTACCTTATAAATACTCTCTGTTTGACTCTTGTGTTGGGGAGTGGCATAATCTCCCAACTCTAGCATCCTGAGACTGTACCTCATGCTCTCTCCTTATATAACTGGTGCTGTGAGGCCACGGTTCTGGTTATCTATGGACCCTCCTCCTTTTTCCTCTCCTTCACAAACCTTGTCTCACTTCTGTGCTTAATTTGCAATTGAGTCCTGAGTATACATTTTCCCTTAATCTTTGAACCTCCACAGGGCTGCCTCTTGAACCTGAGGCACCTCACTCTAACCTCAGGAGCTCCCTGACTCATTCTAAGGCATGATGCTACTGAAAAGTAGGTACATAGGAAATTTTGTAATCCCTCTATCCTTTTGTGTTGTTTTTTTTTAATGAAAAGTATCATGTCTAGTACTTTTGGGGATCTCATTCATGCCTGTGAAGTAAGTGAAAAGCTTGAAGTCCATTGCAAACACTAGCACCAGTTAGTGAAGATTAGTAGCAGCACACCTAGAATAAGAATTTTCTTATGCCTTCAGTTGTCATGTTGTTGAACTCCTCAGAAATGATTAATTAGGGAGCATGAGCTTTTGGATGAAGATCTTAACTGCTATTCCAGGACACCTACATCATTTTTTTTCCCACTCTATCCTGTACTCTCATTGACCTTCTCCAATCAGAGCCACTTTTTCCTTTCACAGTTCACTTCTACTATAAACCACCCAAGTTGGAGTCCTTATCTCTTCTCGCCTCTTGTAATAGCCCTCAAATCTTCCAGCCTACTCTCTACAAACCACCTTCTTTATCACTGCCTGAATTACTGTCCTAGCAAGCTACTCTGATCATGTCACTCAAAAACCTTCTGTGGGTCCACAATGCTGACTGAAAAAATGTATAAATTCCTGATCCTGGCATTCAAGGCTCTCAACAATCTGGTCCCAATAATACTTTTTAGTCTTATTTCACACTATTCCCCTTCTTGTCAAACTGAATTACTCACCATCTGTATTATTGTCCTGCCCTCTCCTATCTCTGTGCTCATGCCATCTGTTCTTCTTGGAATCATCTCTATCTGTTGTAGTTCCACTCCTCCGTTTAGGTCCCAATCAGGTCCTAGACTCTATAGGCCACTTTCACTGATCCTTCCTCTCACCTTCCAGCTAAAAATTTCCCCATTCTCTTCAGTTTCTCATAGCACTTTTGGGGGTTGCTTCTTTAAAACTTAAGGTGAAGACAGCACATCATGAGGTGGAGGGGTGTATGTGAATCCATATACTATCCTCTCCCTGTTTGGGCAATATCATTTGTACATGTATGGCTATGCCTATTGCAACTACCTGTTCAAGTAGGTAGAAGGTAGTTCGGGGTATTTGAGTTAGCCATAGCTGCCACTTCTGAGAAGGAAAAAAGCTCAGCAAGAAACCTCAGTGACCCCTCTCCCTGTCTTATATCTGCATTAACAACATAAAATAAAAATTAGTTTCTAAAATTTCAAGTAAATTTCTAGTAAGATTTTACAAATCTTCATTATTTCTTTATGACACTAAAAAGTACCTCTGATCTGGTATTTACTAGTTTCGTGATAATACAGATTAAATCCAGGTGTGGATTTCTTAGATAGTCTGTGATCTCAGAAAACAAATGGAAATACTGTTGGAAAATTGAAAGAAAGAGGGGCTAAAGGAAATGTATGTACGTACATGCATATGTATGTATATATGTATGTAACACATCTGCCTGGGGTGGGAGAGACGTAGCCCACCCATGCCTGAAGCCCTGCAATCTACTACTTGACAGTAATTGATTTCCTTCCAGAAACTTTTGGGAGGTTAGAAATAAAATCTATAGGAAAATGCAACCCATCTATGAACCTAAGAAATGATGTCTCTTTGAACTGTAGATTTAATGGAGAATAAAACCAGGTTTGATTATGAGGGCCAAGAGATTTAAATTTAAAGCTTTGGCAACTTTAAGCCTAAAAGAAAAGGAAGGGCCCAGGCCTCCCCTGTCAAAGCAGAAAGTTTTCATTTTCCTGGCTCTGTTGCACACCATTAAGACTGGAGAGCAAGGACAACAGACGACAGGGTACTCAGTTACTTCATGCAGGCTCGGCTTCTGCCTCCTTGGCAGGCCACTCTCTCTGTTTCACAGGGCAAAGTTTAGTTAGTCACTGGCTCTGGAAGGCTGCACAGAACTAGGCCTTCCAGCTGCTCTCTTCTGCTAACTTCTTTTTTTTCCTGCAGGCTTGATAAAGAACAGGCAGCCTGGAGCATATGGAAATGATAACAAACACAAATGAGACCTCTCCTTTAGGTAAAAACCCAGATATTAAATTAGAGAAAAGGAGAGGCACATTTAGGCAACATTCCCAAGACTCCTGATACCCCAAAGCAAATCCCATTGTGAATAAATTCTAGGGGCCCATCTTTGGGCCTGAAATATGCAGTTTGGCTGGTTGTATAATTGATGTCCGTGAAATAAATGCCAACTGTGCCCTTCATTTACCATTAGGAAAATTCCACCTGATGAGACATGGGATATTGGGACCTCCATTTCAGCAAATAGACACATTAGTCATACGTGGCTCAGAATCCTACTCCTCCGACTTGACTCTCTTCCCCCCACCCCCAGGTTCTTCCATTCTTTCAGTTCCCTTTTATGTGTGCTCTTCCTTCTTTAAAATCTAATCTTCAGGGTAGATACTGTCTTTTTTCTTGTACTTGTGTTCTAATGATTAAAACAGTGCCTTGAACATACTAAGTGCTTAATAAATGTTTTATCAGTCTATTGATCAATCTACATATCAATCAGTCTGTCTATCCATAAAATCCCATTCCTATAAAGTATTCAGTAAGGACTACAAGCAGACCTTGATTTTATCCTGCCATCCTGGACACCTAGCTTTTCTTAGCTTTAAGCACTTCAAAGTAGGGACAAAAACCTTAATGCCACCTCATAAAGTTGTTTTGTTTGTTTTCAAAACAGCAAATGATTAATTCTAACTCTAACTCCTAGGCATTAGCCCACTAGAGGTTCTTTTATTGAACCCTAGGGGAAAAAAACAGTCCATTCAGTTCACAAGTACTCTGTGCTTGTGATTTTCAAACCTAATAGCCCTCAAAGAGGGGTAGACTGAGTTTTATTCCATTTACTCATGAATTTTTCAACCATCTAGTTTTTAAGATGAAAAAAAAATGCATCTTTATGTCCTCTGGTTTATCTGCCTTTTAACAGGGGATGTACAAAACCTACTGAGGAAGCCCATTCAGCTTTTGGATAGCTCAAATCATTAGGAAAAAAAATTTTTTTTGACATTAAACCCCAAATCCACTTCTTTGCTGCTTATATCCTTTTCTCTTAGTTCTGTCCTCTAGAACTAGGTTGAACAAGCCTTCCACATGACAACCCTTAAAACACTTGGACAAGGCTGTCAAATCCTTCACTCTCCTAAATCTTCTCCTCAAGCTAAACATCTCTAATTCCTTCAATGGATCTCTACTCTGGTCACTTTCCTCCACAAACTTTCCATTTTATCAACTGTCTTCCTAAAATGAGACACCTACAATTCAAAAAAATACTTCAGGCACAGTCAGATCAGAACAGTGCCCTAGAACTATTCTTTGTCATCCTGGACATTATAATTCTTAATGCATGAGCTGTCTGGCTGCCATGTTAAATAGTTGACTCATATTGAATTTGCAGTCCATTAAATTCCCCAAACTTTTTCAGGTAGGTTACTATCTAGCCATTGTTCCCCCACTGTGTACTTATGAAATTTGTTGTAATTGAAATGTAAGACTTTACCTTTGTTCCTATTGAAAACCATTTTATTGGATTCAGCCTCACATTCTAGTTTATCAAGATAATAACAGCTAACACATATAGAGTATTTACTATGTGCTAGGCACTATACTAAATGCTTTACAATTATTATCTCAGATCCAGCAATCTACCCAAGGTGGTAGATTTAACTATTATTTCCATTCAACAGATGAAGACACTAAGGCAAACAGAGGTTAAATGACTTGCCCAGGGTCATATAGCTGGATTTGAACTCAAATCTTCCTGATTCTGAATACTTGACTAACCTTAAGACCCTATGCAACATTTAGTTATACCTCCCAAATTTGATAAATATGCTATTTCTGCCCTTGATTGATGGATGAAAATTGGTGAAATTGGTGAAAATGGTAAAGAAAAAATAGTGAAAGAAAATTACACATGGGCAGTCAACTAGAGATCTTCCAAAAACTGACAAGATGAAACAATATATCTCCATTTTCTCAGTAGGTTATGTGGGTCTATGAATATGGAATGCAGTATATGCTATCAGGTACCTATCAGATACAGCTACTATATCTTAAATATAGTACTATTTTGTTGACACACATTTCCTTTCATGTGCATGAACACATATATGTTTGGATGTCAGATATTGTCATGTTTTGATTAACTTTAGAAATAAGGAAGAAAAGCCGATACACTACTATGTCTAGTATGAAAAGTGATCATGGCATATGTGTGGTATATATTTTTTTCCTCTAATTTTGAAAAGGTTGCAGAAGGGTACAAAGGATTTCAGGAAAATGCCCTAAAGAAGATAACCAGGAAAATACTGACTCAGTATCCCCAAACTGTAGGGAAGGAGATGAGTCAACATCAAACCAGGGCACGTGACACTAGCATAGGTCCTAGAAGTGGAAGACACTCCTCGTATACTCCTCACTGCCTCATTGTCACATTGATGCTAGTTCCTCCCTTCTTCCTGGTACTCAAAGTTCCTCACGTGGAAGCAAACGGTCAGTCAATGATTTAAAGAAGTTGCTTGCACAATGTTAGAAACAAATATGACCTTATTGAGATTTCAAAGTATACCTCAGGAATATGATCGCCCCTCTCACAATCTCTTAAGGGAAAGGTGGCATTTTAGCCATAGTGTCTAAGTTAGTAGGCAATACTTTAAGAAAGAACCTACTAGGGGGTCATTTAACAATTTCCAAAATAGTAGCAAAACTGTCTCCATAAAAATAAATAACTACCTAAGAAGAAGGTCTTTATTATGTTTCAGAACTGGCTTTCTTAATTAGGAGCAGATCCTAGTAGCTGAGATTTATTGGCTGCTTTTTTTAAAGAACATGTCTTCAGGAACTGAAAATTTCTTGACATGCTATAACATCATGTGCGTTTTTCAATTCTGCATTCCTACTTCAGGCAAAAAAAAAATCAACCAAGAATTTTCATGTTGGTTTTGATTTAGGATTCAAAACAGGACCTATGATGTACATTTTTTTCGTTGTTCTAAAACATACATGAACTGGTTTAAAATCCACAGGACCCCCTCAGCCATGACAGTAAAAGGAAAACAGAATGAGATACAAATTCAGTTTTTAACAAGATCAACAAGATAATCTTTCTTATTCTGAAATGTGAAATCCACACTGCATTTCTTCCTAGTCTCAAAATTTTGGAATGTATTTATTGGTTCCCCGCCTCAAAAAAAAAAAAAGGAGTGAAAAGAGGGTGGGGAATGAGCCGACATGATATCTACTTCTCCCCTGTGTTCAAACCCTATCTGTTAGCTTGTTTACTTATTACAGAAAGTGACTGTGCTCTATTGCATTTTCAGGACACCCCACAACTAGGATTGGCATCTTGAGGGTGGCATTAATTTTAACTAAATTTTACTACAAGCAAACTATTTGGGAAGCCCTCTCCTACCTTTTCAATCTTCTTACAACTGGCCTCCTGACAGTTCTACCAAGAAGACACTCTGTCTCTCATCTCTAAACATTCTCTTTGGCTGTCCCCCATGCCTGGAATGCTCTTCCTCTTCCACTCCACCAGCTGACCTCCCTGGCTTCCTTTACATTCGGACTAAAATCCCAGGAAGCCTTCCCCAGACCCTCTTAATTCTAGTGCCTTTTCTCTGTTAATTATTTTCTATTTATCTGAATGTAGCTTGCTTTGTATATATTTGTTTTCATGTTGTCTTCCCCATTAGACTGTGAGCTCCTTGAGGTCAGGGACTGTCTTTTGCCTCTTTTTATGTCTGCAGTGCTTAGTGCAGTGACACATGGTAGGCATTTAAGAAATGTTTGATTGATTGAATTCATTAACGGGACTTTATCTGTGTACTATCCTCACCTGCGCAATTTATCTTCCAGTATTTCCATGTACTTCACAGTATGTTCCTTAACACTGTTCTCTGTTGGAGAAAAAAAAGGTAAAATTAACATAAGAAAATGTATAAATTAACCTAGAACACTCAAAAAGTAAAGATGTAAAAAGTAAAGATGCCTTGTCCTATGAGGAATCCTACCCCCTAAAAACTTACAGATTTGAACTGAGGCTCAGAAGAGTTAACTGACTTGCCAGGTACTTTCCACATGTAACGTGTGCTTACCTATAGGACCTCATGTTTGTACCTCATCTGGGAGTCAAAAAGCAGGATTGGTGATTATCAGAAGATAGAAACCAATGGAAGAATCAGTAGCCAGATTACTAGGAAGGTATCTGTGAGGTTAATTATCGCTAGCATTATCAGCAGAGAATTCAAATAAACAAAACATGTTTGGTCTTACTCTACTGCTCAAGGTTTGAAGGTGCATGAATTCTTTGGGGTGGGGGACACCATTCAATTCACCAATGACGCAATGCATCTCTGGTTGGCAGGTTGTAATCACAGGGTATTTTGTCTCTGCATCAGGTATCACACTTCTACTTTCTACTAGACATTACGCTGTCTCTTCTCAGCTTCTCCACTGGTCTTGTGGTTGCCAAACTTCTCTTTACTACCACATTTTGGGTTTCTGCTCTTCAGGGTCACTGTGTGTGTGGGGGTGCTATCAGTTCTCTGAAAGGAGGCAGTGACTAAAAAGCCTCTCCCTAACAAGGTAGATTGACAACTCTTTTAGTTTATGATTCAGGGTATGAGGTACTACATTTAGCCACAATAAACAAAACACAGCTGGAATACCCTCATATTAAGATTCATTACATTCTTTTGACTATTTCTGATACTAATTTGAAGCCTATGGTCCCCCCAAAAACTGTATGAAGTAATGTAAGCAAATTCCTTTTAACTTCTGTTGGATCCCCAGTAGAGGTCCTGTGCTCCCAACACCCATTTTGGGTACTATGCCCAAAAAGTCCCCACAGGATCTGTGTAGAGGCTAAGACTACCAAGTCAGGTTGGTTGGTTGGTTGGTGGGTTGTTGTTTTTTGTTCTTCTAGAGGACCAAAAATCACTCTATTAATTTTGTTGTTATTACTTAGTTGTGTCTCTTCATAATTCTGGGGTTTACTTGGCAAAGATACTGGAGTGGTTTGCCATTTCCTTCTCCAGCTCATTTTACAGATGAGGAAACTGAGGCCAACAGGATTAAGGGACTTGCCCAAGATCATATAGCTAGTAAGTGTCTGAGGCCAGATTTGAACTCAGGAAGATGAGTCTTCTAACTCTACACCCAGCACTCTATCCACTATGCCACCTAGCTGTCCCAAGTCCAGCTGCCTGCTAACACCCTCCTTGATTATCATGGGGAAAAAGTTTAGCAAGAACTCAGTGTATGTGAAGCAGGTCAAACAATTGCCTCACCTCCCTGCCCCCAATGCCATCTTTATTCACATTCTTGTTTTATTATACGTATCTGCCAACAACAACAAATCTCTGGCTTTTGTTCTATCTTCTGGTTAGCACAATGACATAGCAATACACCTGAGTGCATGGGTTTTTTTGTTTTTTGGTTTTTGTTTTTTTTTTTTTTTTTTAGTTAGAACAACATCCTCTAGAGGTCACTTTGAAAATACATTCCTGAAGACAAATCCTTTCCTAATTCAATCACCTGAAGCTCCAGTGAATCTTTGGTATCACTTTTACTAAATTAACATAACAGAAGCACAGGTAACTTTCTGTGCCAAATGGCTGCCATCCTTCAGGTTAAAACACTTTGAAAATGTATTTTATTTTACTTACTAGCACTGTGATCATGGGCAAGGCAGATCACCTCTCTGAGCCTCAGTTTCCTCATTTGTAAAATCAGGATAATAATATTTAGACTACCATCATACAGGATGGTTTTTGCGGAAAGTACTTCATAAACCTTAAAATACCAAGCAAATATAAGTTATTATTTCTTCAAGCATTAAGCTTGAAATATTACTTTGGGGCAAAGAAAGAGAATCTACTCCACAATCCAAGGTCTCAAAAGTAAAAACACACGTTTAAATTCCCCCAGACATTCACATGAGGCAGCACAATATTATTATTTCATTTTAGCTGGAGAGAGTTAGACATATTGTTCCTAAGTCAATGTTTACTGACTGACTAACTCCCTATGGGTATAGGGGAACAATGATGACCTAGAACTCCTGCAAACCTGATTTTTTTCCTTCTTCTTTCTTCATTTGTTTCTTCCTTTTCCTCCTTCTTCTTTCCTCTGTCTACTCCTTAAATCCTTTCATGCTCTTCATCTTTCATGCCTGACCAGGCACCTATAAGATGGTGGTTCCATGATTGTGTATGTCATGGGCATCAATTTTAGGGTTCAATGGAATGAGGACAAGTCATTTGGGTCAAGTTCTATGACTCCACAATGCAGTTGAGAGTGAAGAGAACATGGTAGTCAGTGGGGTTCTGAGGCTGTAGGCAATTCTTGGGTGAGAGGAAGTTGTCTTAATCCCTTCCCTCATTTTAAATATTCATTCATTCATTCAATCAATCAATAAAAATGTAGTAACAGCCTGTTGAGTGCAGAGCACTCACTGTCCAAGGTACTGTTTTATACGTAGATGTTTTATACATTTTAGGTAAGATACCATTCTTACCCTTATGAAGTATTTATTTGAGCAAGGGAATGGCAGTCATAATATACATGATCATGATTTAGCAGCTACCACTAGAAAGGAAGGGAGGACTTAAAATATGATATTCTGGAAGGCAACGAATCTAGACTTACAACCAAGACCAATCGATGCAGAAAAAACTGAATATAATGCTACATAGGCAGAAATTGGCATTTAATGAAATAGAGGACTTTAGGTATTCTAGATGAAAAGACCAGAGCTTAGTAGAAAATTGACATAAAAACAAAGAATAAAGAGAAGCATAAACAGATAAACATGAAAGAGAAATCAAAAAGAATTAAACAAGGGTAAACTGTTTACATTCTTATATAAGGAAATGGCACATGTAGCACCTCAAAATGAATTACTATCAGTACTAAACATATGTGCACCAAATGGTATGGCATTTAAATTACCAAAGGAAAAGTCAAATGAATTATAGGAAGAAATAGAGAGTAAAACTATAATAGCAGAGGGTCCAATATATTCCTCTCAAACCTAGATAAAGTGAACAAAAAAATTCACAAGAAAGAAGTTAAGGACCCGAATAGAATTTTACAAAAGCTAGCTATGATAGGTCTGTGAAGTATATTAAATACAAATAGAAAGAGTATATCTATTTCTCAGCTATGCATGGCATATTCATGTTAGGAAATAAACCTCACAAACATGAAGAAAAGTGGACATATTAAAAGTATCTTTCATCGACCATAATACTATAAAAATTGCATTCAATAAATGACCTTTGAAATAAAGATTAAAATTTAATTGGAAATTAAATAACTTAATCCTAAAAATGGGTGGATCAAAGAAGAAATTATAGAAATAATCAATATTTCATTAAAATAATAATAACAATGAGACAACATATAAAAATTTATGTGATGCAGTCAAAGCAGTACTTAGGGAAAACTTATCTCTAAATTCTTTCATTAGTAATAGAGAGAAAGAACAGATCAATAAATTAAGCATGCAACTAAAAAAAACTAGAAAAACAAAATAATTTAAAACCCTCAGTTAAATACCAGAATAGAAATTCTGAAACTAAAAGGAGAGATAAACAAAATTGAAAGGTTAAAAATAAACTAATAAATAAAAGTAGGACCTGTTCTTTTAAAAAGCAATAAAATAGATAAACCATCAATTAAAGAAAAATCAAAGAATCAATATAAAAAAATAAAAAAGGTAAATTCACAACCAATGAAGAAGAAATAAAAGCAATTATTAGGAGCTATCTCACTTAACTGTATGCCAATAAAAGTTACAGTCTAAAGGAGATGGATGAATATTTATAAAAATATAAACTGGCTAGATGAACAAAACAGGGAACAAAATACTTAACTATCTTAGAAAAAAACTGAATAGGTCATAAATGAACTCCCAGGGGAAGAAAAAAAAGACAAGATGGACTTAAAAGTGAATATTACTAAATATTTAAAGAACAATTTATTCTAATATTGCATAAGTTATTTGAAAAAATAAGCAAAGAAGGGATCCAACAAATTCTTTCTGTAACACAAATATGGTCTTGATACCTAAACCAGAGAGAGTAAAAACAAAGAGAAAATAAAAACTACAGACCAATTTCTCTAATGAATATTGATGGAAATTTTTAAAATAAAATGTTAGTAAGGAGACCACAGCAGTATATCACAAAGATTATACACTATGATCACACTAAATTTATATCAGGAATACAGGATTAGTTCACCATTAGGAAAAAAAACTGTAAGTATGATAGACTATCAATAACAAAAACAAGAAAAATCTTTTAATCGCTTTAGCAGATGCAGAAAAGCTTTCAACAAAATACGACACATTCTTATTAAAAATACTAGAAACCATAGGAATAAATGGAGTTTTCCTTAAAAACTATTATTTATCTAAAACCAAAAGGCAAGCATTATCTGTAAGTAGTACATCATAGAATTTTCTTTTCTCAGCCAGTGTCTTTCTTTTTCATTTTCTTGGAGTGTTTAATTCATTCTTATTTGAAGTTAAAAAAGTTAGGTTTACATTTTCCATCATTTGTCTCTAAATTAAGTTTTTTTTTCAAATTGTAATTTTTTCCTCTTTCTTTAAACACAGTATCTTTTCCCTTTGATTATTTACTTTAATCTTTTTTTAAGGTGACCCTTTTCTTACTGGTTCTCTTCCCCTCACACTGATTTTCTCTTTTTATTTGTTATCCCTTTCCCCTTAGGGTTTTCTTTATTAATTCTTTCTATCTGCTTATATATTTCTTCTCTTCCTTTTTTCCTCTCAGTCACGTAGATTCCTCCTTCTTCTCCTCCCCTTCAGTAGGCCTGTTCATTAGTTGTTGTTTTTTTTAATTCATTTTTACACTCCTTTCCAAAAAGAACTTCTCTCACTCTTTTCATTATCCACCTTCTTTTTCTGTTTAGTGTAGGCCCTCCTTTTCTGATTCATGACCCCTATAGTTATCTGGCCTCTCTCTTCTTTCTGTATTCTTCAACATTCAATTAAAGCTTCCAAGATATCTATTCTAGGTTCTTCCCTTTAGGCACTTTCTGCCATTATCTTATAGGATTGATCAATTGGATTCCCCTTTTCCATTGTGCCTCCCTCCCAAAATAATGCCAATTATTGCAGGTGCCAGACAAGATACTGCCACATGGTAGGGCCCCTCCCTTACTACTGATCATAATAGCATAGATTCAGAGCTGGAAGGATCCTTAGAGGTCATCTAGTCCAAACCCTCATTTTTACAGAGAAAAAATCTGAGACCCAGAGTAGGGAAGTGACTTGCCCAAAGACACAATTAGCAGCACTGGGATTCAAACTTGTATCTTCAGAGTCCAATCCAGCATGCTCTCTACTGTTCCAGTACAGGATAATGTCTAATACTTTTGACTTTCCTTAAATACTCTTTAGCATAGATAAAAGAACCTATAAAAGGAAGAAAAATAAAACACAAAAACATGAAATGGGCCCCTAGAGAGTTCATAGAATCATATGGACCATATAACTACTCTAATAGTCCTTATCTTCAAATAATGCTTTACTGTTTATTATGCACTTCTAGGCATATTATGTTATTTGCTTACAGATTAGGAAATAGAGCCTTGCTAAAATAAAGCAATTTGGGCAAGCCCACCCAGTACAAGTTGAAGAGTCAGGATTTAAATACAGGTCACTACTTCCAGTCAAGCATTCTATCCAAAGCACCAGCAGGATTCTAACTCATCTCTTTGGCTGCCACTACTCACTCTTGATTATCCATACTAATGAAAAGGAATAAAGGCTTATATCACTTAAAAGATTCAAAAATCACTGTAGTTTTGGTTGCTATTGTTTTGCTGTTTCTTTGTTTGCAACAGCAACATCTCCCCAATTGCATTTTCCTTTGACTCATCTTCAAATATGTTCTTGTTATACCAGCACACCTGTGGCTTACTGGAATACTACAGTGACTCTGGAGTCAGAGGATTGACAATGCCATTTACTACCAGTATGACCTCAGCTATGATCATACTGGGGATCCATGTTCTTATTTGTTAAATGGGGGCTAGAAGATATCTAAGGTTCTTGCCACCTCTAAATCTTATAATAGCATATCAAGGGAAGGCAACCCCAAAGTGTGTTAGGTGGTAAGAGGACTAATGCCTGGGGTTAAATAATGACTGTGGCTAATCCACAAAGCAGTTACTTGAGGATTTACTGTAGAAGGTGGGCAGCTTTCCCTGGCCAATTTTTCCTTTGAGTACTGTAAGCACATCTATCAGTTTACAGCTCTCTGTTTCCTGGCACAGCCTTTGAAAGATCACATAGTCTCCAAACAATAGAAAAACCAGATCTGTTCCAACCTATAATACTTAGTCCACTCATTACAGATTTCTATATATAAAAAAAATTAACACCCAAAAAAGAAATAATCCTAGTAAACTTTTAAGTCCATATTCATCTATAAGTTGCAAAAAGTTTTCTGCTACTTGCTAAAATGTGGCTTAAAAGCTCAATGGAGTCTAAATGCAGATCGAAGCATACTATTTTACTTTTCTTTTGTTTTTTGTGATCTTTTCCCTTTTGGTCTGTTTCTTCTTTCACATCATGACTAAAATGGACGTATGTTTTACATGATTGCACATATATAACCTATATCAAATTGCTTACCGTTTTAGGAAGTGGGAAGGGAGAAAAATTTGGAACTCAATTTTTTTTTAAAATGAATGTTAAAAATTGTCTTTATATGCAATTGGAAAAAATAAAATGCCATTTAAAAAACAGATAGTTCTCTGTGATTAGAAGCAGTGCTCTTCATCCTAATGCCATTGCTGCAAGACCCTTGAACATTAGACATTACCTGTCAAGGACTTATTATTCCTAATACAAATATCAATTTTAAAAAATGATTCCCTTTGTGGTAGGGAGAGGCACGGAAAAGGAGGCAGAGGAAGGGGGATGCTCTGGGAGACCAAAACTGCTTTAAACTTCCTTGCCAGCTAATAGATAGTGAGTGCTTATGTTACATAAAAGATAAACCCCAAGTTCCAATTTCACCTGCTGTGCCTGTCACAATTTAATTGGATACGATCTGATACAGTAATTCTCACTTTCCCAGTTCAGTCCTGCCCCTACACGTAATCTCACAATGCCCTTGAAACACACGGCTTAATAAATCAGCACTATTCAATGACAAAAAAGTAAAATACAAGCACACCAGTTAGAGAAAGCAGGTCAGTGGAAAGCTAATACGATATGTTCAAAGCAGCTTCTTACCAGCAGGTTCCCCACACATGGGCCCTCACCAAATGTTTTAGCTAAATGCAAAGACACAATAACTTTCAGCAGCCCTCCCTACTGATAGCGGTAGGCTGTGACTAAATTCTTGGTTTCTAATGCATATAATTGATAGAGTTGCTTTGCTTAATTTTTTCTTGTTGTTTAATTGTCTTAAAATTCTATTTATTTCACTTGCCAAGAGTAAACATTGAAAGTTTTCCATTCCTACAATATTCCCTAAGCGAGGTACCTATGTACATATATGCACATACCCACATGTGTATGAAAACACATGTGTATGTACACACATACTCATTGAATAGGGTAGTGGAAGGAAAATTGGATTTGGAATCAGAAGACTGGGATTCAGACAATGACTTTGACAATACCCATGAGACCTCAGACAAGTTACTGGACCTCATTTTGGCCATCTGTAAGATAAGGGGATTGGGTGAGATTTCTAAAACAGTCCCTTTCAGCTTTCAATCCTACACCCTCTGATTAGCCTATTGTTAGCAGCCATTTATTCTACTTGATGACAGAGTAAGGAACAAAGTTTTAGACTTTGTTTTAAAAACAGAACAGCAGTTTTCCAACTGGCATATGGAAATCACATCAAGACCTATAACTAATACTCTTAGTGTGGTAGAGTTGAAAGAGCACTAGGTTCAGAGACCAGGTTTTGATTCTCAGTTCTATTATTAACTAGCTGTGTGCCCTTGTTAAAAATTCATTTCTCTGGGCCTCAGTTTCCCTGACTTTAAAATGGAGGAAATAAAATATGTACTTTTTGTTTCATAGGCTTTTCATAAGGAAAGTGGTTTGTCAAACATAAAGCACTATAGAGCTATCATTATTCCCTACTTCACAAGATAATTATAAGAAAAGTTCTTTATAAACTTAAAAGGGACTAGGTAGAAAATAAACTTATCAACATCATTGCTGCCATTATTATATATATGTATATATAAATTTATGCATCTTATAAACAGTTACTATTAAGGTAAAAAATTTTGTCTGACATTAGAAAAAAATTGAGGGATTATCCTAATGTCATCTAAGACTATACTACATTGAAGAATCAAGGGGTTCTTTTCCGTCTAGTTTAATGGATTACCCCAGGTTATTGTTAAAGGTATCAAACCAGCATGGTCCCATCAACTCCCAGAGCATACTGGGTCTAAAGTGTTAGTCTGAGCTATTGCCCTTGAAAAATAAATATTGGCATACTCAGCAGGAATGCCCTGATGGTGCTCTGCTGTGGAGGCAAGGGGGGCTCTTTCTGAGCTCAGGAGGTCCCTCACCATATGGAGCTTCAGGAGTTGAAGTTGACACCTTGGCCTGCCTTTGCAAGTAAGCAAGCAGTCAGCACATGTGGCAGAATGAAAAGCACAGATGCAACCTGTTCCATGAGGCCAACAGATTTCAACAGGGGTAGGGGTGGGAAAACTTAGAACAACAACTTGAGTAATTACATGACCTCCAGGTGTGGCCTTAGATAGATACTATGCTACTTTAGTCTGATGGGTAAAAAAATACAGAAGGGGGGGGAAATAAAAATCAAGACAAGAGAAAGAGGAGAAAGAAGACAATGTTTAAAAACTCCCATCTATAAACACCATGGGCATCAGCTAAAAATATCAGGATTAGTTTACAATAGGGGTTCTTAACCTGAGGTCCATATTTTTTTTAATATTTTGATAACTGTGTTTCAATATAACTGATCTACTTTGTAATCCTGTGTATTTTACCTTATGCGTTTAAAAACTTTATTTGGAGATGGGATCCACAGGCTTCACCAGACTGCCAAAGGGGTCTGTGACACATGAAAAAAGATTAAGAACCACTAGGCTGAAGATGACTGTTCACTTCCTTTTTTTAGGCCCTTTGTTAGATCTGCAATTCCTTTGGTGAGTACAGTTCCCCTACCAATACAAGCTGCAGTTCATCTCTATCTTATTAACCCAAGAATGTCTCATACAAGTATAACCATAAATTCTCTAAAACGGATCTACCCAAAACTAGGAATAATCTTTCTCTTTTAGTATTTCAGAGATAACTGTACAATACTTGGATTATGCATTTGTTACCCTGTATATTCATTACATAGTAGCTAGGTAGTGCAGCGTCAGGAAGACCTGAGTTCAAATCCGGCCTCAGACACTTATTAGTTCTGTGAACCTGGGCAAGTCACTTAACCCTCAGTTCCTTATCTGTAAAATGGGCTGGAGAGGGAAATGGCAAACTGCTCCAGTACCTCTGCCAAGAAAACACCAAATGGGGTTACAGAGTCTGATGTGACTGAAAAACAACTCAACAGCAATAACATATTCATTACATGACTGGCTCACCTCCTTTTCTGATAATCCACATCCTTGGCAATGTTTTATGCCATTTTTCGTGCTTGTCATTGTTAGTAATATGTTGCATTATGCTTAAGCTTATCATGCAATTTCCATTGGTTTTGGGTTATCTATAATTTTAGTTCTAAGCATTTGATGGTCTCCAATGACTCCAAGGCAGTTAAAGAGACAGGCTTTGGAAGCATTGAGCACTGTTCTATTCATCAATTATTTTTGTTTCTGTTGTAATGTGTGTGCTCTGATAACAACAGAGTGGAATCTGCTTTTTTAAATGTTTTCTAAAAAAAAAAAAACAACTAACCAACTTCATACTGTGGAAAATACAGATCAAAAGTGAGCTGTACTATTTTTAAAAGTCAAAACTAACATTACCATTGGTACAAGGTGTTTCCTGACCAGGTGTTAGCTTGCAAGTCATTATGAAGTGCAAGGACAGATTGCCAAAACTTTCATTTACATTATCAAACAGTTAATACCTATACTCATTACTTATAGTCCTCAGAGACTGCATGGTATAGTGGAGAGAGCTTTGGACAAAATCAGATGACCTCTAAATACCATTTACATTTGTATAACTGTGGGCAAGTCACTTAATCTCACTAAGCCTATTTGCTCATCTTTCAAATGGGGAAGACAGTACATGCAGTCTTCATGAAAGTGTTCTGAGGCTCTAATAGATCACCTACATAGAATACTCTGGAATGGTAAAGCACTGTAAAAATACCAGCTCCATAAGGGGAAGGATTGTTTCATTTTTGTCTTTGTACCCTAGTGCCTAGCACATAGTAGGTACTAAATTGAATTGTACTGAATTTTGTATATAAAGGCATAGATGATCGTGCTCATCAAGTTTACATAAAACACAAATTCAGGAGACATAGCAAACATGCTGGATAAGATTAGGCAAGGCTCAAAGGGGTCTCAGTTGGCTAAACATTGAGCTGAA
The DNA here is from genome assembly GCF_900497805.2 of Vombatus ursinus. Taxonomy (NCBI): domain Eukaryota; kingdom Metazoa; phylum Chordata; class Mammalia; order Diprotodontia; family Vombatidae; genus Vombatus; species Vombatus ursinus. Next base: position 60,515,728 of record NW_020954576.1, on the reverse strand, counting down.
TCTAATAAGATGAAATTCAATAGGGATAAATGTCAAGTCTTACACTTGGGTACAAAAAATCAGCATTACAAGTACAAGATGGGAAAGACATAGGTAGACAACAGCTGCTCTAAAAAAAATCAGCAGAGGGGGTTTAGAATGCACAAAATACAGTAAGAGCAAGCATTGTGATGTAGTAGATAAAAAAAGAAGTTAATATGATTTTGAGTTGCATTAAGAGGGACATAGTTTCCAGAGATGCTAACTTCATAGTATCACCCTCGTTGGGAGCATAGTGTTCAGCTCAGGGTGCCATGGTTTAAGAAGGGAATTGAAAAACTGAAGGATGTCCAGAGGGGGACAACCAGGATAGTAAAAGGCCTTGAATTCATGACATGTAAGGATCAATTGAAGGAACTGGGCACATTTTGCCAGGAGAAGAGAAGGCTTAGGGGACATGATAATTAATTTCAAGCATTTGAAGAATTATCTTTTGGAGAAGAGATTAAACTTGTTCTTTTGTGCCATAGAGAGCAGAACCAGGAGTAGTAGGTGGACCCCAATTTAGGTTTGATATCTGGAAGATCTTTCCGACAATTATAGTTGTCCAAAAGAGGAAGGGGTTGCCTAGACATTTAATGGACTCGCCTCACTTGGTGCTCTTCAAGCAGAGGTTGGATGACCATTTGTCATTTATGCTGTCCCTGTATTTATAAGGGCAGCTAGGTGATGCAGTGGATAATGTGACAGGCCTGGAGTCAGGAAGACCTGAGTTCAAATCCAGCCTCAGATACTAGCTGTGTGGCCTTGGGCAAGTCACTTAAACCCTGTTGGCCTCAGTTTCCTGATCTGTAAAATGAGTTGGAGAAGGAAATGGCAAAACTACTTCAGTATCTTTGCCAAGAAAATCCCAAATGGGGTCACTGAGTTGGACATGACTGAAATGACTGAACAACAGCAACAGTTACGTCATAGTGACGAATCCTTTCATGTATAGGTCAAACTAGATGGCTGCTGAGGTCCCGCCCAATTCTTGAATTCTGTGATGATTCTGTCACTATTATCTGGAGTTTGTCATAGCAATTAGTGAAACAGTAAAAATACAAAATAGTTCACAGTCTAATATTTTCCCTTCTACTGCCACAGCAAAGGTGGGAGAGTGACAGAAAAGTGGAGAGAGTGTGCTAAAATCATATGATTCTTAAATGGACTAAGCATTAATTTAATTGTTAGATACCTTAAAGTACAATATTTATCCAATGAGGGATAGTTTGAAACTGATCCACATTATCACAGATATTCTTGCTATATGTGAAGCCAAAATCCATCAGGATGTTGCAGCTAAATGGAAATATAGCCCACAGGTTCTCCTCAAAGAATCAAATAAAGGAATTGGAGGAGTTGGGTTCGTTAGATGTCCAAAGTCAACAAGACATAACCTTTCATGGGTCATCTCACTTTGCAGTGCTCAAAATGAGCATTAGCAAAGAGACCACCATGAAGAAAACTGCAACTCCTAGGCCAACCAATGTTAGCTGAAGGAGAGATGTTCTATGATGAACTTGATGGGATCCAAACTGAGTCAACATTTACCCCGATACTTAGTGACTTCAATGCAAAAGTGGGCAAAGGGAAGGAGAGAGAAAGCTCTATTAGGAAATTTTGTTTAAGAAACAAACAAAAATATGAAAGAGGCCAAAGATTTGTGGATAATTCAATACTTTCATTTCTGCATGGCAAGAATACTTTCTTTGAGAAGAGAGTTGGAAGATCCTAAAATGGTGACTACCAAGTACTATGGTGAGGGAAGGGGACGGAAAGGGAGGGACAAACAGAATAAACTATTGTTTAAGAAACAGAAAGTAATTAGCTACCAGCGACTGGGAGAGGGAGAGGAGGGAAGGAGGAAGAAGGGAGAGAGAGAGAGAGAGAGAGAGAGAGAGAAGGAGGGAAGAAGAAGCAGATGGGGATGGGGGGAGGGAAGGAGAGAGGGGAAAGAGAGCAGGGAAGGGGGGAAAGGGGGAAAAGACAGAGAGAGAGAGTCATTCCTGTATCAATTGTTGATAGATAGTAGAGGTCAATAAATCTTAATCAGTCATCGTTAGTTTAGTACCTACTATGTGCCAGAAACTGTACTGCATAGTGAAGAGAAGGCTAGAATTGTAGTCAGGAAGTCTTGAATTATAATATTGCCTCAGAGACTTACTAATTAACTAGCTATGCTACACTGGGCAAGAAGCTTCACCTGTTTCCTTATCTGTAAAATGGGGATAATAATATTACTTGCCTCAGGGTTGTGTTGTGAGTTTCAAATGAAATAATATATCTAGAGAGTGCTTTACAGGCCTTAAAGTACAATGGAAATGTTAGCTATTATTATTATTACTAGCAATATAAATAACAAAGTGAGAGTCCCTTTACCCAAAGGATAAAGATGAAAAGATATTTCATGTAATTACTAGAGATCCAACCTGACTTGTTGAAACAATGGATAAAGGTAAAGGAATTCACTCTATCCATTACAACATTTCTTAGAGAAATTTAAGAGATCTGAAGAAATTGGCAAGGAGGAAGTTTGAAAAAGAGGGGAAAGAGATAAGAAATTTCCTCAGCTGACAAATACTTGATCTCTTTGCCAGTTAGAGACAGGAAAAGTGCATTAACTCACCTGCAAAATATTACAGAGTAAGCTTATGGAGGATTATAATAAATATTGCTTGACATAACAACAGGAGAGGAAAGACGGGGAAAGAGAAAAGATAGAGGGGAGGAGAAAGAGAAGGTTTGGTGGAAGAAGGAAGAGGGAGATGGGGAGAGAGAAAAGAATAAGAGAGAATAAGAAGGGGAGTATGAGAGCAAAAGAGAGAGTAATGAAAGGAGAAGGAAAAGGAGGCAAAGGGGAGAGGGAAAGAAGGAAGGTGGGGGAGAGCAAGAAAGAGAATCAATCCTGGGAAAACCTGAGTAATTCTTATCTCCAATATCAAAATACAAAGTATTAAGTAAGAAAAGACACTAAAGACACAAAGTCTTACGGGAAAATATCACTTGGAATAAAAACAAAACAAACAAACAAAAAACCTCATTTCTCCACTAAAACATGAATTCTCAAATACTTTTCTACCAGCAATTTGCAGATAATTTTAAAATGTGCAAAGAAGAAGGAAAAAGTAACTCTTATCAGCTGTGAACATGACATTACAAAACAGCTGAATTTCAGCTTAATCAAAACATTGGCCAGGGAACATAACATTTGGTTTTCCGCAGAACTAGGAAATGATGTGTAGAATGTGACACACCAACAGCTTGCTGCTGGGAGAAACAGCAATAACTCGCCAACATAAGCTCATGGAAGAGTCAAAGGTTCTGCAGTTAGCCATCCTTCTGACTTAGAAATTTTGTAAAAAGCTGTGATCGATTCAAGTAAAGAAATTTGTATTCATTAAGTTCCTACTGTATGCAAAGTAAACTAATGTATATTCATTAAGTCTCTACTGTATGTAGTGTTAGGTGCTAGGGAATACAAAGTTATGATAAGACAATTCTCATGGCCTCATGGAGCTTAAATAGTATAATTTAAAATAAAGCAAGATAAAGGAGGAAGTATTGGAAGGAGCACTGGATTAAGAATGGGGATGGAGGATGGGGTTCTTGGATCAAATTCTGGTTTAATCATGCATCATCTGGTTGTTGGTTTTTTTGGGGGGGTTGTTTTGGGGTTTTTTTAGGCAATTGGGGTTAAGTGACTTGCCCAGGGTCATACAGCTAGTGAATCATTCATTATCTGTATGACCTTGGGCAAGCATTATATCTTTCCGGGGCTTAGTTTCATCGTTTGTGAAACATGGGGTTCAAAATTTATGAATTATAGCAACATTGCTATTGCTTCCTTAGTCATGCAACAAAATGCTGGAAAAGCATAGCTGTAATAATAACACTTACTATGTGCCAGGCACTGTGCTAAGCACTCTGCAATTATTATCTCATTTGATCTTCACAACACCCCTGGAAAGTAGATGTGTAGTATTTTACCCATTTTGCAGAGGGAGAAACTGAGGGAAACAAATTAAGGATCACTTAGCTAGTAAGTATCTGAGGTCACATTTGAACTCATCTCCTTGTCTTCGGGCCCAACTTTCTATCCACTTTGTCACCTAGCTGCCTCCTGAAAAGGAGACACAGGAAATGGGAGGAGAGGTTTTAATAAATTAACTTTCTTTTCTTTTCTTTTCTTTTTTTTTTTGATATGGTTACTTGATGTGGCAGATCAGGAGACTGTCATAGACATGGACAGAGTTTGTATGGCACTTGACTAAGTCTTTCATGACATCCTTGTGGACAAGATGATAGGATGTGGGCTACAAAGTAATATGGTTAGGTGGCTTTGGAACTGGTTGAGTATTAATAAATGGAATGACAGCATCCTGGGGGAAGTTTCTATCAGAGTGTCCTAGAGATTTGTTCTGTGTCCCACTCTGTTCAACAATTTTATCAGTGACTTGGATGAAAGGAGATATAGAAAGCATTCTCCTCAAATGTAGGTGACATGAAGCTGGCAGGTATAACTAAGATGTTGGATGAATGAGTTAAGATCAGGAGGAAAAACACATTTCAGCGACTTAGAACAATGGATTAAATACTAAGGTGGAATTTACTTTAATAGTTTTGTGGGCCTGTATCTCATTGATATGGGTTTGCTCTCCGATACTGCAGATCCCAAATGATCTGTACCTTCTTGTCCTGTGTGCCTCTTGCTCTACAAGGAGATCCATCCAAAGTCATGGAGGTCTTCTCCTATGTCTGTCTTAACATTGCATACATACCAACAAAGCATACCAACAGACTGTCCATCTATTATCCATCAACATCACCACGTGACAAATCCATCTATTCTTTTCTTGGTCATACATTTCTTCCCTTGCATAATTCTTCCTTTGTACTATATTGTAGCCCATGCATGCTTACTATGTACCTCTCTCCTGCTTTTTGTTTGAACCACACCATAAAGTCTTCAGAGATTGTGGAATTCTAAAATCCACAGAATTTTAGCATTATCAGAAGAATAATGATGTTGGGCCTTTGACTTCATTGATAAACTTGAATCATTAAAAGCTTGCTCTCCTCCTTTTATTCAAGTTTAGGCCCAACATCAACTCTTGGTACTTGGCAAGGCTGGCCTTTGGAAAGCAGATATAGTCTGCTTGGCAGTCAACATGAAGTTATTCTGACATGGTAAAATCTCCCATAGATTGTTCTCTGCTAGCACAATCTTCAAGAACCCAGGTACAGTAGAAAAGAACACTGGTTTAAAGTTAGAGGACCTGGATTTAAATCCCAGCTCAGTCAATTAATCCTTGTGTGACCTTGGGAATGTTAATCAATATCTCTGGCGCTCAGCTTATACACAAATGAGGGAGTTGCATTAGAGGATCTCTAAGGTTCCTTCCAGTTCTAACTCTATGATCCCACGACTTGGGTTCCAATTCTAGTTCTGCCATTTTCTGCCTTCCTCTAGGGTTAGAGTTGATGAGGACCCACAAACACCTGTCACAGACACTGACTTTGTGTTAGTAAGAGTCAAAGAATGAGAGGAAAACTGCATCTTGAAGAACAGGCTGCTGGATTCTCACTTGGACCTTCACTAAGACAGAACATCAATGGCTCTTACATTGGACTAAGGGCTATGTGCCCCACAAGAGGCCTAAAGGATACCCATGGTAGTGATCCTTAGGGGTCATGGCAGCTGAATTTAGAGGAAAAGGAATGCCTCATCTCTGCTTGCTGTCCTTGTCATGGAGTCACAGTATATTTAATTTAAAGGGTACCTTACATATCATCTAATCTAACTCCATCATTTTATAGATAAGAAATTCCTTTAACATCCCTGTGCCTCAGTTTCCTTATCTATAAAATGAATGTGAATGAATGATTGAATAGTGAGTCCAAACAAGATCTAGACCCCGGTCTGCCATTCTAATTGATGATATATCCTTCCAAACCCCCTCAAAAGTACTGAACTTCTAACAGCAAAGAAACCAAGAGAAAGAGGTGGGCATCACCTCGGCACTAATGTAATTGGTGAGCCTTATTCTCTGCATGAAAAAGAAAATAAAAGCAGCAATGCCACAAAGAAAGTTGTTTAATGTCAGGAAAGTCAAATCCCTCTGAGGCATAAGTTTTGGATCAGGAATAATAATCATCACTGACTAGACTATTCCAATAGCTTTTAGGAAAAAAGCAGAATCAAAAATATTTTTAAGCAATGTCCATCTCTTGCAACCATTACCTCATAATCAGATTCCTAATGAGTGGAAACAACCAGCACTGATCAATACTTTTGTGTATTTCAATCTGTGGACATGTTGTCAGTGAATTCTAGTCATTACCAACTAACAAATGGCTGTGTTCCAGAAGTTCATTGATGATGGATTGCTTGGAATTTGGGATACTTTTTCCCATAGTAACAACATTATCCATGGTGGTTAGATTCCTAGGATAGACCACAAAAGCCTATTTAACCTATAATGTACCAGCAATGTAATACTAATAGTTCTCTTTCGACCATAGCTCACCACTATGTATAACTTTACTTCTATTGGAAAATGCATTCTTGACTCCAAGTAGCTTATTTAGTAGGCAGCTAAGTGACACAGTGGATAGAGTGCTGGGATTGGAGTCAGGAAGACCTTGGGTTCAAATCTGGCTTCATACACTTACTAGCTGTGTGACCCTGGGCAAGTCACTCACTCTCTGTTTGCCTTCATTTTCTCAACTACAAAATGGCAAGACAGCACATATTTCCTAGGGTTGCTGTGAAGGTCAAATGAGGTGATACTTATAAAGCACTTAGAACAGTGTCTGGCACATAGTAGATGCTTAATAAATGCTTGTTTCCTTCCTTCTTCTCATGTGTCAGCCAGACATTTCATGGTGGCAAAATACAGAAAAATACTAAAGAAACACTGAAGGTGTCAGGATGTAGAAAAAATGCCATAATTCCTCATTATAATGTGATGATTATGGAATTGGCTGAGAGAGCTCTAAGTAAAATGGCAGAAAGGAAAATTCTTATCTATTGGGATGCAATATGTGAGAAAATGAAGGGGCTGTTTCTCCTACCACAGTGAAGAGAATGCTCATATCTTACCTCATGTCCCCTGGCAGCCTGCCCTGAGATGTGAAATTACTATTCTGAGGGTCCTATTACTTCAGTGCCCTGTCCCAGCATTGGCCAACCCACTCCCAACACTGAGGAAATGGGAGAGGGGTGACAAGCCACCCTTCTGCTCTCATAACTGTCTTTTTTTTTTTACAAAGTATCCCCACCTGAAGTCAACTTTTTTTTCTTTTTACCCCAGCTGAAAAAATTCCTAGTTACAATTTTCTGGCTAGCCACGAATGTGTTATGATTGAAATTAACTTCTAGTCCTTGCCTCTGGATATTGTGCTTTGAGTTATGACCATGTGAAAGCAATGTATTAAAGAAAGTGAGAAAATACTGCATCATCTTCAATAACCTACTAAAAGTCCCTTTCTCAGGGGCATAGTCAAGATGGCAGAGAAAAGGCAGCAACTCACCTGAGCTCTCCCCCAAACCCCTCCAAACACCTTTAAATAATGCCATAAAATAATTCCTGCAAGAGTAGAACCCAAAAAACGATGGAGTGAAATAATCTTCTAGCCAAAGACAACTTAGAAGGTTAGCAGGAAAGGTCTGTCACACCTGGGTGAGAGTGGAGCACCATCCAACACAGGCTGCACCAGCACAGACCCAGCTCCAGAAAACCAGGAGCAGGCCTTAGGAGGCGCTGTATCAACAGCTGCTTCTGGAGTAGTTCAGTAAGTAAGGAGGTCGAACAACTGGTCAGAAGGAGATTACAGGGGTCTCATTATGAGCATTGAAGAAGGACTTTTTTGCTTTGCCCTTACTGAGACCTGGATCACAGTCCCGGGTGGCATTCCCAGGGTGAAGAGGAGCATTAACACACAGAGCTTGTGGCCACTGTGGAATGGGACCCTCATCATAGTTTCAGGGCAGAAAAGAGTGTCTGTAGCCACTCACAGACCAGAGCACAAGTCAGGAGAGTAGTAAACACACCTCTCCTTGGATCACATCATCTTGGAAAAACTAAAAACCTATAGGTCCCTAGAAGTATTCTGAAAACAGCTGCACAAAATCGCTGAAGCTTGGGACAGTGTGTACTCCATCCTGGAAGCAGAGCCCCACATTGGCAAAAAGTTAAAAGTCAAGAAATAGGCTGAAAAAATGAACAAACAACTGAAAATATTTCTGACCACAGAAGGTTATAGTGACAAGGAAAATCAAAACACCCACTTAGAAGAGGATAAAAAAGTCAAAGCTCCTACATCCAAAGCCTCCAAGAAAAATATGAACTGGTTTCAGGCCATGGAAGAGATCAAAAAGAATTTTGAAAATCAAGTAAGAAGGGTAGAGGAAAAAATGGGAAGAGAAATGATAGTGAGGCAAGAAAATCATGAAAAATGAGCCAACAGCTTGGTAAAAGACACACACACACACACACAATCCTGAAGAAAATAACACCTTAAAAAACAGACTAGGCCAAATTATAAAGGAGGCACAAAAAGCCGATGAGGAGAAGAATGCCTTAAAATGCAAAACTGGCCAAATGGGAAAAGAGGCACAAAAATTCACTGAAGAAAAAACGTCCTTAAAAAGTAGAATTGAGCAAATGGAAGTTAATGATTTTGTGAGAAATCAAAAAACAATAAAATTAAACCAAAAGAATGAAAAAAAATAGAAAACAATGTGAAATATTAGAAAAACAACTGACCTGGAAAATAGATCTAAGAGAGATAATTTAAAAATTATTGGACTACCTGAAAGTCATGATGGAAAAAAGAGCCTAGACACCTTTCGAGAATTTATCCAGGAAAACTGTTCTGATATTCTAAAATCAGAGGATATAATAGACATTGAAAGAATCCACCAATCCCCTCCTGAAAAAGATCCCAAAATGAAAGCTGCCATGAATGTTATAGCCAAATTCCAGAGCTCCCCAATTAAGGAGAAAATATTGCAAGCAGCCAGAAATAAACAGTTCAAATATCATGGAGCCACAGTCAGAATAACACAAGATTTAGCAGTTTCTTCATTAAAGCATCAGAGGACTTGTAATATAATACTCCAGAGGGCAAAGGAGCTAGGATTACAACCAAGAATCACCTACCCAGCAAAACTGAATACAATCCTTCAGGGGGGAAAAATGATACTCAATGAAACAGAGAACTTTCAAGTATTCTTCATGAAAAGACCAGAGCTGAATAGAAAACTTAACCGTCAAATACAAGACTCAAGAGAAGCATAAGATAATTATCTCACATAAAAGAGGCAAGAAAAAGCTTTTATAATAAACGGGAAGAAGGGGGAGAAGAGGGAGAGTGAGTGAACCTTACTCTCATCAGAATTGGCTCAAAGAGGAAATAACATAAACACTCAATTGGGTAGAGAAATCTATCTTACCCTACAGGAAAGTAGGAAGGGAAAGGCATAAGAAAAGGGGGTGATAGAAGGGAGGGCAGATTGGAGGAGGGAGTAGTCATAAGAAAAATACTTTTGAGGAAGGACAGAGTGAAAGGATAGAGAGAATAGAATAAGTGGTGGGGGGGGTAGGATGGAGGGAAATACAGCTAGCAATAGTAACTGAGAAAAAATATTTGAAGCAAGTTTCTCCAATAAAGGCCTCATTTCTCAAACTTATAGAGAACTGAGTCAAATTAATAAAAAATAAGAGCCATTCCCCAAATGATAAATGATCAAAAGATATGAACAGTTTTCAGATGAAGCCATCAAAGGTATCTATAGCCATATGAAAAAATGTGCTCACTAGTGATTGGGGAAATGCAAATTAAAATAATTCTGAGGTACTACCTCATACCTACTAGATTGGCGAATAGGACAGAAAAGGAAAATGACAAATGCTGGAGGACATACAGGGGAAAATGAGACATTAATGACTGTTTGTAGAGTTGTGAACTGATTCAACCATTCTATAGAGCAATTTGGAATTATTCCCAAAAGCTACAAACCCTTTGACCTAATAATACCACTACTAGGTCTGTATCCCCAAAGAGAAAAGAAATAAAAAGGAAAAGGACCTATATACACAAAAATGTTTGTAGCAGCTCTTTTCTGGTGGCAAAGAAGTGGACATTGAGGGGATTGGGCATCAGTTGGGGAATGGCTGAACAAATTGTGGTATTTTATTATGATGGAATACTATTGTGCTATAAGAAATGATGAGCAGGCTGCTCTCAGAAAAATCTCAAAAGTCTTACATGAGCTGATACAGAGTGAAATGTAACTGTACAAATTAGCAACAATATTGTACAATGATCAATTGTGAATGATTTAGTTTTTCGCAGCAACACAATGATCCAAGACAACTCTGAAGGACTTATGATGAAAAATGCTATCCATCCCCAGAGAAAGAACTGATAGTGTCTGAATACAGATCGAAGCATGCTTTTTACTTTCTTTGTTTTTCTTGAGGTTTTGGGGTTTTTTTCCATCTATGTTTCTTTCACAACATGACTAATATAGAAATGACTACACGTATATAACCTAAATCAAATTGCTTGCCTTCTTAATGAGGAGGTGGGAGTGGGGAGGAAGGAAGGGAGAGAATTTGGAACTCAAGGTTTTTAAAATGAATGTTAAAAATTGTTTTTACATGTAACTGGGGAAATAAAATACTAAATAAATTTTAAAAAATTAAAAAATTTTAAAAATTAAAAATAAAAGTCCCTTTCTCCCTCTCAATAAACATATACTAAGGAGCATAAGATGCACAGACAGTTTAAGATAGCCTAACAAAAATTGAATATACAGGAAACTAAGTGAGAACAATTTTCTCTGCCTCATTCAAATTATGCACTAAATGCCTGGATTCATAATACATAAATGAGAAGATGACATTTAAAATCTAATTTTCAAAATGTAGGTCCTAAGGCACAGCAGTTAGAAATGCATTTACACAAATAATTGTACCTACAAATACTTAGTGGCAGAATCTAGTGCCCGTTGGCTAATGCAATCCTTTGACTTGTTACAGACTCTCCCCCATGGAATCACATGAAACCAGATCTTTTTTCCTTTGACCTCCTTTTTCTCCTCATTCTTCTATCCCTTTTCTTGATTCTTGGCCTTCAACTCTGTATTTCCTTTCTTTAGTTCTTCCTTAATTTATTCCTTGGGCAATTATTTAAAAGATCAGTGCATTTAGAGCTGCAAGAAAGTGTTACAAACCATCTTAGCAATTAGTGAATGGAGTGCTGGGGTTGGAGTCATGAACACCCAAGTTCAAATCCTTTCACAGATATTTACTAGCCATATGAGCCTGGACAAATCATTTCAATTTTATTTTGTTTTCAGGCGAGAATTTTCTCCCTTCTATCCCTTTCTCTCAACCATTGAGAAAGCCAGAAAAGCAAAACCCACCATAAATATGGGCAAGTCATTTAGCTTCTCATTTACCTTAATTGTTGTTCAGTCATTTCAGTCATGACTGACTTTTCATGACCCCATTTGAGGTTTTCTTGGCAAAGATACTGGAGTGTTCTTAACCTTTTTGTGGGTCATGTTGACACCTTTGGCTGTCTGGTGAAACCTATGGATCTCTTCTCAGAATAATGTTTTTAATGTACAAAACAAAATATATAGGATTACAAAGGAAATAAATTATACTGAAACATAATTATCAAACTATTTTTTAAAATAACTTCATGGACCCCAAATTTAGAAGCCCTGCTCTCATTCCACCACTAAGTATATACCTCAAGGAGGTTATTGATAAGAAGAAAATTCTCATATACTCCAAAATATTTGTAGCAGCACTTTTTGTGGCAGCAAAGAACTGGAAACAAAATAGATGTCCATTGGGAATGATTAAATAAATTGTGGTACATGAATGTAATGGAATATTAATGTTCTGTAAACAAAGATGGATATGATCAATCCAGAGAAGCATGGGAAGACAACATGAACTGATGCAGAGGGAAGCAAATGGGGCAAAGTGGCTATACAATATAAATGGAATATGTAAATAGAAATAGAAAGAACTATAAAACAATTTTTTAAATGAATGTTGCAAAATTACAAAGAAAAAGTATGGTCCCAAAGAAGATATGCAAGAAGATATTTCCCCCTCACTTCTTTGCAGAGCAGGGAGCTCAATGTGTATGGAACATGTTGCATGTATTTTTCAGACTTTTTTAAATGTATTGATCAGTTTTGCTTATTTTTTTCTTCTACTTTTTCTTTAAGCAATAGTTTTTGTTATATGGGATGGATATCTGGGAGGGGAAAGGGGGAAAGATATTGAAAGAAATTTGGGTGATATGAAAACAGGAGACTGATAAAAATGTTATTTTGTTTTTGTTTTTGGTTTGTTTTTTTTTAAAGAACCCCTAGACTAATGGAAAGGGAAAAGCTTGTGTACTGGGTAACACTGGGAATTAGCAGCAGGTTTCTCTGTGTAAGACTTTGGCAATTGGACTTCATAATATTTTTGGCATGTGTAACCAAAGTTAAAGCCCCCTGTACTAGAGAATAAGGACTCTGATTTTTTTAAAATTATATTTGTAAAGTGACCTATTTGGTATACTTCCATACTCATAATGTTAGAGATGGAAGAGTTCTTGGTAGTCGCTACTTCAACTTTCTCATCTTAAACAGGTAGAAATACCTCATCCAGGGTAACTCACATTTAGCAAGTGCCAGAGACAGGACTCAAACCCATGTCTCCCAATTCTTTATCATGTGCTCTTTTCCCTGACCTCCCTATCAGTGGGTCCTCCAAAAATTACTATTTGATATTGATAATAACAATATAAGATACAGGAAACTCAGTATGAAAAACAAAACAAATAGTTCTGTTTCTTATCTTCGAGGTCAAACACTGCAAAAGGCCCATAATATTTATCCACTCCAGGGATACTGAACTCTAGAGAATGTCACAAAATCAAACTGAGTCCATCCACTACAATTTGTAGTATACAACCTCAGATAGGCCCTCCATGCTGTTTGACAATCCTAGTCTATCTTTAAGGATTCCTTATCTCATTCCTCCTAATCAATCCTCCAAATATTTTCATCCCCCCTCACCCTTAAATGCATCAACCCTATCCTTACACCAAATACTCTTACCTCCTAGTTTACTGAGGAGATTTGAGGATGTCAGATGTGAATTCCCTAAGATTCCCTCTTTCCAGTACTCAAAAACTTTTAGTTAATTCACCCAATCTTTTCTATTTCCCTCTAGTCAATGAATCAATTGACAAGAATTTATTAAATACCTATTATAGTCCAGGTACTAGTTCCTGGGGATACAAAGACAAAAGTGAAACAACCCTTATCCTTGAGGAGCTTACATTCTAATGAAAGAAGACATCATGTAAATACATAATATATTATAAATATAATTATAAATTATAAACCAACAAAATATATCATATTTATGTATATTATAAGTATGTATATCTATAATTATATAATATTCATATGCTATATTATATTATAAATATGTATGTTTATAATTAAACTTTCATTATAAATTGTGTGTTTATAATTATATTTATGTATTATAATATGTATATTTGTGATTATATTTATATTATATTATAACTATATTTAAAGTTATATTTACATTACATTATAAATATGCATATTTGAAATTATATTTATAACAGTATATACTTACATATAACATATATATGCATAGAGATAGATATTTGTGTCATATGTGTATAATGTATATATATATATTTTATATATACACATACACACAAAATTATGTACCAAGCACATACAAACCAGAACACTGACTGGGAAAGGAAGATATTACTGGGGAGGGGAAATTGGAAGGGAGTGGAGACCAGGAAAGACATGCTGTATAAGGTAGCCCTTGAGTTGAGCCTTGCAGAAAAGCATAGCATCCAAGAAGAATTATCCTTCCTCCTCACTATGGAGAATTCTGCTATCCTGGATGTTACTCCATTCTACCTCCTCCAGCAATCATTTCAATGAGGTTTCAGGGAGTTGGCCTCTATCTATACCATGTGGAAACCGTGTAGTACTGCTAAAAGAGACAGAGGACAAGGAGCTTTGGAGACAGAGCGAAAGGGTTCAAACCCTAACTTATGCTTGCTTACTGCCTGTGAGACCCAGGGCAAGTGACTTAATTTCTCCCTTGGACTTGATTTCTTCATCTGTAAAATAGGGTTAGACTAGATGAGGGCTCTTTTAGATCCTTTGATCTTGTTACCTTGCATCTACAGGGATATTAGACACCTTCACTCCTTGGAATTGCTGGCACCTGTCTCTGAAGCACAGGTCAGAGTTTTCCGAAATTAGTCAAAGACCCAAATAATGTCTTTACAACTTTAACTTGATGTAATTTAATTTCATCAACTCAATCAGGCCCCACTGTTGCAGAGGATTCTTCATTTAAAAACAGGATTTTGATTCCATTTTTCCTGTCCTTCCTGCTTAGGATTACCTAATTTCAGGTACCTGAATATACCTCAGCTGCTTGGCTACCTTAATATCTGTCTGTCCATTGACCACACGTGCTATGTCACAGGGGGCAATGCTTCAATGCTGTCAGACTGGCTGTCTTCCAGGACCGTCAGTTAAATACACATGAGTTTGATTTTGAAATAATCAGCTTGACTTTCATCTCCACATGAATATTTTCTCTCCTGTTGAGTCCAACAAAAGACAGAAGATAAAACCCTTTCATAACCAAACCACTGAGAGATTAGTCCTCCTGACATCTGCATGCAGAAAAAAATCCTGTTGGACATACGCTTCCTACTTTCTCCTTAATTTCTTGCTCTTTGTTTTAACTATTTATAATAGGTTAGATACTAATGTATTTAATAAGTTAATGTCCTACAGATTCAGGAAGAGTTCATTTTGAAAGTATTGGTTTAAGATGATCCCAGAGAAACTATCTTTTCTAACAAGATCAGAAAATACAATTTTTTTTCCAGAAAGTTATATATAACCTGTTCAGCTGTATGATAAAAGGGGGATATAATGTTAATGGAAGACAGAACCTGTTAGACTGCAGATTAAAGTGTAATTTTCATCTCACATTACTGTGTGCATGAGGGATTGTAGTATCTTTCTTTCCGATACCTTTTTCTGTCAGCAGGCTCAGAGATAAGTATGCTGTTTCTTCTTATCATAGGGATACATTATAAAGAATGTGAGCTGACTGGTGACCTTTTTGACCAAAAAAAAAGATGAAATTTAATACCTGTTTTGAATTATACAGATAGTAAAAAAAAAGTCCCTCTTACTATTCAGAACCTCATTTTGCTTTTTAAAGGAAGGTGGCTTTGAAAGCTAATTATTTTGGAATGTTATCCATAGTAACATCTCATATTAGACTTATTTCCTCACTTCTCCTTAAAATAAGATGCAATACATTCTGGATTCCAGGTAGCCAAAGGCCCAAGAAATTCGTTTTGGTGGCAAGTTTTCAATGCGATCTTATCTCTAAACTAGAGAAGTGTACTTCACTCTAGCTCACGAGCATTCATGTTTTACTACTGTGATTCTCAAAGGATATGCCACAGTTGTGAGTTTTGCTAGGGATACCTCAGAATTTTGGATTTTCTGTTATTGGAGATCAAAGAAAATCTGTAGCTAACTTTGTTCTAACTTTTACTTCCCTGGCGTACACAGTATGGTAAGTGTAATACTTACAAAATAAATAAAACTTGCCAGTTACACACACAACACCAACCTCCAAATACATCAGACCTTGAATTCACAAAGAAGGCAACAACATTAGCTGCTCTTCCTGATGGCCTGATGAGTACGCACAAGTCTCTCTTGTAGTGTTTCCGGCTTAAATGTTCAATGAACTACAAAGAATGTAAAGAGTATGAGGGGACAAAAGGGAGAATCATTGGCTTACTATAACTTGAAATGGAAATACAAAGCATTCACCAGTACTGCTTCACTCAAGCAATGGGAGGGACACAACTGGCAGTCCTTCAGGCTTCTTGGCCTCACCATACCTTGCTCAATTCAATGAGCACTTATTAAGTGCCTACTGTGTACTGAGCTAGGGACTGGAAATAGAAAGTTCTCTAGTATAATAGAAAGTATACTCTGTTCCAAGCTTTAAGGGCACAGATAACAGATAACACTAAGCCTGACTCTAAAACAGGGCTGAATGAATCGAAATGGACTCACTTGTGTGCATGCAAGCTCAGCCTCTGATACTGTGCAACTAGATTTAGAAACTGACATTTAGCTCAATTTCTCTACCTATATAATGTAGAGCAGAGATGTCAAACACACTCCTCAGGGCTGCCAGATCAGATTAAAATGCAACTGGAAAATGTTTAACAAAATATATAAAAAGAAACATAGATAATGTTAATTTGTGGATTTTTTAAGTCAAGATGCAGTCAGCAGTGACTGTTTTTATTTAAATTTGATATCACTGATACAGAAAAGAGAACTGAACTTGATATCTACTGATTTAGGATGAAGATGATAATTAATTGACTCCAGCAATTACAAAGCTATCCAAAATGGAGTGAGCTATAGTTAATTCACTATTAATCATTCTTAGGGAGAGAAGCTAAAATTTAAAAACAAGGCCATGACTACAATGGGGGCAACCAGCTTTGTCTTAGGGTGCTGAAATTTAGAGGATGCTTACATTTGAACTTATTATTAAAGGAGGAAGCTTCCTAGGTGGCCTGATTTCTCACCCAAGCTTCTGAATTTCAAGTGAGCCCCTTTGATCTTCACTCACGCTATTTTTTTTCCATTTACCTCCCACCATCCCCCAATAGGATGTGTCTTTAAGTTGATTTTTAAGGACCATTTCATACTGCTTATCCTGGATTTCCAAAATGTTTTGTGAAGCATGTACTATGAGAAAATATATCTATTGTGGAAATTACTTTAATTGGGTTTTACAAATGAAGTCAAAGATAATTACTCACACATACACAAATATACATGTATGTATATATACACACCTACATACATATGTACATATATGCACAGATACACCTATGTGTATGTATACATGCACATATATGTACACATATACTATACACATGCATGTATGTGTACGTGTGTATTAATACATACATGCATATGTGTATACACATACATATGTGTGTGTACATTTAAACACACATTCCTGCTCCTTGTGACTTCTTTCCATATGTCCCAACCCTAAATTTTAATGCATTGTTCATAATTTGGAGGCAGAACAAAGGTAAAGTGGAGGAAATACAAAAAGTCCCCAAAGCAGAGAAAGAACTCAAACAACCAATTGGTTTACTTTATTAAGGTTACAGTCATTACCAGGCTTATAGAAGAATGGAAGTCAGAGATTGTGTCAGCCCACAGCAATGTCCAAGTCGCTTTCCTGGAAGAGGGAACCACCCTTTGGATAGAACCATTATTCTAAAGAGAAGAAAACTTACATAGAAGAGTTTGCTTCTGCATCTATTCTGCTAGATCATTCATTGTCAAGGATCCCTGTGAGACAATGCTGTACATTTATGATACTTTTATAGGCTTAACCCTCTTAAGTTTTCTGCTTTACTGGACTGGTAAGGCTTTTAAGAGCCTGGTGGAGTTTTCCTCAAGTGGATTAATTTCCTTTATTTTCACAAGGTTGTTGGAAAAAACAACATTCTCTCTTTCCAAGAAAAAAAAAAGAACCCACCCAACACTGCTCCCCAGTGGCTCCATTTCCTCTATCACTTGCTCTCTATCACAGATCTTGCTTGCACAGTGAGTACTCAGAATATCTGATGTATCTCTGTGGGCTAAACTTCACTTCATGGGTCTGCCAATAGAGTAGACTCTATGGTATGAAGATGTTATTAACTCACTTTGACATGATCCCACTTTGCTCCATCGTGGCAGGATGGCTCTAATGAATGTGAGCACATTGAGACTGTGTCATTTATCTCTTTGGCTCATACCCAGCCCCAAGTTAATCCCTGCAGGCTGTTCAAACAACAGCAGGGAGAAGAAACAAACCCTGTGTATCAATTTAACCAAGTCATCTGGCTAGTTCCTTGGATAGAAACCCTGAGTACTGAAGTATTGCCCTCCCCAGACAGGCAAAGACTCCATGGACCAATAAGGTACACTCACCACAAGTGGGGCATATTCATATTTCATCATTCATTATTTTGAAAATATGAGCTCTGTATAGGGAAGTGAATTATTCTCATTCATTCAGGAAAAAAAAAACGGTTAAAGTTTTCCCTAATTTGACCAACAAATTGAGTGCTGAGGTAAAAGAAAACTTAACAAATTACTCATGGAGTAGTAATTTTTCCATCCAATTAGGTATCAGCATTTGTAATGCATACCTTCTCACAACTGTAGAGAAACTTACACTTAACACAAATTAGAACTGCAAGGATTCCATCTTAGTGGGGATAATGTTTCTACTGGGGTTTATGTCACCATTTTGTTTAATTATTTCCCTTTTTTTCCCACTTAGCTACACCATTAAGTGACAAAAAGAATGAGCTAAACTGATCCCAGAAACCTCAACAGTACTTACTCACAGTTAGCTAATAGGACATTATATCTGCATTAGTGTGTTCCATATACACTGGATAAATTAGCTTGGGATGTGTGCGCATGGAGAAGAGAGGTGAGTATCCTTCCTACAAAACTATATGCAGAGTGTTAGGTAAATTGGATTATAGCTCAGCTTTGGTGATAAAAACAGAATTTTCAAAGTTAAGTAAATAGCTAAGAACCAAGCAGCATTGCAAAGTAGGTATGGGGAGGTGGAACAAAAGAGAAAAACAGGATGATGGAAGAATCCAGAGTGCTTTCTCTAAGCCAGAGACAGGCAACTATTCATCAGTGCTACTGAGTGATATTTACGACAATTGTTGCAATTAAAGAAATTGTTGTCCCCATTCATCTCTTTCTCTTTTTCTTCCTCCTTTTTCTCCTTTTCATTTGTTTTTCTTTCTCTTTTCTCTCTTTTTCTAGATGATAAAATAACATAACCTTTCTGAGTCTTGATTTTGTTTATTAAATGAGAATAAGAACACCTGCACTATTGACCTCACAAAGTCGTCACAAGTAAAACACTTTATAAATCTTAAAATCTGATTTGGAAAGCCCATGTTATTTCCCTTCACACACATTATAGTCTAGCCAAATGGGACTTCTTGCCATTCCTCATGCATGGCTTTACATCTTTTATCTCTGTATCTTTCTACTTAGTGCTCCCATGCCTGAAATGTACCCCTGCCCACCCCTTACCTCCTGACTCTTAGAATCCCTTTTTCCTCCAGGATCCAGTTCAAGTAACACCTTCTGCACGAAGCCTTTCCCAATCCCCCAGGTACTAGAGTCCTCCTTCTCAAATTTAATGTCTTTATTTTGTACATGTATATATGTAAATATATGCATATAGATGTTGGGAGAATATGCAGATATCTGCATACATGTACATGTATATATATACGTATATGTGTATACATATACGTATATATGTGTGTGTGTGTGTGTGTGTGTATATATATATATATACACACATATACATATAAGGCCATGGAGTTGAGCAACCAATTACCCCATCCTACTTGAAATGATAAGAGGCTAAGTCCACTTAGTTCTGATACATTTATCTGGTAAGAGCACTTCTGACTGAATTAATCAGAATTAGATTAAACTTCTTGAATCAGTGAAATATAGTTCAACTACATATAATAAGAAATATGTTCTCATTGAGTGAGAGACTTGGTGGGTGATGCTCTGTGGAGTTTGTATTAAATCAAGGAACTTCTTTAGAACAGACAAAATTGAACAATCCAAAAGAAATTGAGTGTACCAAGTAAAGCCCTGAGAAAGAATCAACTGAGCAATGGGGAGAAGTGAAACTTCAGACCTCTGCTTCAGTCTCAGTATCTTTCTTCCACCATGACCAGAGGAGAAATCTGTGACTTTCAGAGATCTGGAGGACTCTGAACTTCTCATCTTCCCCAATGTCCCTACAGAATCCCTGTGTTGATGGTAGTGTCTGCAATAGGAGCCAAGGACAGACTGCTCTGCAAAGAGCCCATCAGAAAAAGCTACATCACATGGTATGCTGTAAGGAAAACATCTGGAGGGCTCCAGAAGAAAGACTGCTAGGATGTGTAAGTTATCCCTTTAGACACATGTATTGTAAGCATGAACCCATTTTCCCCTAGAATCTATATGTATTGTTAGGTAAATATGCAGACTTCTGGAAAATAGGTGTATCATTCTTTACCAACTATACCAATTATATTGCTGTAGTAAAAATAATCCTTTCTAAAAATTGATTAAGTCTAGTTGACTGTCATCAACTAATTGTTGTTATTCATGCTTCATTTTTGAAGAGGATGAATGACATTATGGGTGATGTCATGCCTTTGTGCAACTGCCTCACTTAAATCCAATTCATCAACCAATAATAATGACAGGAAGCACACAGGTGGGGGGGAGGGGGATGCATTATGTTACAGCAGGAGATGAACAACCCCCAATCTCTCAGGGCTACCCCTGAACTCTAAAGGGATATGTATCATTTGTGCGCTGGGAGTAAAGTCTGATGGTGTTAGTAGAAGTCAGGATAGTAGCTTCAGAGTATTTGCTACAATTATTAAATAGAGATATGTTGTTTCCCTGGAGAGGATAAAAGGTCCTTGAGGTCAGGTACTGTTTCCCTTTTAGTTTGTATCCTTTGTACCCTACCTAGTTCAGTATCGGTACATAGTAGACAATTATTGATTTAAGGTGCCATATAAAAGTGAATTATGATTTTTATTTCTTCTCTATTGCCTATGCCTCTCTTCACTTTAATCTTACCCTATTGGTATAAATCAGAGTTAAAAATGTTTCTGATTTCTAGTTAAGGCTCATAAAGGGAGCAACTGGGGAACTAATGAAACCCTGTGGAGATTCTTAGTGGTCCCTGAAAAGTTTGTGGAAGAATGGACCTGTCCTCAATCCCTTTTCAGTGGTTTTTCCTGCTGATGGCAGAACTGTAAAGTTGTGCTCCCAAGGCATTATTTCCCTAATCTTTTGAAGTCTAAGATTTTCAATGTCAATTTCATTTAAAATCTAAAAATTTTCAGTGTTTTAATTCCCTTTCCCTCTCCTATAGCTTCCCTCCAAATTTTTTTTACAAATATAAATTTAGAATTATATTTTATATACTATTAAATGCTTTTTAAAAAATTAATGGCATTAAATTTAATTTTGTGCCCATCAATGCTTTGGAAAGATGGAGCTAAACTGACAATGATGAGGAAAGTGGAGACTCTGGTAAATCACTTTCTTCAGTGATAACAGTAATAATTCCTAATATTTTTAGAATATTTATCAAGTTATTTTTAATATAAGTATTTAAAATAGTCTTTTTGTAGCAGTAAAAACCAGAAGCTAAGGGCATAGTCATCAGTTAGGGAATGACTGAATACCAGAGTATGTAAATATAATGGAATATTATTGTGTTGTAAGAGATTACGAATAGATTGGTTTCAGAGAAACCTTGGAATACTTGAATGAACAGATGCTGAGTAAAATTAGCAGAAAGAGGACAATAAATTATACAATGATGACATTGTGAAGACATAAAACTTTTAAAGAGGTGAGCTATTTTGCCCGTGCAGCTAGGTTTTTCTATGGAGGGCATTGCTGTTACTTTAAAACAAATGTTATTAGAGATCCAAGGTTGTTACTGTATGACACAGCGGTGAACTGGAGCCAGATCATATTGGCTGTTAAATTTTCAGTGTAAGCTTTTATACCATGGAAATAAGCAAATGCTACAAATTCATGGCTTAATTTATTTTTTTGTTAATTGTCTACTTTTTAAAAAGTGGAGAAAATGCTAAAAACAAACTTAGATAAGTATCGTTTATACATTCTTCCTGGAAAGCCTTAATCTCTGGGGCTTTATCCAGTGATCTGTTTAATAAACTATATGGTTTTGTTGATTAGTCAATTAGTCATGTCCAACACTTCATGACCCCATTTGGGGTTTTCTTGGCAAACACACTAGAGCAGTTTGCCATTTCCTTCTCCAGTTCATTTTATAAATGAGGAATCTGAGGCAAACAGGGTTAAGTGACTTACCCAGGGTCACACAGCTGAGGCTGGATTTGAACTCATGTTCTCCTGACTTCAGACCCAGCACTTTATCCACTGTGCCACCTAGCTGCCCTAAACTAAGTGGTATATTCCTCCAAATTAAATGAGATCTAGTTTATTGTCTCTGACACTGAATAATTTCCAAACTGTCAGTGTACAAATGGCATCCATGTTTTGTCCTTTAGCCAGACCGCTGCCACTGGCATCAGATACAGAAAAGAACTAATTGCCTCTTCAAATTCTTCTTACTTGGGAGGTTAACAACTCATCTGTTTCATTTTTTGCTTTGGGCTGACACACTTGGCAAAACTTTCCCAGAAGAATTTCATTCAAAAATGTCACAGAATGAAATAGATGTTCTTTTCCCTATTCTCATCACAATCCACAATATCTTTGCAATACTTGGCCTCAGAAAATATAGAATCCCATTTCTACACATTTCTTCACTTATAAACACTTATGAATATGACGCCCAGCCAGAGACTATCCTGGGGCAGAAAAAGGCTGAGTAGAGTTCACTACAGTAATGGGGGAAGATACGTTCCCAGGAAATCCAAATTCCCTTCTCACAGTAAGCTGCAGAATGCTTTTTCCTCATAGAAACAATTTTATGAATGACAGATAGGTTCCCAGAATATATTTCTAAACATAGCCCATTTGTAAAGTAGGGAACTGGGGAATACAAAGAGGTTAAAATGGCAGTGTCTGCCCTCAAAGAGCTTCCAATTTAATTGGGGTGGAGGGAATATCCAAATAACTGTACTATACTTTGTCACATGTTTAAATGCATACTATAGTGATATGAGAAATTCAAGGAGATCAAGGCTTCAAGGAAAAATTGGCATTTGAGCTGGGTTTTGAAGGCAGAGAAGAATTTGAAGAGGTAGAGAAGGAGAGAAATTGGAGAATAGCAAATAGTGCAGTTTGGTAGGAATATAAAGTAAATGAAGCAAAATAGCAGGAAACAGGCCTGGAAAGGTAAGCTGCAGCAAGATTACGCAGGACCTTGAATGCCAGAAAAAGGAGCTCACATTGCATTCAATACACAATGGAAAATCAGTGAAGTCTTTTGATCAGGAGAGTAATGTGAGCAAACCTGTGTATCAGCAAGATTATCTTGGCAACTGCATGCAGGATATTCTAAAGAGGGAAGGGATTGGACAAATAGGGCCCTCTTCTCTTCTCTCTCTATTCTCTTGATTGATCACATCAATCTTTTTTCATGTCTATGTAGATGATTCTAAAAATCTATACTGTATATCCATCCCTAACCTCTTCTGATCCCTAGCCTCACATCACCAACTCCCTCTTGACATCTGCAAGTGGATAACCCATAGACATCTCAAACTCAACATGTTCAAAAATGTTTATTACCATTCTCCCCAAACCTTTCCCTTCTTCCAAATTTCCCTATGACTGTCAAGGACACCACCCTCCTTCCAGTTATCTAGCCTTGTAATATTGGTATCATCTTCAACTCCTCTCTCTCCCTCACCCCACATATACAATCTGTTGCCCAGTCTTATCATTACTAACTTCAAAAACACTTCTAACTTATATTCCCTTCTCTTCACTTACATGGTCACCATCCTGGTGTAGACTCTCGTCACCTCATAATGGACTTTTGGCTTTAAAAGCCAAACAGAGGATTTTATATTTAATCTTAGAAGTAAGAGATACTGCAGTTTATTGATTGGGGTGGGGGAGGTGAGATGGTCAAAGCTGTGCTGTAGAAAAGTGACTGGCTACTGGGTGGAGGATCCTTTAGAGTAGGAAGGGACTTTGAGGCAAGGAGAACAACCAGAAAGTGATTGCAAAGGTCCATTCCTGAGGTGATGAGAGTCTATACCAAGATGGTGGCCATGAATCAGAAGTGTGTTTGAAGTAAGAAATAAGACTTGGCAACAGATTGGATATGTGGGGTGAGTGGGAGAGAGGAGCTGAAGATGATACCAATATTACAAACCTAGATAACTGGAAGCAGGATGGTATCCCTGACAGTCATAGGGAAATTTGGAAGAATTTTAAAGCTCCATTACTAAGTAAAATAAAATGTAAAAAAATAAAAATAAAAACAAATCCAATATAAATCACATGGTGGTACCAAGGTCAAAAGAAGCTGGCCTAAACTCTCAGGGAGCAGCCTCCTATAGGGCTACATGAGGAAGAGAATGTTCTACTCTTTGTATTCTGAAGTATATTGTAAGACTGATGATATACATACATGTATTTATGCTGACTGGCATAAGATACAGTTTGGGCCCTGTCTGAGAACACAAAAGAAATGAGGTCATGAGGAACCTAAATATACATAATCTTTGGTTACTCAAGCTTCAGACTCCCTATTCCCTTAATGCTGGCTCTTCTACCCATGCATAGAAGTCTTTTCTCAACCACCAAGAAGCCAGGAATGAGAATATTGTAGGGGAAAACAATTATCTATTGGATATTAGGCAATAGTTAACCTGTCTTAAAAAATGATAGGAGGGCAATGAAAAGTATTTTCCTGCGCGATATACCAGAAAGATATCTTTTTGTGCCTTGCTAAATCGTAAGATCAAAAAAATTTCAATGGCTCCCCATTGCCTCTAACAGAAAATATGAAGTCTTCCACTTGACATTTAAGTTCCTCTATAGTCTGTCTCCCACATACCTTTCCAGTTTTATTTCATATCAGTCTCCTTCATACAATTTCTATTCCAATCAAACTGGCCTACTAGCTATTCCCTGTGCATAGCATTCCATCTCTTGTCTCCATGCCCTTCTACCAAAGGTCGCCATGTCAAGAATGAACTCTCTCCTTATGCCTCATAAAATCCCTAATTTCCTTCAAACCTTCACTGAGGTGATACCTCCTATGTGAGGCCTTTCCGGATATGTCTAATTGTTAGCACGCTCTACTTCTTGAAAATTCTTTGTATTATTTTGTGCACCCTCCTTATTTGCATGTATTTACCCATATTGTATCATGCCAGTAGATACATAAGCTCCTTGAGGATAGATTTCATTTCATTTTTGTCTTTGTATCTCTAGTGCCTTGAATGTAGCAGATTCTTAATGTATGTTTGTTGAATTAAATTGATTCAAACACATTAACTCCTCTTCCCTTTCTAACCTTATTACTGAGGGAAAGAGAAAGAGAATAAGCATTCATATAGCACCTACTAAGCTAAGCACTTTACAAATATCTCATTTGATCCTCACAACAACCCTATGATGTTGGTACTGTTAATATTCCCATTTTGTAGTTGAAGAAATTGAGGCAAATAGAGATTAAGTGACTTGCTCAGGGCCACACAACTAGTAAATATCTGAGGCCAAATTTGAACTCAGGTCTGCCTGACTCCGGTCCAGCACTCAATCCACTGTGCCATCAGCTCTCTTTATCAAGGAAAGGCTAAAGCAACTCATTCCTCTCAGTCATAAAGGGCAAGTCAAGTCAATAAGTATTTATTAAGTGCTTACTATGGGCCAAGCACTGTACTAAGCTCTATGGATACAAATATAGGCAGAAAGAAAAACAGTTCCTGCTCTCAAAGAGTTCATATTCTAACAGAGGAACACAACACATAAAAAGGAACTGAAAAGTGAAGGGTAGGACAGAGGGTACTTGGATGAGTATGGTAGAGAAAATCTTGAGAGTCAGGAGTAGAGCCTATAGAAAATGAAGACATGACTCCCCCAGGCATTTCTCTTAAAAAATAAATCCTAGAAGGAACCAGACAATAAAAGGAAGGGGATCCAGGGGCAGATAATACTTCCAGGAGGAGAATTCCAGGGGTACAGTGAAGTTCCAGGGTAAGAAGACTCCTGTAGCATGGAGAGAAAGCATAGAAAGTCAGAGACAGAGCCTGGAGAGGAATGAAGACATGGCTGATGTAAGTATTCTCCTTAAAATAGAGGTTCTGGGAAGAACCAGGTAGAACCTTAATCCTATTCCATCTTGCCTTTAAATGATTTTTAAAAACTCCTCTTCTATCCTGTCAATTACATTGGCAATATTGGTCTTCTTCACCCAAATCAACTGAAAAACAGTTGGCACATTTCCCCAATTTATCTATGGTAAATTCCTTCCCTGGTAAATTCTGATTAAAAAAAACAGAAAATCTTACACATTTTAATAATGGACATATCTTTTCCTTGAAGCTAATCTCCTGCTTCACAGCAGCATTTAAAAGTTTCATTAAACAGGAGATATAAAAAAATAACAACAATATACAGTCAGACTAATGGATGACAGAATGAGTGATTCAATTTATTTGTGATATCTTATGGTTAAAAATACATTCATTTGGCTGAGAGGGACAGTATTGTGATTGAGACCATTTGTGGACAGGATTTCCATTTCTTGTCAGAAGTGTGGAGAGTTATGTTGGAAAGGAAGGACAAAGAACACAATGATATCAGTCAATGTTGGCTCTTTTCAAATCTGATCCATTTGAAACAGAAGAGAGTCTGTCTTTCCACATCAAGGGTGCGCATTGGAAGGAATGACTTCCCATCTAACGGTATTGCCCTCCACTAAACACCGTTATCTGACTCCCAACAATGAGAGCCATATTTTAAGAAAGTAAAGAGAGATAGGCACAGGTTGTGTAAATTAGCATAGTTGAATAGTATTGTGCTACTGCGAGATTATAAACAGGGGAGTACAATCCTGGATCATAGTGGCAATGTGCTGTCCTTCACATACAAATATGATGCATCTGAGGCATAGTCAGAAAAGCTTGAGCTGAATCATCTTGTCAGTCAAGCCACAGGAATTTCTAAGGTACCTTCCACATGTCAAGTACAGTGCTGAGGACACAAAGACAAAAAATGAAACAGCCCTTGCCCTTAAGGAGTTTCCATTCTAGGTACATGTACATATATAAGTATATACATAATAAATGACAATTTAGTGGGTGAAGGTGCTAGTATCTGAGGGGAGGGAAGGAGCAGGACAGGTTTCAGAAATCCAGGTGGAACTAGATGGACACTAGCATGGGGACACATACTTATTCATACAGACTGACCTTGTCCATACACCTCACATCAATCTACCAGAGCCTTTATGCAGAAACTGGTGCTTGATCTGAGTCTTAAACACAACATTCTAACAGGCAGAAGGAAGGAAGCATTATATTCCAGGAAAAAAGGGCAACCAATGTAAAGGAAGCTGTAAAGGATTTATAGGTCTCTGGCCTGATAATCTCTTCCTCAGTAATAACAGATTATGACTGGTGGGTGTGGGTGGGTAGGGGCAGTACATATGTGTTTACACACATATACATTATATACTATATTACATGTATATATAATATGCGTTATATTGTATTGTATATATATAGAATATATAATATATAATATATACCCAGATGGACATTGTAAATATGTATGTATATAGTTGTGTGTATTTTATGTTATATAACATATAGTCTATATAAACATATATAGATACCCCTTAGAGATATCATCTTGTCCAACCACCCTCACAATTCCATCTTTGTAAGGGAGCCCCAGACAGAACATAGTCAATCATGAACTGACCAGTACTAAACATAGCAGAAGAATGATCTTGTTGTCCCTGCATACTATGCTACTATTTTTCTTTATGGCCATTTTAGCATAATGTTATATGTCTAATGAAGCCACAGCTGTGAGTTTGACCTCTGGAGAGGGCAATTAATGTAGCTTTTTCCTGTTCTTTTGACTATAAATGGCAATGCTAACCAGGACATCTTAAAAATATGTGTATATATGCATATATGTGTGTTTGATGTTTATTTGCATCCAGTCACCAATCTTAAAATATATATGTGTGTGTCTATATATGAGTGTGTATATTATATAAAATATATTAACATATTATATATCACAAATATACACATATAACATGCATTGTACATGTATATGTACAATATAGTATATAAATGTTATATAATACATATAATACCTATATAATACATACATATTTTAAGATGGCTGACTGGATAACTATATATTACACACATGTATATATGTGTGTTTATATACAAATATACACACTATATGCACGTATATACATTTGTCCTTTATCAATGTGATAATTAATTATGCACTTTGTGTCCTATGTTCTTTCTTCTATTATTTTCTTTCCATTATTTCCATATCTCTACCTCTTGAAAAATTGGGTTTCCTTCAAGAATTAACTCAAAAGTAGTTGCTCATCAGTTGGGAAGGGGTTAAATAAATTATAGTCCATCAATATAATGAAATATTACTATTAAATTAGAAACTAATAACATGATAAGACCAGAAAAAAAGAGGAAGACTTAAATGGACTGATGCAAAGTAGAACAAGCAGAGCCAAGAACAAAATATACACAATAACTATAGCAATGTAATAGACAGAATAACCACAAAAAATTTTAAAAAACCAAGTGTTAGAAAATTACAAAGAACAAGCAAGGCCCTAAGAAAGAAATATAAGAAGACACCTCCCTTCATTTCTTTGCAGTGGTGAGAAATCCATGAGTTTGGAAAAATGCATGCATTGTCAGATTTGTCAATGTATTGATACCATTTTCTCTTCTTCCTCTTTTTTCTTTAAAAATATTCTTCATTCTATTATATTATGTTCCAGGAAATATATAGCCAGGAGTGGATCTCGGGGAGGGAGGCAGTCCAAATTTCTATGTAGATAAAAATTTGGGTTATATGAAAATATCAATAAAATTTTATTTTAATGAAAAATTTAGCTGAAGTGTCACCTTCTTCAGAGGTCCTTTTCTGTCTTCCCAACCCCTAAATGCAAATAGTTTCCTATCCATTATTATGTTGTATCTGCTCCATATGTCTTGTATATAACTATATTTACATATATTATCTCTCCTATTAGAATATAAGATCCTTGAGATCACAGACTGTTTTGTTATTGTCTTTATATCCCCTCCCCACTACACACACACACACACCTACAAACCTACACACATACAAACACATGCACAAACGCACATGCACAGAGTGCTTAGAACAGTGCCTGGCACATTTTAAGTGCCCAATAAATGAGTATCAATTGATTCTTGAATTTCTGTTTCTACCTTCTATTGTTATATAGCTTTTCCTATGTTTCTATTTTGTCTCTCCAAACAGATTATAAAGTCCTTTAAAAAGCAAACATTTTCTAGTTCTTTTAACTTCTTTGTATTTTCTACAACACCTAGAAGGTAATGGTAGGTATTCAATAATTTTTGTTAATTTGATAAAACCTGGAATGGAATGTCAAGGAGGTATGGAATCTCTTTTCCTGAAAAACTTATGGGACAGGACACCTCTGTTCGTGAGATAACTTGGGGTCAGGATTTGAAGGGAAGGGGCCAGACTTGTAAGTCTCTGATTTCTATAACCCTGGCAGGATAACTTTGCGCTTGTTTCCCTGCCCCAGATAATAAAGGATCTTCTTTCTTCCTGTTCATTCTTAGGCTAATAATCCAAACACTATTAGCCATCCCCCGAGGCTATCTGAAAATTGGGTTATGAAAATTCACACATGCAACATGACTCGGTATTAACACTGTTAGCAAAAATTGCCGTGCATGAAAATTATTGCTGGGATATCTGAAATTCTTACAGGATATTCCAGGAAGCCATGAGACTTCTAGGCAGTGCCAATGGAAAATGAAACATTTCACCTTCTAGGAAAGTCTCTATTTCTTAAATTATTTTTAAAAAATGAGATCACAAAGGGGAAGAGGAGTCATATTAAAATCCTGCTTAAATGATAGGACCTCATTCTGCCCATCTTCTTTGGAGTCATAACAATGCACATTTCTTCAAAACTTTGGGATTTACAAAGCTCTTTTCTTATAACACTCCTGAGATATACTTCCCTTATTTTACAGATGAGGACACTGTATCTTATAGAGGTTAAGTGCCTTGCCCCCAGGGTTATATCAATTACTAAGGGTCAAAGCTAGATTCAAACCCATGTTTCCTAACAAGTACAGAATGCCATCCACTGTTATATGGCCTATCAGTCTCAAGCACTGGTTGGAGAAACACCTCTGTCACCTTCCACAGAACTCTTAGGCAGCATCTCTGTTCTGATTGCTTCTCCCTGGCTGCATTGCCAGTAGATATATATACCCTTTCAGTCCTCATTTGATGTCTAAGCTCCTAGCATGAGGACACATGATCACTCACAGATGACTGATTCTCTCCCTACATCTCATGTAAATTGAAATGCCCTAGGCTGCAGTCAAGCTTTCAGCTGGCACAATTTAATCACATTAAACTAGTTTTCTCTATACTACAAATGTAAACTGATTTCAGTAGGTATAATTTGTTAAATTGTTAAAAATCCTGGTTCTTAAAGTTTTGGATACTTGATTCATATTTTTTGATTTTTGAAATTTTTTTTTTAGTGTTTTTAGATTGTTGGGTTTTTTTTAACATTTCAAATTCTGTGCATTTGTGTAATTAAACATAACCATTTCTTATTGGTCTATATTTGAAGTTGACTTTACAAAGCATGGTCAAACAATAAAGGAGAATTTATTTGGTTGTTATAGAATGCATTCTGTCTTTTCCCCACTTTTTCTTATTCCTCCCCACTCCATCTGGAAACAGAAATGTTAGATTGCTTTTGTTATTTCAACAAGCTAATTTGCAAAACTACCCTTTACTTGGGGGTAAGGCAAGCTTAGACTGAAAATCCCTAGTCCTAACCTTTGATTTTCCATTGACAACTGCAAGGGGAAATTTTGAACAAACACCTAAAGACAATTCCTATCTCCATGGTCACAAAGTACAAATGTTACTCATTCTAGGGAGGGAGATAAACTGCAAGAATGACTTTTAGACAGGTGGTTTCAGAGTCTCATACCCATGACTGCTTCAAAAGAAAGAAACCACAAGAACCATGTGAACTCTGTCATTACTCCAATTTCCCTGGGCCCAAGGACAAATGTTGAAATGACTGGAGCTTGTCTGAGAATCTGAGCAAAAGAACCGTAACAGCATCAGTGTTCATGTTTGCAAAGGGCCCCGCATTTTGTCAACACAAGCAACAGCTTCACAACTCAACTGGGAGGACTGACTCTGGTGGCGTGCTTTTATTTGATTTATGAGATTAACCAGGCTCACCAATTCCATTGCCTTCTTTCTTCCCCTGGGAGCCTTGAAATGACCATATTATCCTTGTTTCACATACTCAGACATACATTCACTTCCACCCAAGGATACGCATTCTGCTCGGCATGACACACAAATACTTGGGTAGATTTTTCAACTGAAATATTTTTGTTTTGTAACTATGGTATTGGCTGTGTCTTAATTCAACAATAATGCTCCTTCAGATTCTAACATGCTGAGTAAATACAAAGCCAATCTTTGTATGCACAGCTGTATGTGTTTGCTCGACAGCTAATGTATCAGGAATAACGGCATGGAGGCTATTCTCCCAAGAACAGATGGGATCCAGCAGAAGGACAAGCTGTCACAGGTCAATCCCTTCTTCCTTCCCCTTCCTTTATTTTTAATATTTCTCTTCAGTTATTCCTTCAGTTATTCATTTATTCCTCTCTTTATTCACTTGAAAAAAATCCTTTATTTTTCCTTTATTTTCTCCTTTAAATATATATTAATGTGACAAGCTTTTCAATATCCAAGATTAAATTATTGCACTTACAGGGGAAATAAAGAAATATTGGAATAGGTGATAAGAGCACATAATACAGAAAAGAAAGACAGATAAAAGAAACACAACATGACTGTCAAAGGAATATAAACACATATTTAGTTGTACAAGTTTAGAAGCCCACACAATATATTTTCAAAAGCTCCTATACTGTCTTCTCTCAGTGCCTTGTTCCAATGATGTTTCTACTGGCAGATCTTGGGTTTCCATATTCCAATTATTCCAAATTCCCATGTGTCTCCCACTCAGATTTAATTCACAGCTCTAGTGGAATCACAACATGAGAGCCACATACCAAACTCACTGCATCTTCTTCTTAGAATAAGAATGCTAATTTCTTATTATAGTATTTATCTTTAGAGGATAAATATTAAATTCTAGAACTATGGGACTGGAAGAGATTTCAAAGTCATCTAGTCAACACCCAAAATAGAAATCCCATCTACAATATCACCAACAAGTTGTCATTCAGACAATGATGGATGACTTCCAATGATAGAGAGCTCGCTATGTCTCAAAGTAGTCCATATCAGAGGGCAGCTAGGTGGTACAGTGGGTAGAGTGCCGGGCATGGAGTCAGAAAGACTTATCTTCCTGAATTCAAATCTGGCCTCAGACACTTACTACCTGTGTCACCCTGGGCAAGTCATTTAACCCTGTTTGCTTCAGTTTCCTCATCTGTAAAATGAGCTGGAGAAGAAAATGGCAAGTTACTCTAGTATCTTTGCCAAGAAAACCCCAAAAGGGGTGACAAAGAGTTGGACATGACTGAAATGGCAGAACAACAACAATAGTCCATACTATGTTTGGATAGTTGTGGTTGGGAAGAATTTTTTCCCTGTGTTAAGTCAAACTCTGTGTCCCTGTAACTTCTACCCTTTAATCCTACTTCTGACCTGGCCCAGGACCAAGTAGAGTACATCCAATCCCTCCTTCATATGGTAACTCTTCAAGTACTTGAAGACGTCTTTCATATCACCCTAAGTCTTCTTTTCTCTCATAAAGGGCTAGACATTCCTTGTTTTTTCAATCAATCCATATGTGACATGGTTTTGACTCTCCAAAATATTATACTAACATTCAAACAGAGTATATTGCAAAAGTAAAAAGGCTTCTTCAGGCAAATTGGTTGAGTCAGAAACTGAAATGTTACTCAAGTATGTGAAATGATAGGAATAGCTGCTGTTCACATAGCCCCTGTACTTTCAGGTCAGGAAAAGGAAGGCACATGTTGCAAGGTGTTCCTGGGGTGGAGAAGGGAAGGGGCAATGGGCTGGGAGAGAGAGTTATGAGAAGTTTTATATTGGGATTTGAAACTTATATTTAAGCTCCTAAGTGCAACAGAGAGATATCACTGGGAGTTAAAAATGAATCATAGAATTCTAAAATTATTTGAGCCAGGTTGAATACTATTTTTACACACAAGATTCTGCCTTTTTGTGAGGAAAACTGCAAAGAAGTATTACATGTGGCCAAAAATAGTTGCCCCAACTGGAGTTCCTTTTCAGTCCAGGTCCAACCAGAGATTAAAAACCTATCAGAAATGTTCTTCCCTTTCAGTTTCATCATTAATATTCTCAAAGTTGTACATCTGCTACAATAAAATTAAGAGATTAGCTAAGGATAAGTTTAAACAAAATCCCCATGCCAAAGTTACTTGCACTTACCAAAAATCAGGCATTTATGTTCCTATTATATAAATGCCAGTCTGCAAAATGGTTTTTTTCTTGGGGAGACACTAAATTATCTGCATTCTACCTTAAAATTCATGTTTGAGATGCTTTAAAAAATTTAAATAGGAAAATAAAATTTTCAGATATCTGAGAATGTGTATGTCTATTTGCTATGTTCTTTAGCATATTTTTAATTTTACTGAAATAAGTGACAACACTGATAATTTTTAATATTAAATTAAAAGTAAAAAAGCAAAAGGCTATTGACAAAATAGTCTTTAACAAAAGAAAACTAGGAAGATCAGTGTCACTGAGTTATATATAAATTATACTTATGATCCAAGAAGAAAATCAGTCTATGAGGAAAAACAAACTTTCCTACTTCTCAAAACCATTATTATTCATTAATCAGCAACAAATTTTCATATAAACAAAAGGAGAAAAGCTTTTACAAAAATCTGTTAGACAAATTTGGCAACAGGATGGGGAAACCACATTCCCCCACAACTAGAGTTTGTGAGGGATATCTCCCATCTCCATAGATTATAGCTTTACATTGAAATCTCTTTAAAGAAAATTTTGTAATATAGGACATTGGATATAGAATTTATGCAATCAAACCTTAGGCCACCTGTGGGTTGGCTGCTTCTAAGAATACAAAAGATGACTGTTAGTGGCATGCTCTTACTCCCTATCATGTGAACACATCTTTCTTCTCTCGCCTCCATTTCTTTCTGTTTCCAATCTCTCCTCTTCCAGTTTTCTTTTCTTTTTCACTTTGTTACTCTCTCCTTTCTTTCTGCCAACTTTTTTATGCCCCTCTGCTAAGGAAATAGACAAATTAAGAAAGAAGACTGTAACTTTGGTTGGAAATAGCTTGTTACAATCCACAGATTAAAGAGAAATGGTGTCTTAAAGAGACTGTATATCCCAAAATATATCCACAAACTTTAGTGACTAAAGTACATACATTTAATTCCTAGAAGAGTTATTCAGGCCCTTGCTTAGAGCCTATTTTCTCTTATTTTGCACAAATTTATTTCTGGATCTTACTATCTTTTCAAATTACATGTAAAAACAATTTTACATTCATTTTTAAAAATTTTGAGTTCCAAATTCTCTCTCCCTTCCTCCCATCCCCCCCCATTGAGAAGGCAAGTAATATTATATAGGTTGTACATTTGAGCTTATACAAAATATATTTCCATATTAGTCACGTTGTGAAAGAAAATGCAAAACAAACAAACAAGAAAAATAAAGTTGTTGTTTTCTTTAAGTCTGCTTCAATCTGTATTCAGAACCCATTCGTTCTTTCTCTGGAGGTGGATAGCATTTATCATCATAAGTCCTTCAGAATTGTCTTAGAACACTGTATTGCTGAGAATAGCTAAATCATTCACAATTGATCATCGTACAATATTGCTGTAACTGTGTGTGATGTTCTGGTTCTGTTCATTTCACTTTGCATCAGTTCATGTAAGTCTTTCCAGGTTTTTCTGGAAGCATCCTGTTCATCATTTCTTATAGCACAGTGGTATTCCATCACAATCATATACCACAAATTGTTCAACCATTTCTCAGTTGATGGGCATGCCCTCAATTTCCAATTCTTTGCCACCACACACACACACACACACACACACACACACACACACACACACACACTGTTACAAATATATTTTGTACATATAGGTTTTCTTTTTCTTTTTTGATCTCTTTGGGATACAGACCTGAGTAAAAAGGAATGCACAGTTTGTCCTTTGGGAATAGTTCTAAATTCCTCTCCAGAATGTTTGGATGAATACACAACTCTACCAACAGTGCATTAATGTTCCAATTTTCACATATCCCCTCCAACCTTTGCCATTTTCCTTTTCTGTCATTTTGGCCAATTTGATAGGTATGGTGCCACACTTTTGCTTTAATTTGCATTTCTCTAATCTATAGTGATTTAGGGAATTTTTATAAAAGCATAGATAATTTTGATTTCTTTTTCTGAAAATTGCCTGTTCATATCCTCTTACCATATATCAATTGGGGAATGACCTGTATTTGATTTAATTCTCTCTACATGAGAAATGAGGACTTTATTGGAGAAACTTGCTGTAAAAAGATTTTTCCCCAGTTTCCTGCTTTCTTTCTAATTTTGGCTACATTGATTTTGTTTGTTCAAACCCTTTTTTAATTTAATGTAATCAAAATTATCCATTTGTATACAGTAACAGCAATATTGTTTCAAGAATGACTTTGAGGGAGCAGAGCCAAGATGGTGGTGTAAAAGCAGTGACTTACTTGAGCTCTCCCCCAAACCCCTCCAAATACCAATAAAAAATTACTCTAAACAAATTCAAGAGCAGCAGAACCCAGAAAAAGACAGAGTGAAACAAATATCCAGCCCAAGACAACCTGGATGGTTGATTGGAAAAGTATATCACACCTGATGGGGAGAGGAATGCAGTTCAGCATGGGCGCGCAGGCAAAAACAGGCCTCAGTGAACCTGGAACAGGCCTCAGAAGCCTGAATCATGAGCAGCTGTGGTGGTTTCTAGACTTCTCAACCCATGAACACCAAAAACAATTTAGAAGGTCAGTAGGAAAAGTCTGTGACTGTGGTGAGAGAGAAGCTCAGTCCCAGCCTCAGTCCCCGAGTGCAGCCCTGGGGCCACAGCTGCTTCCAGAGTTCTGGCCCACTGACTGAGGGGGAATCTAGTGGCTGATTAGAGGGGGATTGCAGGGATCTCTTTGCTGGTGCTGAGGCAGTATTATCTTGCTTTGCCTGTGCTTGGATCTGGGTCACAGTTCTGGGTGGCAATCCTAGGGCGAAGAGGAGCACTGGCATGGTGGAGCTTGTAGTGGCTGTGGAGAGGAAATCCTCCTCACAGTTCTAAGACAGAAAGGAGTGCTTGTGGTCACTCATAGACCAGAGCACAGACCAGGAAAGGAGTAAACACCTTGCCCTTGATCATAGCACCTTGGAAGAACTGAAAATTTACAGGTCCCTAGAAGTATCTCTGAAAACAGCTGCACAAAACCCTTGAAGCTTGGGACAGTACATTCTTCACACTGGAAGCAGACTCCTACCTTACAAAAAGTTTATAACTCAAGTAATTGGCTGGGATCATGAGCAAGCAGTGCAAGAAGAGTTAGACTTATAGAATCTTACTTTAGTGACAAAGAAGATCAAAACATACAACCAGAAGAAGACAACAAAGTCAAAGCTCCTACATCCAAAGCCTCCAAGAAAAATATGAATTAGTTCCAGGCCATGGAAGAGCTTAAAAAGGATTTTTAAAAGCAAGTAAGAGAAGTAGAGGAAAAACTGAGAGTGATGCAAGAAAATCATGAAAAACAAGTCAACAGCTTCCTAAAGGAGACCCAAAAAAATGCTGAAGAAAATAACACCTTAAAAATAGCCTAACAAAAAAAAAATAGCCTAACCCAAATGGCAAAATAGGTCCAAAAAGCCAATAAGGAGAAGAATGCCTTAAAAAGCAAAATTGGCCAAATGGAAAAGGAAGTCCAAAAGCTTACTGAAAAAAATACTTCCTTGAAAATTAAAATGGAGCAATTGGAAGCTAGTGACTTTATGAGAAATCAAGACACTGTAAAACAAATCCAAAAGAATGAAAAAATGAAGAGAATGTGAAATATCTCATTAGAAAAACAACTGACCTGGAAAATAGATCCAGGAAAGATAATTTAAAAATTATTGGACTATCTGAAAGCCATGATCAAAAAAAGAGCCTAGACATCATCTTTCAAGAAATTATCAAGGAAAACTGTCTTGATATTCTAGAACCAGTGGGCAAAATAGAAATGGAAAGAATCCACCAATCACCTCCTGAAAGAGATCCCCAAAGGAAAACTCCTAGGACTATTGTAGCCAAATTCCAGAGTTCCCAGGTCAAGGAGAAAATATTGCAAGTAGCCAGAAAGAAATAATTAAAGTATTGTGAAAACACAATCAGGATAACACAAGATTCAGCAGCTTCTATATTAAGGGACCAGAGGGCTTGGAATATAATATTCTGGAGGGCAAAGGAGATAGGTTTACAACCAAGAATCACCTACCCAGCAAAACTGAGTATAATCCTTCAGGAGAAAAAATGGACATTCAGTGAAATAGAGGACTTTCAAGCATTCTTGATGAAAAGACCAGAGCTGAATAGAAAATTAGACATTCAAATACAAGAGTCAAGTGAAACATGAAGAGGTAAACAGGAAAGAGAAATCATAAGAGACTTATTTAGGTTGAACTGTTTACGTTCCTGCATGGAAAGATGATATTTGTAACTCATGAGACCTTTGTCAGTATTAGGATAGTTGGAGGGGAAAAAATTGTATGTATTTGTATATATAGATAGATAAATAGAGGGCACAGGGTGAGTTGAAGATGAAGGAGTGATATCTGGAGAATAAAATTAAGGGGTGAGAGAGGATTATACTGGGAGAAGGAGAAAGGGAGAGGTAGAATGGGGTAAATTATCTCACATAAAACAGACAAGAAGAGGCATTTACAATGGATGGGAAATAGGGGAAAGTGAGAGGGAATGAGTGAATCTTATTCTCATCAGATTTGGCTTAAGGAGGGAATAACACACACTCAATTGGGTATGGAAATCTATCTTACCCTACAGAGAAATGGTAGGGGAAGGGGACAAGAGAGCAGGGGGATGATAAAGGGGAGGGCAGATTGGGGGAGGAGGGTAATCAGAAGCAAATCCTTCTAAGGAGGGACAGGTTCAAAAGAGAGAATAGAATAAATGAGGGGTGGGATAGCATTAAGAGAAATATACTTAGTTTTTCACAACAGAACTACTATGGAAGTGTTTTGCATGACTACACATATATAACCTGTATTGAGTTGCTTGCCTTCTCAATGCGGGTGGGTGGGGAGGGAGAAAGGAAGAAAATTTGGAACCCAAAGTTTTAAAAACAAATGTTTAAAAAAAATAGTTTACACATGCAACGAGGAAATAAGATATACAGGAAATGGGGTATAGAAATCTGTCCTGCCCTATGGGAAAATAGAAGGGGATAAGAGAAGGGGGAGAGAGATAGGAGGGAGGGCAGATTAAGGGAAGGGGTATTCAGAATGCACACCATCTTGAGGTGGGGGGAGGGATGAGATGGGGAGAAAATTTGGAACTCAAAATCTTGTGGAAGTGAATGTTAAAAACTAAAAATTAATAAATTAATAAAAAAACTTTAAAAAAAGGATGACTTTGAGCAAATACATTATTTGATGATAATAAATACCCAGATTATAAGGAGATTGAAGAAAGATGCTGTCTGCATCCAGAGAAAGAAGTGATAAATAGGAGTATGTATATAATAATTTTACATATGAGTGTATACCTAGTTGTGTTTAATGATGTGTATGTATATATGTGTGTATATGTATGTGTGTATCTATACATACATATATATAAATACATAGACAGACAGACAGATAGATAGATATTTACCTATTTGTGTCTAATAATAGCAATCTCTAGGGTGAGGGGAGAAGGAAGCAAAAAAATTTTACATGGTAATTTTGTTGTATATTTGAAAGGAATAGCAAGTTGTACATAGTAAATTTACAGTTTCATATGCAATCATCTTTTTTATTGTACTATGTTATGGAAAGGCATGGTTTATTCCACAAATTAAAAATAAAATTAAAAAACATTATCCATTCCCCCTCATCTTCTCCTCCACTGCAAAAGCTCTTTCATACTTCTTTTATGTGAGATAATTTACCCCATTCTACCTCTGCCTTCCCTCTTCTCCAAGTGCACCTCTCTTTTTCACCCCTTATTTTTATTTTTTGATATCATCTCATCATAATCAACTCACACCTGTGCCCTGGTCTATGTAAACTCCTTCTAACTGCCTTAATTCTGATGAAATTCTTAGGTGTTACAGGTATCTTCCCATGTAGGAATGCAAACAATTTCATTTTATTAAAGCTCTTATGATTTCTCTTTCCAGTTTACATCTTTATGCTTCTCCTGAGTCTTGTATTTCAAAGTCAAATTTTCTATTCACCTTTGGTCTTCTCATCAGGAATGCTTGATAGTCCTCTATTTCATTAAATGTCAGTTTTTTCCCCTGAGGGATTATGCTCAGATTTGCTGGGTAGGTGACTCTTGGTTGTAATCCTATCTCCTCTGCCCTCTGGAATATAATATTCTAAGCCCTCCAGTCCTTTAATGTAGAAATTGCTAAATCTTATACTAATCTTTCTATTGTTCCACAATAATTGTTTCATTCTAGATGGTTGCAAAATTTTCTCCGTGACCTGGGAGCTCTGGAAATTGGCTAAAATATTCTGGGAAATTTTCATTTTGTGATCTCTTTCAGGAAGCCATTGGTAGATTCTTTTAAGTTCTATTTTACCCTTTGGTTCTAGGATATTAGGGCAGTTTTTCTTGATAATTTCTTGAAAGATGATATCTAGGCTCTTTTTAATTTTTTTTTTATCCTGGCTTAAGATAATTCTTAAATTATCTCTCCTGGATCTATTTTCCAGGTCAGTTGTTTTTCCAATGAGATATTTCATATTTTCTATTTTTTTTTCATCCTTTTGATTTTGTTCATTGTTTCTAGATGTCTCATGGAGTCACTAGTTTCTACTTGCCCAATGATTTTCTTCAGTGAGCTTTTGTATCTCTTTTTCCACTTGTCCAATTCTGCTTTTTAAGGAATTTTTCTATTCCATGGATTTTTGTGCCTCTTATCATTTGGCCTATTCATTTTTTTAACATGTTATTTTCTTCAGCATTTTTTGGGCCTCCTTTACCAATCTATTGGCTCTTTTTTTAAATTATTTTCCTTGCCTCATTCTCATTTCTTTCCACAATTTTTCCTCTACATCTGTTATTTGATTTTTAAAATCCTTTTTCAGCTCTTCCAGGAATTCTTTTTTGAGGGACCTGAGACCAATTCACATTTTTTCTTTGAGGCTTTCCACGTAGCTGTTTTGATTTCCTTTTCTTCTTCTGAGTTTGTGTTTTAATCTTTCTTGTCACCATAGTAACTTTCTATGGTCAGGTTCTTTTCTGTTACCATTTGCTCATTTTTCCATCCTATTTCTTTACTTTTAACTTTATGGTAAAGTTGGGCTCCTTTCTTGAGAAGCAAGGGGCACTGTTTCAGGCTTCAAGTTTTTCATGCGACTGTTTTCAGAGCTACTTCTGGGAGTCTGCGAGTTTTCAGTTCTTCCAAGGTAGCATGATTTAAGAAAGGTGTGGTCACTGTTCTTCTAACCTGTGCTCTGGTCTTTGAGCAACCACTAGCACTCTTTTCTTCCCTGGAATTTGTCCAGCTTCCCTGGATGCAGTTTCCTGCTAGTGCTCCTCCTTGCCCTGAGACTGCAACCCAGAATGTTGTATTAGCAAAGCAACTGAATCCTGCTCCCAGTGCCATCAAAGGGTGCCCTGCAATCTCCTTCTGACCACTTGTCCAACTCCCTTATCATCTCTGAGCTGAGAGCTCCAGAAGCCACCTCTGCTGATTCAGTTGCTCCCAAGGCCTGCTGCTGACTTACAAAGTGTATACAGCCTGCACTAGTGCAGCCTCCACTGGACTGTGCACCACTCTCACCCCAGTGAGACAGACCTTTCTTACTGACCTTCTAAGTTACCATGGGCTAGAAAAGTGTTTTACCCTATCCTTTTGTTAGTTCTGCTGCTTCAGAATTCATTTTCAGATGCTATTTTAACATTGTTTGAGGGATATTTGGGAGAGTTCAGGTTAATCCCTGCCTTTACTCTGCCATCTTGGCTCCACCTCTTCATTTTGCACAAATTTCTAACAAGTCTTGTTATCTGATTTTCAAGTTGTTAGCAAATTAAAAGTTACAAAAACAAAGAAAGGTAAGGGACTGCTTTTAGGCTAATATTAAGAAATAATAAAAACTATAAAAAACCTAAGGAAAACAAAAACAGTAATTTGAAAAGTAGATCAGTCTAGGGTCAGTTAGTATGTAGATAAACAGCCTATATATTTCAATAGATATCAAAAGCCTTACTATGGGTAGCATGGAGTTGTCTCAGCTCTGCCACTTAACTAGCTATTCAAACACACCACTTTATGAACTTTCACATCTATAAGAATGAAATAATTTTGTCTATTTCACCAGGGTGTTGTGTCTATGAAATGAGATCATAGGATGCTAGATATAGAGTGAGAAAGGAGTTCAAAAACCATTTAGCTTAATCCTTTCATTTATAGATGAGGAAAGTGAGGCACAGAGAATTTAATAATAGCTAATAATAATAATAGCTACTTAAGGTTTGTAAATGCTTTACAAATATTATTTCATTTGTTCCTCACAACAACTCTAAGAGGTCGGTGTTATAATTATCTTCATTTTATAGATGGGGAAATTCAGGCAGACAGATGTTAGATGACTTGCCCAGGGTCTCATGGTTAGGATGTGAGGCAGGATTCAAACTTAGGTCTTCCTTACTCCAGGCCCAGAGCTTTTTCCATTGCATCACCTAACTACCTCAAGTTAAATGACTTGTCTGAGGTCACAAAGGGTAGGATGTAGGATTTAAAATCCAGGTCTTCTGACTCCAGAGTCAGCGCTCTTTCCACTCTACCACACTATCTTAGTGGATGTTAAAACACTTTGAAAACCATAAGATACTACAGGAATTTATGTCATTGTTACATTAAATGATATATATAATGATAATCTTGAGTCAAAAACAAAATATTAAATTATGTTCAGTATATTCAGAGAAAGGCAAGGAAGCCTATAATACAATTTGGAAAGATTTCAATCAAAAATGGTTAAAACATAAATATTTGGGGCTTAAAGAAATATCCTTTACTTATCTGGAGGAAAATGGCTCTTTGGGAATACTCCTTCTCCAAGGTTTTCAATTTTCAAGGTTTTAATATACATGGAGATTTTCACTATATTGCATAGTGATTTGATAACTGGACATGGAGTATCATATACCTGAATTCAAATTCTATCTCTGACATTAACTATCTATTTATAGGTCTGGGCAAAATTGCTTAATCTCTTTGAGCCTCAATCTGGAAATAAAATAGGAATAAAAGCAGCAATTTTAAGGGACAGTTGTGATAGTCAAGTGTGAAGATGAATACAAAACACTTAGTGAGCCTCAAATGATCAGATTGATCTAAGTTGTTTTCCACATGCACATGCAGTATTCGATTAACAAATGGGTTATGTTACACAAGTTTGGAAATCAATTGTTTGGAATTTGGAACATAATTTACCCTGGAAACAGCATTATAAATGGTGCTTAAGTTCCTATGCTGACTCCTCAAAACTAATTTAATCCATAATGAGGCAGAAATACTATATATCTGTAGCAAAAGTATTAGAAACCATGCTGTTGTGAAAGTATAGTATATTATTTCAGCCACACACATTAGGCTGTGAACTCCTTTAGAGTAAAGACTGTCTTTTGCCCTACACTTTGTATCCCCAGGGCTTAGC
Source organism: Vombatus ursinus (assembly GCF_900497805.2). Lineage (NCBI taxonomy): Eukaryota > Metazoa > Chordata > Mammalia > Diprotodontia > Vombatidae > Vombatus > Vombatus ursinus. The sequence continues at coordinate 60,472,769 of NW_020954576.1, read as the reverse complement.
AAAGTGCCTGACACATAATAAGTGTTTAATAAATGTTTATTAACTGATTGACACAGTTCCAACACATGGAACAAACCATAGAATTTCCTAGAAATAAGGGGAAATGGGCTTCTAATAGTCCCAGTTGAGTCAGCTTCTGTTAGCAGACTCATTCACATTAAAAAAAGAATGAAAGAGAGAGAAGAAGGAGGAGGAGAGAAAGGGAGAGAGAGGGAGAGAGAGAGAGAGAGAGAGAGAGAGAGAGAGAGAGAGAGAGAGAGAGAGAAATAATGTGGGAGAGAAGGAGAAGAAAAGGGAAGGCTGTAATGATGGAAGTAGGAAAGTAGTAGATTTCATACTGCTCAAAAATAAACACTTTCTTTCTTTGGTATCTTATTTATGATATCCCTATATTACATCCATAGTCCCCTCATCCCTACAGACTAGGGTTGCAGAGTACAACTGGAAACAGAGGTAAAGGAGACAGCAATTTTCTGAAGTTGAGTTTGTTCTATAGCACAAGATAGAGCTTTGTGAGTCAAGGATCAGAAAAAGTCAAAACTGGAAGATTCTCATTCAACAAGGGGTCAGAAGAACTTGGTCAGTCCCCAGAAAAACTTTGTAATTTGAAGTTTCTAGAGATATGAAGGGCTAAATATAGAAGTATAAGCAGGAAATAGAATGAGCAACTACAAGAGGATAAGCTTTGAAGATTAGGCAAAAGATTAGCATCTAGGTCCAGGGATAAATCTCAGATACTGGAAGAACAAAGATAGTTTGAGTCTTTTTAATATATTCATCATCTTCTGGGTAGTTGGATGGTTTGATGCAGGCAAGGGTTCATGAAGTCATCCTCCCTTCTCAGTCTTCCCTAAATTATCTTCAGCCACACAGGTCCTCATCACCACTGATGTTACTCTGGGTACATGAGATGCTCATTTATAATTAGAGGTAAAACATCACGCAGATTCTTCAACAACTTTTCTTGGTCAGACAGGGAATCAATTTTCATGATATCTCAAAAAGAAGATTCCAAAAGAATGAAAAAGATCTCAAGCAGTATTATTACCAAAGAAAATTGACTGATAAGACATCAGTAACTACTGAATCATATTACTACTTTCTTATTTTCACAAAATCTTTCTGTGAATGACCTGTGTATACATCAAAAATATCCTTGATGAAAATGAGAGCAGAAAATAGGGCAAGCTTTGTCATACTCTAACCTGGAAATTGTTGTCATGTGTTAATGATGAAGCAAACACAAAGGCAGAGTATGGACAATTCCCATCCGGGGAGAGGGGCATAGTACAAATTGGAATTTACAGAAGTTTAAACCAAAAGGGAGAGCAGGCTATTATCAAGATTTCTTTGGAGTGGTGCAATCCAAGGGACTGAGATAATGAGAAAATACTGTTGGAGAAGTTAAAGTGAGATTCAGGGTAGATCAATACTGGATCAAAAAGCAAGTTAGGAGGTATACTACTGCTCTAATTTGACTCATCTCCCCAAAACTTTTGTCCTTCATATTGGCTGCTTGGATCCCTCCATCCATGCCCTTTGCTAATGTATACTCTCTGAGTGGATGTGCCATGCCCCCTCCTAACTCAGTCATCCTGGCATAAGTATGGGCTCAGACAATTTTGCAGATATTCTTTCCATAATTCATATCATTTATCACAAAATGGATTGGGAGGCAGAGGGAGTAGAAAAAATGATAATAGCTACTTTTGTTATTATATAATTAGCTATATATATCATAGTAGAATGTAAGACTCTGCTATGTCTATTGCTTATCCAACAACAACAACAACAACAAAGCATTTGGCTCAGTAGAACAAAACTCAGCCTTAAAGGTTCTTATCAAACAAGGTATCTCTCACACAAATATTCAAATCGTATGATTCCATGTCATATGTGATCATGTCAAGAATTCAACTGAATGATCAGCAGCTATACAGTTCAGCAAAAGTCACCAGTGTCATGAAGATCATCCTGTTCAAAGTCCATAGAGAAAAGGGATTCCAAAACTGCCAGCAATCCCAATCCGGATGCACCTGTCTACAGATGGTGTTGTGTTGATTTCACTGAGCCTCAGAATATTATGTGGCCTCCTGGATGACATTCATAATACCTTAAGAGATCAATACAATATCCACAGTGGAAAAATTAAGTGAATGAAAAATGCATATTATTTAGCTTGTGACATGAAAATTTGATAGACAGACCACTGAATTAGTCAATCATTACATAGTATGCAGTTGGGTAACAAACTTGAATTGAACAGAAGGAAGAGATCAAGTTGTATAACATTTGGGGAATTATGAAGCACTTCCCAAGATCTCAAGTTGCTCCATTAATCCCAAAGCCTATCTTCCTAACACCAATACTTTCCCACTGAAGCTTTATGACTATGAATCATGAAATATACCATGATCTCAGATGAATCCCAATTGCAGGTTATCCAAATGGCAACAAAAAGACATGTGACTGATGCAAACAGCTTGCAGCACATCACCAATCATGAGACAGGTCATATGAAAGACATCATCAAGGACACATATGATTAGAAATGGAAAAGAGTTATGATGAGGAAAAAGTAAGAGGAGTGAGTGATAACACAGGGACAGTCCAAGTACTATCCTATTATCCATAAAACATTAAAAGAAAGAGAGACTGGATTCTTGTAATTACATCCTATAACACTGAAAGTAACACCTTAGACTAATCTTCTACAGAGGATTTATATGAAGATAAAATAAGGATGAGATATAAGAAACAAGATACAAACAGGATGAGAAGATATGAGTGGGTCAATCAATAGGTAATAAATATTTATTAAGGGTCTACTATGGTCCAGGCAATGTATTAAGCCCAGAATATACAAATAGAAATATAGACAATCCTTATGCTCAAAATGCTTACAACCTAATGGGGCTAGACCATACACAAAAGAAAGCTGAAACATCAGAGGAATGGGGGAGTGGGAGGGGATAGAAAGTACCGTGTCTGGGGCCATGATGAAGAAGTCCAAAAGTAATGTAGCTCATGGGAAATGGGGAGAAGACTGCACTGGGCCTCCTCCTTAAATGGACCTCTTGGTTCCACCCTCCAGTCAAAGGGTGCAATCAGAGGGGCATAGGTCACTGATGAGATGAGAGTACCAAGGCTGATTTAATCTTGCAGAATAGTGAGATTTCCCAATGATAAGTTTCTTTGGGAATGATAGAGAAGTCCATCTTGGGTAGATTTCTTTCTTGTATCAGTGAAGGGGATACCTACACCAAAGAGAGCAAAAATCCATTGTGATTCTCCTCCACCAGTCTTACTGTTTCTCTAAACTTCAAAACCATGACTTCTCCAATGCTGGCTTATCCTGTGGAACTTTCCTTGGTACCGTGGAATTCTTACTTATCCTGAAACAACCTACCTCCCCTCTGAGGCCTGCTCACCCTGGGACTTTCATTCACAAAGCTGGCTTCCCTTCTCCCAATAGTGAGTTCTTCCTGGAGCTTCTATTTTGTAGAAAAGGCCCAGGCCAATCTGCCTTGATTCTTCTCTCAGCCCTATTCCTAGATTTCTAGGCTTAAAAACCTCCTCTGGGGTTGCTATCCTCCCCCATTAGAATGTAAACTACTAAAGGGCAGGGACTGTCTTTTTGTATTTGTAGTTGTATCCCTAGTGCTTAGCACAGAGCCTAGCACATAGTAATAATGGTAATGATAATAATAATAATGCTGACTATGTGCTAGTCACTCTGTGCTAAGTCCTTCATAAATATTACCTCATTTGATCCTTATGACAATCCAGGGAGGTAGGTGTTATTATTATTCCCATTTTACAAATAAGGAAACTGAGGCAGATTGAGGTTAAGTGACTTGCCCAGGGTCAAACAGCTAGTAAGTGTCTGAAACAGGAGATAAATTTGGGTCTAACTGACTCCAGTCCCAGTGCTCTATCTACAGAGTCACTTAGCTGCCTAGTAAACATTTAATAATATATACTTGTTTCTTTACTTCCAATAAAGTAGGTATTAAAATATTTCCTTTGTTTGTCTTATTCCATCTCTTAACCTGAAAGGGAGTTTCTTCCCCTCTCTCTAAAAGGTTTTCCATATTAAGTCTTAGACTAGCACATGGCCTCCCTGACCACTGAAAGTATGGAAATCTTCCTTCCCTGAATATCTACTTTATTTCTTCATTTCTTCCCTTTCTCAATTTTAGCTGATCACTAAACAGCCCCTTCTTCAAAACTGATTTTATATGGCTGCTGATGTCTCATTATTGTCGTCATTCTGCAAAGAACCCAAACTATTCTTGGTGAAGTAACTGAAGGGTAGTAGTGTGAGTCATTCAGGAGTCTAAAGAAGAAATCAACCTTCTGGCTATAAGAGGAAATGAAACATACAAACAATGCTTGTCTCTGCAGATGCTGATCCTTATTTATTATATTCAGCAAGATAGTCTTCTGATTTTATTTTATCATTGTGATAATACCTACGGGAGTCCCCATAACATATGTCACACCACAGAGGTGGCTAGAGTTGGCCTCAATGTCTATCAGACATCAGAAATTTTTACTGCAAAAATGTTAGAAACACAGGGATTCAAGTATGCAGAAAAATATGATTTACCACTTTAATGAAAGTCTTCCAACAAAAACAAAAGCAAAAAACAACTTTGACTCTAGGGGGAAGAGTTCATAACTGTTTTCCATTGAGAGGAATTATTATTAACAACCAATAATTTCAGAAGATCCAGAGTTCCCCATTTTTCTAAAGCCCTCCTTTCAAAAGCTCAGTCTTGAAGGTTGAATTAACTTTCTCCTCAGTCTGGTCAGACCCCACCCAATCTTACAAGGAATTTAATCTAAGGCAGTGAAGCCTACTGTGCTCTACTCAGGTTTGGGTGGGGATAAACTCTTTGATTAGATTGCCCAAGGCTAGGGGTAATTTAGAAGTAAATGACATAATCAAAGTTCATTAGAATAGGTCCAGTCCCTCATTGTAATATTCATTCTCTCATTAATTATTAACCCGTCAGAGTTGATTGCCACCCTCTGGAACATCCACTTTTCCAAGGGCATATGAGCCAAAAACCTACAACCATGAGGGTCTTTGGCATGCAAGAGTGCCACTGACCTCTTTCATCAAAATGCTAGCATTATTAATAAAATTACTAAATACCCAGAAATTATGTCTCTCAAACTTTTTAAATATCCCACCATTTTGCCATTACATTGATGATTCTATGAAACAAAAAGAGAGGGTGAGGGACCACAGCCAATCAATCAGTCAACAAGTATATATTGAGTACCTAATACTTTGCCTTTTATTGTGTAAGGCTCTATGAACATTTTTGTTTTTATTTTTCGCATTTTGATAACTGCATTTCAATACCATTGGTTTCCTTTGTAACTCTGCATACTTTATTTTATGTATTCACAAACGTTATGCTGAGAAAGGTTCCATAGACTTCACTGGGCTGCCAAAGAGGGCATGACATATGATCCTATTTTAGGAGATAATTGCCCAGCTATATGGATCTGTGACTATATAGCAACCTGTTTATCCTGAGCAACTGCTTGGTCACAGAAACTTCCCCTGGCTAATAAACTTGTCTAAGAAAACTCAGGCACTACTGGAAAACTCAATTTCTTATTTCAGAGTAATATAACCTCAAGGTCCCAAGTAGATTTCAAACTTTTAACAAGAACAAAAGTCTAAGATACAGCTCTTGAATCATACTCAGGACATAAAGAAATGAAGCATTCTAATTGTTTTAAGGATTGGGATGGGGGAAGAAGAAAAGACCTGGTTATATAGTGTAATAGGAGACCAGGAAAAACAGAAACCTCTTTTATTTGGGGTGTTATGGTACCATGGATTATACAGTGTAATGGTAAAATGGAAAACAGAACTCTTTTACACACAGCCACTTCACTATCCACTTCACTACCTGGCCAAACACCTCTGGAGGCAAATTGCAAATTTTTAAAAAGCCAATTCTTTTTACCTACCACATTTGAAAATCAGCCCATCTTCCTATTGTGCTAAAGTGCAGTCTCTTTAAGGAGAAAGTCTATTTATCATTTCTTTGAAGGCTTGCTAAAGCTTTAGATTGGGACTTAGGAAACCCATGTTCTATTCTGGGCTCTTGTCATTAACTAGTGGTGCAACTAGAAACAAGTCACATCATCTACCTAGGCCTCAGTTTCTTCACTTTCTAAATGATCTCTAAGACTACTTCTAGCTCTAAAATTTGATGATTCTATGAAACAAAAGAAGAGAGTTAAGGACCATAGTCAATCAATCAATCAATCAACAAGTATATATTAAGCACCTTATACTATGCATTTTACTATGCAGGACATTAGGAATACAAAGACAAAAACTGAAATGCTTCCTGATTTCAAGGAGCTTAGAATCTATCAGATAAGACATGTCCAGAACAATATAAAAATATTTATAAGCATATGCAATATACATAGACAAAAAACAGACTTTTAAAAATCCTTTTGCAATTCAAATGGAGATACTTGATTAGGCCTTTAAAACCCAAAATACAAGATGATTTTAGTGATGAAGCACTAATTCCTAGGGGAAACAGAAAATACTTCATACAGGAGGCAGCATTGGAACTGAGCTCGGAAGAAACTAGGGGCAAGAACACCTAGAAAGGGAAGTGGTGATTTCAAAGAGCCAGCAAGGCTTCATCAAGAACTGGTCATGTCAACCTGACCTCAGCTCCTTTATTGACAAGATTACTAAATTACTGTATAATGAGAATTCTGTGGATATAGTTTATCTAAATACAGATTTCTCATATAGTATTTTAGCTTGTGATGAAGATACAAAAATATGGATTAGATCAAAATAGAGTCAGATGGATTCCAAGCGAGTTGGATGACTGGTCTCAAAGAGTAGATGAAAGTGGTTCAATGTCAACAGGGCAAGAATTCTCCAGTGAAGTGTCTCAGTGATCTCTGCTTGATCTAGTGCTATTTAACATTTTTACAAATTACTTGGCCAAAGGCATAGTTATCTTCAAATGTGCAGATGACACAAAGCTGGATGAGATGGCTAACACAAAGAGCATGGGGATGAATCTGATGCAACAGAGATAAATATTTATGTTTTACAATTGGATAAGAAAATAATCTTTACAAGTATAAGATGGAGGAAGCATGGACAGATAGTTGGTGTTCTGAAAATGATTTAGAGATTTAGTGAACAACAAGATCAGTATGAGTTAGCAGTATAATGTGGTATCCAAAAAAGCTAATAAGATGTTAGGCATAGCTTCAAGGAATAGTAAGGCAATTACATATTCTCTGCTTGGCATTCAAAGCCCTTCATAATCTAGTTCCTTGCTACCTTTTCCAGTCTTCTTACACCTTACTCCTCAACATGTACTCTTTAACTGGCTGGTCCACAAATAAGACTTTTCACGTCTTGACTCCCAGCAATTTCTCTGGCTGGCCCCCATGCCTGGAATGCTGTCCCTCTGCTTTGTCTATTGACCTCTCTGGCTTTCTTCAAGTCCCAGCTAAAATCCTACATTTTACAGGAAGTCTTCCCTAATCCCTCTTAATTCCAGTGCTTTTCTTCTTTTAATTACTTCCTATTTATCCTGTCATTGCTACAAATTGTACTCAACCACCTATTCCACTGGCGGAAGTTTTCACATGCTTGGGATAGACATCCCACCAATTCAACAATGAGTTTGGAACCTTTCAATTACCCTCAACCTTGTTTAGCCTGTCTGCTCAGAAGGTTTACTGGGGTGTGGCCACTGGGCATACTATAGCTTCTTGAAGCCACAGGTGAGAATTGGGTGAGAGATGGACACCAAAGGTAGATGAGCAACTCCAAAAAGGATTCAACAAGCCCTCACACCAGAGATGAAGGCAGCTGAAGCAAGTGCTATGGAGTTCTTAGAGCTCAGTCAGACATCAAAGATGTCAAGGCTTATCCACTGCATCCTGGGCTATCATCAATAATCCTGACTTTTGTCTTGCCGCAGGACTTCAATGGCTCTGGAAGACAGATGTTGTGCAACTCTGCCTCACTGAAATCCAATTTGGTGCAAGTCAAGGCATGATGTCATTGGTCCTCTTCGAAAATGAAAGATGAACATTTATCTTGTAAATAGCATGCTTTGTATATGTTTGTTTGCATGATGTCCCCGCCCCCATTGAATTGTAAGCTCCTTGAGGGCAGGAACTGTCTTTTGCCTCTTCTTTGTAAACCCAGCACCTAACACAATGCCTGGCATAGAGTAGGCACTTAATAAATCTTTATTGATTGATTGATGATTGTATTCAGAATTTAATTCTTGAACTTCTCTCTTCTCTCCTGGGCTAACTTTCCCCATAACATTTTAGTCTATGGGTCCTACTTATTCTTCCTCTGAACACTTTGAAATCTGTTTTCATCAAAATCTAGGGTGCAAGTCAGATTATGTGTTGATTTCCTCTCCTTTATCATAAACTCTAGGAGGCAGTGATCACTTTTCATCAGGGTTTCCATCACTTCCACCCTAGCAAACAGTTGCTCCTTGTTAGTGAGAATCAGACTCAGAACAGAATTTCCAGTTGTTGGTTCGTCCACCTTTTGAGAGAAGAAATCACTCAGGCAATCTTTTGTGATTCTGGGAAGAAGGAAATGACCACAGAAAGTTGCAACAGCCACTTTCAATGTGAACTCAGGAAACCTTGCATCTTTTCCCAGGAACAATGCAATGATAAAAGGGGACATAGTTCTTGAAGCAAAATAAGGGATCCCCAAACCAGAGTTCCTACCTTGACTACTTCAGTGTGTAACCTTGGACAAGTCATTCATTCATTCATTCATTCATTCATTCATTCATTCATTCATTCA
>NW_020954576.1:60460237-60463899 GCF_900497805.2 Vombatus ursinus | reverse complement strand
TCATTCATTCATTCATTCATTCATTCATTCATTCATTCATTCATTCATTCATTCTATGCTTCCTATGTGCTCTAAGTGTTTCTGTTTCTGAGGAACATGATAGAAGAGATTTGTGTTTGCAAAGCAGTTAAGCCAATTAAAAACATTGTTTGTAATGCTCTTTCAGTTCTTTATCTAACCAAACCCAGTGGTGCTTGGGATCAAATGTCTTTCTAGTAGACCAGCTGTGACTGTAGTCTCTGACAATGCCATTGTCCCAGGGTAGAGAATGTAAGCCAGTCTGGCTCTGGACACAAAGGGCTTGCACTCAGATTTTGCCTCATTTCAGTCAGTTGATAATAGCCATCTTCTCCTGAGGGGCAATGAGGAAGAGGAAGATTAAACCACAAGGCCTGAAGGACATAGAAGGACATAGAAGTTAAAGATAGTAGGAGGAAACAAATGAGTTTTAAATCCAAAGTGCTGGCCAGCTCAATATAGAAGAATAGATTCTATATTAATGTTCTAATAAATTTTAAAATGTGTTCCCCCCCCCAATTGCACAGCTTCAGAAGCTGTTCCTCAAAACATGAAACCTTCAACCTAAACACACTGAGATAGTTTATATCTTTCTCTCTGTATCAGAGAAATACAGTAAATATCATTATGTGCATCTGGTGTACATTGCAAGAATTAGAAATGTAATGTGCTACAGAAAACAACAGAGAGCAGAATATTAATATCAGAAGGCAAGGGCTCCGAGTTTTGTCACCCCTGATAAAACCATTTGGCGCCACATTTTCACAAGCACATTTCCTTTTTATTGGCAATGACAAGAATGACAGACATGCCACAAAACAATAATCAAGAGCTCATACTTAGATGCTAAAAATATACTTTGGTGTGATTTTTTTAATCTCCAATTTTGTTGCTAATGATAATGATAATTTAAAAAGATGTATAAGGAAATCAAATCTCGTGCTTCAATAGGGGAGAGAATAAAGCTCTAAATGAATTCTTATTGCTATGAGACAACTCCATCCTTAATATTAATCCATGATCCTTGGCCATATGAAACCAGAGGCAGCATTTTAATTAGCTAAGTACTCACTACTGAGGGTACAGGGGACAAGACAGGATTCATTGCCAGAATGAGGACATAGATTCTACTAAGCCAGTCTTCTGATGGGGAGAAACTTTTGGTGGATTCTCCACCCATGAGGAAAAGGATGTATTGGCAGAACCTTAACCCACACCCAAACTCCTGATCTATAGCTTGGAGACCAAATAGATGATGTTTTGAGCAAAACATAAAATAAAATAAAATAAAACAAAACCCTATCTGACCACTTCTGGGGAGATTCCTCTTGCAAAAATGACCTGTTCATTCCTTTCTGGTCTGTTTGCTTATTAGCATGAGACCATTAGAAACTACAGCCAATTTGGTCACCTACTTCTATAGTTCTCATGGCCAAGACATTGTTCTCTCTGAGGTTCTGTTTGGATTTCTGATGAAGCTACTCTTTTTTGGGTTTATCTCTTTGGTTTCTCTTAGTTCAAGGTATTTCTTCATTGTGAGGTGAACACAGAAGAAAAGAGGAATTCCATCACAAGTCAACTAACAAAATAGTTTGTTCTATTTACTCATAGCTCTAGCCTCAGGTTCTGCATTGGGGGTTGGTGCTTGGGTCCTAATATGCCCCCTTCCATATTTGTGGATACCATAAGGGTATCCTGCATGGTCCTGAGTGTGGTGGCTAAGAAGAGGGTCTGCTTTCTTCAGGAGATGCCTGCCCTTGGCTCTTGCTGTGGTCAAGGCACAGGATGCCTGGATACTGCATCAGGCCAGATCTGCCTAGGTGCTGTTCTGGCTCTGTTTCTTGCTGCAGCTGAGTCTCTGGGTCACTTTGCTCAAGGTCTTGGACTGGCCCTGCCTCCTGCTGGGGCTGGAGCTCCAGATTCCCTGTATATTGGGTGCTACTCTGACCCTATTTCCTGTTGTGGCTGAGCATATGGGGCCACCCTGCACTGGGCACTACTATGATTCTGTCTCCTGATGTAGGACTAAGTTGTTAATGAGTGGGCTTCATCCTAGATTTTCTGCACTCAGAACTTTCACATGATTCAGGCTATCTATCTAAATAGATAGACAGACAGACAGATAGATAGATAGATAGATAGATAGATAGATAGATAGATAGATAGATAGATAGATAGATAGATAGATAGATAGATAGATAGAACTGGACTCAATAGAGAAGTTGATGTCTCATTATCTTTCTGGGTCTTTTTAATCATTCTCTTTCTGATGAACTTTTAATGCTTTACTGAGGTGTTTGTGGGGGATCTGAGCTCCTCTGATCCTCTGCCATCATTCCACAATTTCCCATTACAGATTTGTCATCATCATAATTGTCATCATCATCATCATCATCATATATATCAACCGAAATATATATGGGACTACAAAAATGTTCACTAAAATTACATAACCTCCCTCATTGTATCCCCCAGGTCTTCCTGAGAGGGAGCACAATGGAATGGATACAGTGTTGGAGTTAAAGTCAGGAAGACCTGGGTTCAAATCCCACCTCAGTCACTTAGTAACTATATGATCCTGGGCCTCTGATTCCTCATCTTTGAAATGAGGGTGTTGGATTTAATTACTTCTAAGGTCCTTACTAGCTCTTAATCTATGATTTGTGAAGCACTTCGTGAGCCTTGAAATTCTACATAAATTTCAGGGACCACAACTATTCCTGGCCAAGCATATGCCATCTTAGTAGTTAAAAGAACTCTAGTCCAAGATAACAGACAATTGACATAATCCATAAACAAATATGAATGAAGAGAAAGAATGGGAGAGAGGTAAAGAGGGAGGAGGAGGAGAAGAGAGAGGGAGGAAGGGAAGAGAAAAAGGAAGAGAGGGAGGGGTCAAGAGAAAGGAGGACAGAGAGGGAGAAGGAGAAGGGAGGAGAAGGATAGAGAAGAAAGGACAAGGAGGGAGAGGAAGGGAAAGGGAAGAAGAGAGAGAAATACATTATTTCAAAAAAATATGGAGAGACTTATATGAATTGATGCAGAATGAAGTGAGCAGAACCAGAGCAATTTATTCTATTGCAACAATATTATAAAATGAATAATTTTGAGGACTTTTTATAAATGGATGAAAATTAAATGAGAACCAGGAGAACAATTTATATTGTAAAGACAACATTGTAAAAACAGATGACTATAAAAGCTTTAAGAACTAAGACTAACAAAAGAAGCATTTATGATTGCAGAATCTGGAGTGATGATGAGACATACTACAAAGAGATGATAGATTTAGGGTTCAGATTGAGATAGACATATCATATCAGATTGAGATATATACATATGTATATGTGCATATATGTACACATCTATGACCATTTAAGGAATTCATTTCATAACTGCACATTAATTACAAGAAATTTGTTTTTCATTTCACGTTTTCTCAATGGGTCAGGAATGGGAGGAAAACAGATTTCTATTTTTAAAATAAGGATGCAGGAGGGCTACAGATGTGAAATGTTGCATGCACTTTCAGATAAGGTCACTGTTTTATTAGTTTTACAAAACACCCAATAAAACTTTAAGGAAAAAGAGGAGATGGGGAAGTGAGAGAGAGAGAGAGAGAGAGAGAGAGAGAGAGAGAGAGA
>NW_020954576.1:60398451-60460137 GCF_900497805.2 Vombatus ursinus | reverse complement strand
AGAGAGAGAGAGAGAGAAAGAGAGAGAGAGAGAAAGAGAGAAAGAGAGAGAGAGAGAGAGAGAGAAAAGAAGAAGAAGATGAAGAAGAAAATGAAGATGAAGATGAAGAAGAAAATGAAGATGAAGAAGAAGAGAGAAGGAAGGGAGAAAGAGAAGGAAAAAGAGAAGAAAACAAGAAAGAAGAGACAAAATAAGAAGACAGAAAAAGAAAAGGAAGAGAGAGAAACCAAAATTAAATCTGGGCCAAGATAACATATAGATTCACTTCTGTACTCTCCTTGGCATGTAGTTTATACTATATTTTCATTCCCTTGCTAATATGGGGCTTTGTGTCACTACATCTAAGAACCTTCACCTATAAAATGAGGGGGTTGGAGCAAACAACCTCTTCATCCCTTCCAATTCTCAATCTATGATCCTGGATGCCATCAGCAGCCTATAAGCTCTATAGAACAGACACCATGTCTTAGCTAACATTTGTATCACACACACACACACACACACACACAGCAATACTTTGTATACTATGAGCACTTCATAAATGTTTCTTTTATGTTGGAATGAAATCCATAAAGTAGGTACTCAATAAAGGCTATCCATCTTGAACGAAAACCCTCAAGTACATTTTTATCCAATCCCAGTTTTTATGTTTAATATTTGTTTTCACCAAGATCTTTTTTTTTTAAAGAGAACTCCCCTGTTAGTGCTGACTCAGTATCCTAACATTCCTTAACCACCCTCCTCCCATCCCCTAAGGAAACTGTCCCTGTATCTGTTTATGATCCAATATTAATTGAACCTATTATCACAAGATGTCAAGGGAGTATGGGTATTACAGTGGGACACTGTCAAAGACTAAAATTAAGCCAAGTGCCTTAGCAGTCTAACAACAATCAAGGGTTAGAGATTACACAGTGAATAGGGTTGCAAAGTGTCACTTGCAAGGAAGTTCCTCAGATGGTACAAATATTCTGAGGACTGTATACACACACACACACACACACACATGCACACACACACATGCACACACACACACACACACACACACAGAGAAAGAGAGAAGGAGAAGATGATTGAGTCAGTACAATGTGAGTGAAAGAAATAGCCTGGCCATATTCCATAGATGATAACTGAAACACTATCTGAGCCAGACAGTCCATCTGAATAAAAAAAAATAAAACCACCCCTGAAGCCCAGAGAATGGTGGAATTAAGGATAAAAGATGGAACGGTACCATTTGCTCAAAGAAAAAGAAGAATGATGAGGGAACCATAATACACTGATCCAGGTTCTCATATTCTGATGGAAGCAGCTCTCATGCTATTCAACCTATTTAAGTCTGGCTGCAGCATGCCCTGGAGTCAGCAATTTGATTCCCATCCCTGAAAATTGCATTTGTAACATCTTATAGTATATCAGGTAGGCATAACTTGATCCTGAATGAAACTATACACAGAGTGACACAAGATTTTTCATGAGTCGATTTTTGCTCTCTGCTCAACTGCTTGGTCACTCCATCAGAAAATGACATAACTGCTCTGGTCCCAATTCTTTTCTGTAATGCTGGAATGATAGAACTCTAACCTTTTCATGATCATTATTATTCTATAGGACCATAGACTTCAAGCTAAAAGGAATGTGAAAGATTGTTGTTTAATCCTTTCATTTCACAGATGAGGAAACAGAAACCTAATGAGGTAAAGTGACTTGCCCAATGTCAAACAGGAAACATGGGGCAGAGGCAAGATTCGAACCCAGGTCCTCTGACTCCAAATCCAGTGTTTTCTTTATTACATCAAAGAGGAATAACTTGGATAAGAACACAGGTTCTCTGGTGTCAGATCAGGTGTTCTTTCCACTGCATCACACTGTGTCCCAAAGGAAAGAGACAATATAATATAAGGATAAATATAATATATTTATAATATATAAGTAAAGGATAATATAAGAAAAATCATGGTAAAAGCATGATGTAATGCCTTTCCAAGTAAAGATTGAATTGTTAAGAAATCTCTCATTATTCCAGTACAGATACTTCATAATAATCACCTAAAGGCCACACACAGAAGGGGTCCTAAAGAAGTAGCAGGGTTATTTTTTTTTTTGATGGGGGAAGTTTTTTTAAATGTCAAGGTATTTTGGAACAAAAATCTTTCTGCTAAAAAGACTTGTTTCAGCCCAATTTGCTATGCTTCTTTAGCAGGCTTGCAAAATGTTAGCAACCCACTTGGTAAGAAAGAGGTCACTAGATACATTTCATGAAGGATGATGATAGGTGTTGACCACCATCTTTTGACATAGCTGAAGGTTACTGAGAATTAACAGGCTTTAACAAAAGTTCTGTGAAGTTTGGATTCATTCAAAGGGCCACATCGGGAGGACATAAAGGGCCACAGGTGTCCTCAAGGCCACAGATTCCCCACCCCTGTGCTAGATTATAACATAACTGCTTTGAAAGCAGAGGATACTACAGGAATCCAATGTGGTTCTCTACCTTCCTCCTCAGAAGCCACAGTGGTCAGAAGCAGAAACCTATTGAGGTTTCCTTTCAGCTAAGGAAACAAATTCTGCCTGTCCATTTGGATGAAATTACTCCATGGATAACTTAAGGGCGGGGTGAAGTAGGGTCATATAAGTGAGGTTTTTCTTTAAATATAATGTGCTTCCATTATTAAAATATTATAGCTAATCACATGAACACAATGTTAGAGTTACAAATTATCCAGTCCAATTTCTACCCATTCTCCTTAGGACATTCCTGAGAGAAGGTTATCTATCAAATGCTTGAACGCTATCAATGACAGGGGATATGCTTTCTGATGAGTCATCCCATTTTACTTTGGGGTAGTTCTACTTAGAAAAATTGTCTTTTTTTTTTTATTTAAAATCTATCCCCGTATGATATCTACTCATTGGTCCTTGTTCTAGCTTCTCAGGTCACGTAATATATCTAATCCCTCTTTCACATAATAGCCCTTAAGTTATTCAATGACAAGTATCAACTTCTACTCTCCTCTCCTCCTGCCCAATTTCTCTTTGAAGCTACGTATTCCTAATGCCCTCAACTGTTCTTCATAAGGCATGAGTCCCCTCTAACCCCCATGGTTAACCTCCAATTTGCCACCATCCCACTTAAAATGTGGTGCCTTAGACTGAATAGAGGGTTTCAGATGTGGTCTGATCAGGGCACAGGTATTATATCCCTTGATCTGTGCACTAGATGTCCATCAATTCAATATGTTTTCCCCAACACAGATCACATTGTTGGTTCAGATTGAACTTGTAGTCAATTAAAATGGCAGGGCATTTCCCTCATATACTTCTATTAAGCCAGTTCTCCCTGACCTCGCACTTGTGCAATTGATTTTGTGAACCTAAATGTAGGACTTTACATTGATCCCTATAAAATTTCAAGTTTTTACTTTTAACCCATTAGGATGGACTGTTAAAATCACTCTGAATATTGATTCTATTATCCAGTGTATTAGCTATCCCTCTCAATTTTGTGTCATTTCTAAATCTTATAAATACATGGCTTTAATGTATTAATCCAAACCACTGATAAGATGTTGACAGGACAGGACCAAGGACAGATCCGCGGTAACAAGCCTTTAGAAACCTCCACATACATTTACTAATGGATACTTTTTGGATAAAACTGTTCAGTCAACTATACATCCATCAAACTGTATTATCATTCAGCTCATATATTGCCACCTTTTTCATTAGAATATTATGAAAATTTTTCATGAAAAATAGACTATCACAAGAAATTTTGTCAAATGTCTTGCTGAGTCAAACATGATAATTATGTTAGCTCCCTGATCTACCAGTAACATAATTTTAAGCAAATGAGTTTGGATCATAACTTGGAATCAGATAATTTAAAACTGGAAGGACACTTAGAGGTCCTCTAATGCAACACTTTTTACAGATGATGAAAATATGAGGAAATGAGGCCCAAAAATATAAAGTGACTTTAAAGGTCACTTAGAAAATAAATACTGGAGAAAAAATTTAAAACTCAGGTCTTTTGTCTTGTTCTTTTAATCAATCTATACTGGTTTCTAGTAGTCGATGTTTCCTTTTCTTATGTGCTTACAAGCTATCCACTTAATAATCTTTTCTATTATTTTGTGGGAGATGGTTAATAGGACTCCACTGGGAAAATTCCTCCTCCCCCCAACCCAGCTGCCATTGTTCAAAGCCCATACTTCATCTCCCACAGAACTCTTCATTAATTTATCCCTCTCAACCTATCTCTCCCACCTCCCAACATCCCATTCTAAAGCTAAGCAACCTTTGCACAGCGCTTTTCGGATTGTTTACTTCACTGGTAACAAACTAGCTTTCATCTTAAACCTTTTCCTTTTTCTCTCCTTCTGTCCTCTTGCACTCACTGGGACCAGACTCCCTCCTGATGATATGGATTCCCTAGCAACCCTCCAGCTCTGCTTGGATTTGTACTGATACCCACTGACTCATGGGTCATGGGGGGGGGCGGGAATAGAAATATTCCTTGCTATCCATTATCACTCCCTGGCTCTCCCTCTACCACCATCAAAGATCTTTTCCTCTTAGACCCTCAGTCTTAGATCATCTGTGCCCCCCTCCCATCTACTGCTCTCACTCTTACTCACATGCTGCTGAAAAAAGCTGGAGAAAATCACAAAACTGTTGCTGATCAAATCCACTACAGATTAAAGGTAGAGAATCTCACATTTGGGCTTTCAATGTGGCAAGACAATCCTTGAATACTTTCTGAATAAACTTACTATCCCATTCAGCACAGCAAATTTTCTAAACCTTTTCAACCCTTCTCAAACGTCCCATGGATTCTCCAGTCCACTTTCTGAGCTGAGAACCTTGCCTCATATTTTACTGAAAAAAAACTGAGACCATTTGCAGAAGGTTTCTCCTTCTCCCCCCCTCATTTCATATCACTCAGGTGCCTTTTGTCACTATCTCCTCCTTCACCACTATTTCACATGAAGACATTGCCCTTTTCCTGGCCAATACATAACCTTCTAATGTACAGGTGTCTCCCTTCCATCATGTCTTCTCCAGTAGATTATCCCTTCTATCATCCCTACTCTCTCATTAAATTTTTGATATCTTCCTATTTACTGCCTATTTCCCTACTGCCTACAAACATGCCCATATCTCTCCCTCATCCTCAAAAAACCCTCCCTTTATCCAACCATCCCCATTATCTATCCCTCCTATATCTCTCCTCCCTTTCACTGTTAAACCCCTTGAGAAGGCCATCTACGGTAAGTGCCTCTACTTCCTTTCCTCACACTCTTGACTTAACTGTTCACAATCTGGCTTCTGACCTCATTATTCAACTGAAACTGCTTTCACCAAAATTACTAGTGATCTCTTAATTGCCAAATCTAATAGCCCTTTCTCATGTATCTTTCTTGATCTCTCTGTACGCAACCTTGGACACCATCAACCACCCTCTTCTACTTGATGCTCTCTTCTCTCTCTGTTTTCATGGTTCTGTTCTCTCTGTATTCTCCTCTTTCTCATCTGATCAATCCTTCTCAGTCTCCTTTGGTGGATTTTCATCATGGTCATGCCCACTAATGGTGGATGTCCCTCAAGATTCTGTCATAGACCCTCTTCTTTTCTTTTTTTCACTACTATTCTACTTGGTGGTCTTATGAGCTCCTTTGAATTAAGTTATAATCTCTATATAGGTGATTCTCTGATCTACTTGTCTAGCCCTAAGCTAAGCAAGTGGATAGAGACCCTGGGCAACTCACTTAACACTGTTTACCTCAGTTTCTTTTTTTGTAAATTGAGCTGGATAAGGGAATGGCAGATCGCTCCAGTATCTTTGCCAAGAAAATCCCCTCCATAAAAAGGGGTCAGGAGGAGTCAGACATGCCTGAAAATGCCTAACAACAACCTCTCTCCAGACCTCTAATTTCACATCTCCAACTGCCTACAGGATGTCTGTAAGTGGATGAGTCATAGATATCTTTAACACAACATATCCAAAACTGAACTCATTAGTCAATCCACCAAACCTTCCCCTCTTTCTGACTTCCCTCTCATTGTCAAGGGTACGATCATCATCCCATTCCTCCAGGCTTGCAATCTAGGTGTGTTCCTATACTCCTCACTCTCTCATCTCCTATATCCAATTAGTTGTCTATTCCCATTGTTTCTCCCTTCACAACAGCTTTCAGATATATTCTCTTCTTTCCTCTGATACTTCTACTACCCTGGTATAGCCTATCATCACCTCATACTTGCATTATTGTAATAGCCTACTGGTTGTTCTCTTGTATCAAGTCTTTCCCCACTTTAGTCCATCTTCCACTCAGTTGTCAAAGTGATCTTCCTAATGCAGAGGTCAGACCATGACACTCCATATTCCATAAACTTCAGTGGCTCCCTATTACCTCTGAGGTCAAATAGTGTATCTTTTGTTTGGCTTTTAAAGCCCTTTATAACCTGGGCCATTTCTACCTTTCTAGTCATTCTACACTGTATTCCCTTACATATACTCTACAATCCAGTGACACTGGCCTGCTTGCTGTTACTTGCATACTTGTCATCTCCCGGACTCTGAGCATTTTCAGATGTCTCCACACCTATAACATTCTCTCTTCTCATCTCTATCTTCTCTGACTGCCTTAAAGTCCCAGATAAAGTCTCACCTTCTGCAAGAAGCCTTTTCTAGTCCTCCTCACTTTTAGTTCCTCCCTTCTGAGATTATTCCCATATTATCCTGTGGACAGTATTTTTTTATACATAGTTGTTTACATGTTTTCTCCCCCATTAGACTGTGAACTCCTTGAGGACAGGAATTGTCTTTTGCCTTTCTTTATATCCCTAGCATTTAGCACAATTCCTGGCACATAATGAACACTTAATAAATGATTGCTGGCTGACTGACGTGGTTTTGAAGAACAGAAAAATACAAAAGAACTTTTAGAGATACCATGACTTTTAGAGATAGTACGGTGGTTGTTGTGTGGGTGAGAGAAGTATATAAAGGATCATTAAAACTCATAATAATACAAAATTAGTCACACCAAAGCACAAACGATAGTGTGGTCAAAAATAAATAAAAAAACATTGCCAACTGCTTGTTGACTAACAAAGTATATCTATGAAACCACTTATGTAATCCCTAAAAAAAATAAGAAAAGACCTTCTGAGGGACCTGGCAGCTGTTTGATTCCTCTAAAGTATAGCACTGTCTTCTTGAAGTTGGAAGAACAGAGAGAAGACCAGGAAAAACCAAAAACCCCTACTTATTGTTGGGAAGAAAAGTAATTTCTTGGGCAAGCAGTACAAAGAACACAGTTTTCAAGGTTGGAAAATGGTCATTTTTAGTGATGCAACTAATTTTTTTTCATTCAAGTCTAGCTATACTAAAATCATCAGAAGAAATCCAAATGTGTATGCAAGATCTGGGCATCTTCAACCAACTGTAATACATCCAACCAGGCAGTTAGGTAGTATAGTGGATAGAGCACTGGCCCTGGAGCCAGAACCTGAGTTCAAATCTTGCTTCATACTAGCTGTATGACCCTGGGCAAGTCATTTAACCCTATTTTCCTAAATTCTTCATCTGCAAAATGAACTGGAGAACAAAATGACAAACCACTCCAGTATCTTTGCCAAGAAAACCCCAAATGAGATCACAGAGCCATACACAACTAAAATGACTCAATAAATATATCCACCACCACCCCCCAAAAATGTTTTGGGAACGTTTTTTAAGTGGCCCTGGGAGGCTGGGGAAGAAATGATAAATACTTGTGACTATATTGATATACTTACAGAATTGTTCTGGAATTATAGACATTCACAAATAAAGGTGGAATATTTCAATATAACCTTACACCATATCATGTATCATTTAAGAAATGTTTCCAAGAAATGGAAGTAAATACGTTCTAATGGCCTGGGAACTTGCCTGACTTAAATGTCATTGAAAAATCTGTGGGCTATAATCCACTAGACCCAGAAAAACGAACTTACTAAAAGCTATGATTGATAGCTAATGTGATAAAAGCATTATTTTATAAAGAATTAAGAAACGTGTCAAAATCTTGTGAACTCAATGCCAAATTGTCTAAAACAAGTGACTGTCAGAAAAGGGCATATTGCATATTTAAAAGGATTTTTTAGGATGCAAAACAGTTTATTATAGGTCAATACATTTATTTTCCTTTGTTCCAGTTAATTTACAACATGGTAGGTGAGGTCAGCACAGCCATCCAGCCACACAACAACTGAATCTTCAGGTAATTTTTGTGTCAGCAGGTGGTGATCACTTTGTTTTCAGAATGACTGGTGGAAGTAGATTGCATAGTCACTGGTCAAGAAGTAGACAGCACAATCAGCAGGCTAGAAAATTATAACTGATAAGAAAATTCACTGTAGGAGCATCCCCACCCAATAATTTCTACAAAGATTCAGTGAAGCTTTAAAAACAGATGGTCAAAGTCTACAGGCAACACTTTGTCCCACTCACTGAATGCATCAGTTGGCATGAGATAAGAATCATAAATGAAGCTTTACTAGAGAAAGAAAATGCTGAGCATAGCACTCAAAGTAAACAAAGGGAAAATATATTTGGTATGAAGACATCACATGTAGCATAACCTGATTATTAGAACATAAGAATATGTGAACAGAGCAAAAGTTATCATTCATATTAAATTAGTCTACATGAAAGGCACTTAATAAAATATTTATTGACTAATTTACAAAACTTTAATAAATCATAAAAAAACAATACATGTAAAGACTAAGTCCAATAGGATGAATACTAAAATGGAAGCTGATCAGTGCAGTAGACTGAGCACTGGACCTAGAGTCAGGAAGATCCAAGTTCAAATCCAGCCTCAAATAATGACTAGCTGTGTAGCCCTGAACAATTCACTTAACCTCAACCCACCTCACTTTCCTTGTGTGTAAAATAGAAATAATAATAGCACCTAACACCCAAGGTTATTGTGAGTATTATGTTAGGAAAGTGCTTTGCAATTCATAAGGCACCATATAAATGTTATTATTATTAAAATGGAAGGTAATGTCTAAGCCATATCTACCAATATCTTTCTATCATTTAGGGTTATTGGCCAGCATTCACAGCCTGGGGTCCAGGTTAGGACAGAGTACCGAGCAGAAGTTTATCTGTGCCACATTATATAAGATGAGGAAATTCAAGCCCATTCAAGAAACCTTAAAAACTTAGGGAGCAGACCAGTGTGGTAACCAAAACACAAGCCAGATCACCTTCCACAATCCAAACAACACCCAGAATGAATTTTCCAGCAATTCATGATACTGTTCAAAAAGAAATGAGCTTTTGTTTGTTTTCACAAAAAGGATATTTTGAGAATGGTAATCTAAAGGCAAAATATTTTCTCTTCCTACTTTAATTACTAGTATAGACATCCCTCTTTTTATTCAATAGAAGTTATTCAGGTTTTATTGATTTTTGTTGTTTGGTTGTTTTTCAGTCATTCCTGACTCTTTGTGACTTCATTTGGGGTTTTCTTGGCAAAGATACTGGAATGGTTTACCATTTCCTTCTCTAGCTCATTTTATAGATGAAGAACTGAGGCAAACAGGATTAAGTAGCCAGGATCACATAGCTAGTAAGTGTCTGAGGCTGGATTGGAACTCATGAAGATGAGTCTTCTTGACTCCAGGCCCAGCGCTCTATCTTCTCTGCCACCTAGCTGTCCCATGTTTTACTGAACTGATGGAATTCCTCAATAACTGGAGTATGAAGCAAGGAATGTGTTTTTCCCTCGGACTCCAAAGACCTTGAAATCAGTATAGACCAGAAAGCAATCATCTGAATATTGATAGCATAACCTAGGGCCACAAAAACATTTTGGTCTTGATTAATGGCTGTTATGGCTTTAGAAAAGGAAATATCTGCCAGTGATCTACTAAGACTTTCCCTTTTATAAACAATTCCACAATGTCCACCAGAATTTACATGACAGGCAAAGGGAAAAGAAGTGGATTATGTTTAGCTATGGTCAAAGGAAGATTGAGGATTTTCACTGGAAATACAAGGAGCTATCTTCCATGTTGAAAGGAAGAATAAGGGACCCTTGGCATTTCATTGATCCTGCAATGACAACAGAACACTGAAAAGGCAGAGAGACAGGTGATCTCAAAACATTTTCTTTTCTTCCACAAGTGGTCTACCGACTGTCACATTCTGTTCCAAACTTTGGAAGAACATTCTATCAGAAGTGAGAGCCATGAAGTTTGGACAATTTCAGGCTCTCCCTAAATCCTAAATGATTGGTTCAAGCTGGAGGATCTTTATTTAGTTTATATATGCAGCTTGAACTAATCTCGTTGCCTAAAAAGCCTATTAGTCATTTTCAATCATCAGTGGTTTCTCCCTTTATAATGAGCTACTTCCATCTGTGGGTATGGGACGGGAAGGGGTGTGGGGGGGGGGTGTGGAGCAGAGAACAGTAGACCGTTACTCTGATATCCTCAAGAAGGGAACCCTTTCCATAAGTAGAGCAAAACCATATGCCACAGAATAAAAGGTTCACATACTTCCCTCAGTTGAAGAATGGGAAGGAAAGAAGTCAGCCATAGATCATAGAACAGTTCCAACAACCCTCCTGGTGCCATGAAGAACTTAAATTGGAGGGGGTGAGGAGGATGGGAAAGAAGGCAAGGTAGAAAGAGAAAGTCAGCAGTTACAGAAGGAGCCACTACTTTGATACTATTGACTGGTCCCTCTGTCTGTCTGTGTCTCCTTGAGCAGGAAGCACCAGCTGTCTCAAACCATGGAAATGACTCAATAGGAATTTATATTGTAAAGCAAGAACTAAATGGCAAAGTCTTAGTTTTATTTTATTTATGTTTCCCCCCCCTTTTTACCACATTACACTTAATATCTTCATCTTATTTTATCACCTGCTAAGTCCTGGGATTTTAAATCATTGTTTAAAACTTAGGTCAGAAGCGACAAAAATTACACATGAATTTAAGGACTATCCCAAATTGTGTTTGTGTTTAGTAATAGACATGTGCAATTTGGTTGACTCAAAAAAAGTGTCTGCAACCTGGTAAGGAGAGGAACAAGGGTTATTTCGATTGCCTTCCCATATTTCTTTTCACTAAAAATGCAGGCACATATTTTCCTTATGGAAAATCCTTCCTTAATCACTCACTTCACCTATAATCTTAAAATGTATAGAAAGTACCCAAGGGCTTTGAAGGATTGCAAGAGCAAACCACAAAGCGAGGAAGCCTTGCCAGCAATATTTAATCAGTAATTCATTCAGGGGTTATCCCTCTTTGTTTTTTGTTGCTTTGTTTTGTTTTGTTTTGTTTTTTGTCCGTTTTTGAAGAGGATCAAAATGACATCACTATGCTAGAGTCGAGTTTTAGCGTGTCCAGCTGTGGCTGACCAGACCGACATGAGCTCGGAATGTTCGACCACAGGTCGGGAACAACTAGTCTGTGTGAACCTTTGGGGTGGATTCTCTAAATCTGTGTATCTTGTATTTGTCTTGAGCTACTTCAGTTCTGCTTGGCTCATCGAGCACAACGCCTCCTCTCATGTGGGCACACCATGCTGGGCAGTCCTGTGCCAATGTCTCCCATTTCAAGTCCAGACTCTCACAATCTCTGAAAGGATGGTTAGACTTTGAGCTTCAACTTCCTCAGGTTTATAAACAAGATCTCCACACATTGAATCTCTTTCTCCTCCTCATTCACCCTCCTTTTTCCTTGTCATCCAAAGCTAATGTCACTTAAAAAAAAAAAGACTCAATCAACAAACATTTATTAAGTGTTTATGATGTGCCAGACACTAAGCTAAGTTCTGAGGATACCAAAAAAAAAAAATCAGTCCTTGTCCTCAATGAGCTTACATGCTATTGGTATTGACGTGTACATAACTCTGTTACCTGGGCAAGTCACAGTAACCTCTGTCTGCCGCAGTTTCCTCAACTATACAACAGGGATCATAAAAGCACCTATCCCACAAAATGATTGTGAGGTTCAGATGAGAATATCTGCAAAGTACTTCACAATAGGCCCCTCATAGATGATTATCTCCATTCCTCCTCCCTTTTACTTGGGATTGAATCAAACACTCGCACCCAGGGGCAGGCTGGCAAACGTTTATACGTGTATGTGTATATATGCACAAATATAAAGCAGTGTAGCTACAGGGTAACCTTACAGCAGGAATTCTTCACCTTTTTTTCTGACCCCTTCAGTATATGGACTGCTTTTCAAAATATTTTAAGGACCAAAAAAATGTATCTTTAAATGCAAAATACATATATATATATATATACACAAAGGAAAATTACTTACAGTAAAATACAGTTATATAAAATATGCAGTTTTTAAAATATGTGTGTATACATAAAATACATGTGGTCTATATATATACATATATATATATATATATATATATATATTTTTTTTTTTTTAAGTTTCCAAACCTCAGGTTAAGAACCTCTGCCTTAGAGTGGAAGGCGCCAGAAACTAGAAGAGCCAGGAATGCAGACAGAGGAACTCGAGCTAAACAACTCACAGATACTGTTGTTCACAAAACAGGAATCATTTATTCACTTGCCCAGGAGAGCCTGGCATAAAGAGAGAAATGGATTCATAATCAATAGTAAAGGATCCAGATACAGGTATCCTAGAACAGAGACTCCAAAGTTTTCCCTTGCCTCCCTTTTTTGTAGAGGTGGGAGACTTTGGGTGTGCATTATTGTCTATACTGCCAAATATGGTTAGTGTTTTGGTAAACTTTGTTTACCTACTTTGTTAAACTACTTTTCTTTCTCTCTTTTTTATTCTTTGTTACAAGAACTGACTCGATGGGTGGGGCAAGGAATAGATTCAGAAATAAAAGTATATAAATGGATGATGTAAAAATAAAAGATATCAATAAATATTTTGAAAGAAAGAAATTGAATGTTATAAAAACCCTTATGTGAGGACATTAAGGAGGCTAGTGCATCTGAGTAGTGGTGAGTAACAGGTACCACATACAGACTATGGTCCTAAGGACTGAATCTCTGTCTCACCCTCAGGCTGTCTGCAGGTTGGAGGCCCTCTAGGTCCTCAAGTGGGGCCCTTTGACTGAATCCAAACTTCACAAAACAATGGATTTTGTCAACGGGTTGCAGTTGAGGACCTAGAGGGCCACAAGTGATCTCAAGGCTGCAGGTTCCCCATCCCTGTTCTAGCCAATCAGTCAAGCATTTATTAAGACTTTACTATGTGCCAGGCACTGTGCTAAATACTGGGAATTCAAACAGAAACATGAAGAAAGACAGGGCATTCCCTCAAGGAGCTTACTACATTCTAATAGGGGAAAGATATTACATAAAAAGGAACTGAAAAGGGATATAAGGGAGGGAGGTAAAGGAGAGGCCTATTAGAGAAAGTCTTGAGGAGATGAGTCAGCAGTACAGCCTGGAAAAGGATGAAGACATCTTTGGCCTGGCTCTTCTCCTTAAATTGGGGGTCCTGGGAAGAACCAGACAATCAGAAAGTGAAGGATCAAAGTATTTCCAGTGTGAGTATTCCAGGGTTGGAGTGAGCTTCTGGGGCGAAAAGATTTCTATAGCATGGTAGAGAAAGTACTGTAAGGATGCATCAGTAGTGCAGCCTGGAAAGGAACCAAGGCAGTAAATAAAGGCAAGTGAAAACAGAACCTCTGGACCTGTATTTTGGATGAGTCCAACTGACCTGCTTGCAAAACTGAATGTCTAGGAAAGCAAGCAAGAGAGAGAGCCAAATAAGCCCTCTTCACAGCAGAGCACTGTGGTGTCTGCTCTTCCCAGGCAGATCCCGCCTTTATCTCTGCTCCTCCAGGTTACAGCTGTTTTAGAGTAGTCTTGTGTGTCTGCCCCTGCTGTGAGGAGTTCTTGGGTACATTAAAGGCAGAAGGGTTTGGGCACTGACAATGTTGTGATAAAAGTCAGTGGAACAGGATTCCTTAATAACATCTATTTTTTTTGATGTTGTTTTCGATTTTTTGAATCAATCAATCAGCCACCCTCCCCCAAGTTTAACAATCATCTTGGGGGAAGCAAGCCGATGGAATAACATCCAAGGGACACACTCTTAAGTTTAATCTGCATTATGAACATTTTCTCCATTGTTTTATTAAGTCTAGAAATCAACAAAACAATAAACCAAGCCCTGATTTGTAGCATTTGCCTGTTTCTGAAGTGTTCATGCTCACACTAAAAATTTAACAATCAGCTTTGCCAAGCTGCTATAAGCCCGCTTGTAGCATACCACTGCCCCCACCCTGCTCAAAGTAACTTAGACACTACACTTGGACATCTTTATCAAGTGAAATCACAGCTATTGAATCAACTAATCAAAGACAGTCAACTAGGTACAAAGTCTTTAATCAATTTGAAGGAAGCAAAAATTTCCCAGTCATTGGATGAAATGAATAAGAAATATACTAGGATTGATTAAAGAATTAGTAATGATTTTTAATGAAACATTTTTGAATAAAAATTAATAATAAAGAAATACATTTGATTAAATAAATTAAAGAATAAATAGTTTGAATGAAAAAAGAAAGCTAGTTTAGAATTGAGCATTCTAGTGACAAGGCAGCCTAGTAGTAAAAGCAGTTCCAGCCACGCCCTTAGAAGGAATACTTGGGATTGGGGGGAGAGCAGGGAGGAGAAAGGCTCTTTTTCTCCCACCTTCCTTGATTAGAGGATCATCTTGTGAACCTGAAAAGGTCAGAAAATTTAGAATTTCCTGTGGGCATCCAATGAATGTCCCTGAAACAGTGGTGACTGACAGCAGCATCTGCATTGTGAGCTGAAGACAAACTAGACACTGTGAAGAAATGTCACATCAAGACTTTTCAAGGATCCCAGCAGAAAGCTACAACATGCAAAAGGTGAACCACATGAGGACCTCACAAAGAAGAAAAAAGACTTCGAGCAGTGAGGAGCTCTGTGTTTACCCCATTTCCACCTGAGCTCTCTAAAGTTGAGCCCACTTTCCCCCTGGACTCTTCTGGGGACTATTTATACCAAGTTATGCCACCTTAATAAATACCCATTTCTAAAAGCTAATTAACTCTGGCTAAGTAATTAATATAAACTGATAAACAACAGAGCGTTTATTTGCAATTGGGAGCTCATGAGCTAGAGTGCTCAGGAAGCCTCCCTATCTCCAAGCAGAAGTAGTAGCCATACTGTGTGGATCCAAACCCTAAGTGCGAGTGGGGATTGGGAGAATGAGCACCAGAGTAGGTGCTAGATTTGCATCACAAATGAAATGTGATTGGAATTGAGCTTTGCCCTCCTATTACATGCCTAATAAGTATGGTCTTGACTTCCTTCCTGAGCTGCTGGTTGGACCTATAAATCCGATCTAAATCTGGATGCATAATTTCTAATCTAACCTTAATAATTACAGGAGCCTCATGGCCATCTCCTTCTATCCCTTCATCCTCAGTCTCACAAACACAGAGCACACAAACACACACACTTGAAAATATGAACTATGATGCAGTTTTAAAAAACTTCTGTGGCTGTGTCATAATAACAGAGGGTGAGCAACTGGGGGCAAGATAGAAAATCCAATTAATTCCTTGCCGGTGGGCAAACAACCTTATCAGATATTTTCTTTCAGCCCTAGCAGAAGTTTTGCAAAATAGATCCCACTTGCCAGTTATTCATATGTGTTTCTATGCAAAATCTCTGAGGCAGCATTTTTTTTTTTACTCCAAGCTAGGTTTTATTAAAATGCTGGCTACTTCCAGATGATGTCAGACTGTAACTTTGCTAACTAGGCGTCAATGGAAAGGGCCAGCAATTCCCTCTGTTTCATAAAGACGAGCACTGCTAGCTATTAATAACAATTTCTAAAACTTGCTGAGTTAAGAGGCAACTGACCAGGTGGAATGCAGAAGGTCAGGAAATCCTAGGAGTGGAAGTATGGGGCAAGGGGGAACCTCCCTATTATATTCAGTCACAACTCAATTATTCTTTACTTAAATACATCCTTTCCCTACCTCCAGAAGGATTCCTCCTGCAATATTGTAGAAGTTCATAAATCCTTAGTGCTGGAAGGGACCTTAGTACAATCCTACCATTTTATAAGGAAAGGAGCTAGGGCTTGGAAAACGAATGAATAAAAAAGCATTTATGAAATGAAATACTCGTAATTCCCCAACGTCACATGGTGATAGAGCCCACGTCCTCTTAATTCTTTCCATTACACAACCTCTTTCTCTAGATGTTAAAAAGTTGTTAAAATTATAACAGTTAAGACTAACTAAGCATCAACAATGTTTATGCCAAACAAATCACAGCAAGAGACTTACATCTTGCTCTTTTGAGTCTCATATTTGCTGGTGCCTTCCCCCAAAATTATTGTGTCTATTTTGGATATATTTGGCATATGAATATGAGTATAAATGTCTACACTGACGGAACGTAAGTTTCCTGAGGAACAGGGATTATTTCATTTTGGTCTTTTTATCACTAGCACCTAACACTATGCCAAGGATCTAGTAGACATTTAATAAATGTTTGTAGATTAATTAGAAATAATCACAGACATTCAGCATTGTAAGGAGCCTCAAGGATCATCTAATCACACCCATGCTTGAATAAGAATATATTCTATTTGATACATGACAATAAATGGTCCTTTAGCTTTTGTTTATCTATTTCTGGGTCCAAGCAGAATGCCCCCAGAATATTTGGGGAGTAGGAGGCAAGGAGGTACAGAGAAACGTGATAATTGTCTTTGAGTATTGGGGGATGATAAGATTTTTTTATATTTGGACTCAGAGAGCCAAGAGATTATAAGTGGACATTTCAAAATAGCACATTTCAACTCAATAGGAGAGGACGAAGGAAAAGAAAAAGGAAAAGTATTTTTTTAGCATTTTAAGGTTTATGAAATACCTATATTAAATGAGATAATGCACGTAAAGAAAAAAAGCTTCCTAATTAGAAATATATAAAATTGGAATAAATTGCCTCAGGAGGTATACTTCACTAGAAGTATAAGCAAACACTGAATGCTTTTAAGACTATTATCAAACAGGATTTCTGTTTGAGTTTCTATCATGATTGGATTAATTGGCTTCTGAGATCCCTTTCATCTCTGAAATATTGTGTTTCTGGAATATCCCTCAGCAGATGGGTCAATCACCGATAACCAAGGATTCATCTTTCCTTTCTTGGATCAATACTAGATGGCCCCTCTTTTAGAAGAACCCTCAAGCCAGCATTGTAAATTGAAACATGGGAAATTATTTTTTTGCTCTATAGAAAGAGCCTGAAGCATATTAAAGAGCTCCAATAGTCCAGTGAGCTATCTGTTTCCCTTCTCATTCTGTATCACATTCTTCTACTCTCCAGACACAGGTTTGGATTTCCCTCTGTACCTTCAGTTTCTTTTTCTTTTTTGTTTTCCAATTGAAACACCCATTCAATATTTTTCAAAGAATGCTTTCATTGCCTAGAATAATCCGCTAAGAGGAATTTCTTCTTGTCCCTTCACCCTTTCCTCTAGCAGGGAAGTAAACCTGCATTTTGCACATGCATACATAGTTGTCCTTTGGCTCTGGAAGAAACACAAATATAACATAAGCTCCTCAGCTCTTCACCTTTCATACTTGCAGAAATAAATCCCCAGTTTCTTGTGGTTCTTGCTGTTAACTCTAAGATGTAATTGGTGTGGCAAATTCTACCTGTTCTAGGCATAAGAGCTACCCAAGTAAGAATTTTTATAGCAATTTTTTTCTTATTTTTCCCTGCCCTTTTTCTTAGTATCTGGCACTACTTGCCTAGGTGCATTAAGCAGGTTCTCACCAATGTCCTGGTGATAACAGTAGCTGCCCTCAATTATTTTTGTCTATTCCTTTCTCTTCTCTCATCACAGATCTGATGCTGTCTCTGTATCTTGCCCCTTTACTATGCCGTTGTCTGCAGGGATGCATTGGGGCAATTCTTCAGAACTCTCCTTCTGTTACTGCCCCTGTTTTCTTGGAACCTGAGTGGCAGACATTCTGCTTTCTAATCAAGAATAATGACAGAAGAGGGGACTTACCGAACTAACCTCACATAGCATTACAGTCTTAATGGTACCTACCCAGCACATACACTGACCCAAAATTAAAGTCCCATTGATATCTGTTGATATGTTCATATCTCCCCCCTCCATCCCCAAATACCAATCATGGAGCTAAGGCTAACTGCTGAGGCTCAATTGCTCACAATTCTCTAACTTAAGCCCTATATGACTTCAGATGTTTCACCCCAGTTACAAAGATAGTACCTATTGGCCTGGCTGTTTATGAGACTGCCTTGGGACTCTGATCAAGGGCTCATTAGCAAACACATCATTCATAGGAAAAAGTTGCTATGGGGTGATAAGCCCTTTCTTACCCAGAAGACTAAACTCAATTATAATGTATGGATACTATATGTAGACATTACACAATAAACATTATTTATTCAAACCTTGCCTGAAGGTTATTTATAAACAGAAAGGAGACAGACTGACTAGTTAAATGAGAAATGAACTGCTTTCAAAAGAACTAAAGAAAAAAATCAAACATATCAAGTTCTGCCTTAAATGACACACAAGTCTAATTCCAAGGAAGTCAGCTTTTTTCTTTTTCTTTCTTTCCATTCCTTCCTTCCTTTCTTCCTTCCCTCTCTCCCACCCTCCTTCCTTCTCTCCTTCGTTCCTTCCTCCTCCCTTCATCTCTCTCTCTCTCTCTCTCTCTCTCTCTCTCTCTCTCTCTCTCTCTCTTTCCTTCTATAATGAGACAGACATCGTTGGATTGGGGGGAGAGGAGGGTCATAGGAAGAAGAATCTCAGAAATCACTTCTCATATGATGGCTGGAAACCACAGAGTATGCAAGGCCAAAAGAATGATTCTTCTTTCCCAAAGAGTTTCTCATGACTTTAGCTACTCTTAATGATTATTTCTTTTCCCAGACAGAGACATTGGATCCATGCCCTGGAAAAGTCTAGTTTGACATGGGATAAACAACACACTCAAAGGAAATGTGAGCTTTAAAAAAAATTTTTTCTGACACTTGCTCTCAACAGTCAAATTACAATTTGCAAGAATGTTAACAGAGAATGAAGTCTGTCTTACAGCTATTATTCCTTGAAACTGGGCCTCAGATGATCCTTGTTAGACATCACAAATTCTGGTTTCCCTGAGATGAATAGAAATCTGTGGCTGCATAGGCCTGCCAACATTTTACTAGAGGATTCATTAAGCAGCCTCCATGTTGATCTCTCTGACTATATGATACGTGAACAGCAAACTGCTTTACCTGCCAGGGTATACTGTGGTATAATGTTAGTGCATCTTTAAGATGATAGATTTAGAGCATAAATGACCTTGGAGCAGCTAGATGGCTCAGTATGTAAAGTACTAGATTTGCAGTCAGGAAGATTTGAGTTTGAATCTTCTCCTAGCCTCGGTTTCCTCAGCTGTAAAATGTGGATAATAATAACACCTACTTTTTGTGAGGATCAAAAGAGGAAACATGTAAAAAGCTTTATATAAATGCTAGCTATTATTAGAAACCACTGAGTTCAACACCCTCATTTTACAAATGAGGAAACTGAGGCAGAGAGAAGTTAAATGGCTTTCTGAAGTTCACACAACTGGTAAATATCAGAGATGGGATTTGAACTCAAACTTTCCTGACTTCAAGTCCACTGTGCTATCCACTGCACTATACTGCCTTTCACCCACTTTGTCTTCCTATTAGTGTGCTATTCTTTTTGAGTTCCCATAATCATTTGTTGAAGGAATTTCAAGTGCAAGGTCAACCCAAAATAGTTCTTTTCACCAATGAAGTACTTGCATGGTTGAAGATCTGCTTGTCCCTTCCATATTTATCAGTTCCAACACAACACAAATAATGCCCTATGAACAAAGGAATAAGTCAATTTGTTACCTTTCCAGGCAACTTTTTGATTCTTGGAAATTAAAATTTGTTTTTTGACTACAAACTATGTAGTTCTTGTAGTTCCTCAGCACAAATTATTAAATTATAAAGCTCCAGGCCATAAGCTTGTAGAGATTCACCAAATAATTGACTTATGATAAGTCATATGATATAAGTATAAGTATATTCAAAATAAATATAAAGAGAATAAATATAACAATACACAAAGTAGTGAAATGCATAGTCATTAGAGAGGGAGGGCATTAGCAGATGGTGAAAATCAGAGTGAAAGTCAGAGTTTTTATATAGAACACAGTGCTTGAGGAGGGAGTGCATTCCAGGCATGGGAAAAGATCAGTGTGAAAGTCTAGAGTTAAGAGATGTGACGGGAACTAATTTAGAACTACATCACTCAGTGTGGAAGGGAGAGTAAAGTACAATAATGATAGAAAGGTAAGTTGGAGTCAGGTTGAGAAGGGCTCTAAAAGATAAACAGAAGAGTTTATATCTGACCATGGAGAAAACAGGGAATCAATGGAATTTATGGAGAGAGGGAGTGACACGGTCAAATCTGCACTTAAGAAAAGTCACTTTGGCGGCAGCGTGGAAGATGGACTTAAGGGAGGGGAGAACAATCAGGAGGTCATGGCAATAACTGAGGTCAGGGATCACCAGGGCCCGAACTAAGACCGCAGCCAAGTGAGTTGAAAAGGGGTGATTTGTGAGAAATGTTGTAGAAGTAGAAATGGCAAAATGACATGTGGGGTGAGGGAAATCGAAGAATGACACCAATGTTACAATACTAGGAAACTGGAAAGGTGGTGGTGCCTTTGACAGAACTTGGGAAGTTTGGAAAAGGAATGGTTTGGGAGAGGAAGAAAATGAGTTCTGTTTTAGACATGTTGAATTTGAGTTGTCTCTGGGAAAATTAATTTGAAATATCTAATAAGTAACTGATAATAAGGGACTAAAGTTTAGGGAAGAGACTGGGGAAAGAACATATAGATATGTTATCTGCCTAGATAGCTGCACATGCCAGCTGATGAGAAGAGAAGAAAAAGGAAAAGGAGGAGAGTGGGGGAAAGATAGGGAGAGAAGAGAGGAGAAATGGTGAGGAGGAGGAGGAGAAAGAGAAGGAGGAGAAAGAGAAGGAGTAGGAGGAGAAGAA
The DNA here is from genome assembly GCF_900497805.2 of Vombatus ursinus. Lineage (NCBI taxonomy): Eukaryota > Metazoa > Chordata > Mammalia > Diprotodontia > Vombatidae > Vombatus > Vombatus ursinus. The sequence goes on along the minus strand of NW_020954576.1, from coordinate 60,439,008 downwards.
GAAGAAAGAAGAAAAAAAGAAGAGAGATGATGGTGATGACTACTGATTTTTTTTTAATCATAGATGGTCATTGTATTGATTACAATTCTTACAGCTTTCAGAGTTGTTTATCTTTACGATGTAGATATTGTATAATTTGTTCTCCTGATTCTGCTCATTTCATTCTTTATAATTTTATTATAATCCTCAAAGTTGTTGCAATGTGTTGCAGAAGATAGGAAAGGATGGGATCAAGAGGGAACATGAAAAGGGGTGGACCAGGGGTGGGGAACCTACAGCCTCAAGGCTACATGTGGCCCTCTAGGTTCTCAGGTGTGGCCCTTGGACTGAATCCAAACTTCACAGAACAAATTTATTCTGTTTGGATTTGTCGAAGTTTGGATTCAGTCCAAGGGCCACACTTGAGGACCTAGAGGGCCACATGCGGCCTCAAGGCTGCAGGTTTCCCACCCCTGGTGGTGAAACTTGGCATGAAGGTCTACCCCATTGTCAGAGACTAGGAGAATGGAGGAGAGACTGGGGATTATTTCAAGAGGTTTTGAGATAGAGAAGAGGAGAAGAGAGAGCTCGTAGAAAATGGCTTCATTTTCTCAGTAGTTTCTCAGTCACCTCAGTAGAGGTGATATCCTCAGCTAACAGGGAAAGGTGAAGAGGAGGTATGTGAGACTTGAGGAAAGAAGAGGTTTGGAATAACTTCTGTGGGGGTATAAGATGGAGAATCAATTGCTGCTGTGAGGGGTCAGTTATATAACGTGAACTTAGATAATGCCTAATCAACACTGTTATGTGAATTCCTGCATCTCTGTTCAGCAGCAAATAAGGAGCAAAAAAGGAAGTCAGTTGATGGGAGTGAACCACACTGTAGGCACAGATTATCACTCTCTACCAATGAGAAGAGGCTTATGCTGAGGATTGGTAAGTGATAAGAGGTAATATGACAATGGGGCAAGGAATTCAAGAGCAGAGAGCAGTATAGAATAGCAACGGTTCATCATAATAGTGTGCAAATTATCCAGGACCATGTAAAACTATTCGATTTATTGACTTAGACAATAAACCTTATATTCTTACCTCAGTAAAGTGTGTTTCCCATACATGTAGCATGTATGTGTCCACATGGGTCTAAGTGTAGCTCACAGAGAGGTATGAATAGATATATCTAGAGTCTCCTTTACCCACTACTCTCCAAGGCAGACTAATTTCTGTCAGATGGGAAGCAGGAGATTGGTTACACAAGGCTAGATGCTCTGCTCTCCTCAGAAAGGGGAGGCCAGGCTAGAATATATATGTGTGTTTATGTATATATACACACATACATATAAAGAAATATATTGTATATATTAATATATACATCCATGTATAGAAACATGTTACATATTCCTATATACACACATGTTGTATACATATAGTCATATATGAATGTATGTGTGTATATATGTGTGCATATATGTATATATGCATATACATACATACATGTATATATATTTATATTCCCACTAAATACAGTTAGTCTAGAAGAAATAATTTTTAGATTCAAGCTGTACTCTTGGCCACTGTCCTTTTAATGGAATAGTACCACAAGCTCAGGCTCAAGTCTCTTCCTATTAAACACCAGTTACACAAAAACCATCACACATAGTGAAAAGCAAATAAACCAATTTATCCTAGTTGATAGCAAAGATATAAGAGAAATTACACAGATTAAAATTTACCAAACAATACACAGAGTGAATGAGCTCTCCCCCACCAAAAACAAAATATCTCGATTGAGCACAGAGCTCATTCAAGGGGAAATTCCCTGAAGTCTTTAGTGTGGTAAACTGGAAGCAGAGACATGATTGAGGTGCTATCTCTTTTACATGTTGATTTCTTCCCAGTCTTTCTCTCCCTCCAGGGACTCCTTACTAAAGAGAGCCTGGAATCATGTATCTCTTGAAACAGAAAGTCAAAAGAACTAGGATCTTTCTTCTCCCAAGCTCTCACCAACTCTATCCCTCACGTACATACAGAGCATCAAATTCTTTACCAATGAGAAGAGTCTTATGCAAATAGTCTTGAGCTCTGGGTTATATCTTTATAAAAATGCTTAATAGACAATATGCTCTCCTTTTGCTGTCATGATTGGTTTTACATGATTTGGGATTGAGGTCACAAGATTTTGATGTAATTTTGACACATTTTTTTTAATTTCAGCGATTGAGTCTCAGGACCCCTTTGTGCCATTAAAAATTATTGAGCATCCTCCAAAGATGATAGCACTGTGCTCTTGTTAACAAGAGATTTGCATTATAAAATCCTATACAGCAGATCTTATGTGCCCTTTTGCCATTGGGAGAAGTAGGATCCTTTGCACTATGCTTCATCTTCTATCAATTAGTGAGATATACAACTTGAATGTCAGAGGAAAATATTTGCATTGCCTATTTTTTCTTAAAGTGATAAAGGAGCAGAGGCCATACAGTGTAGTAGGAAAAGCAAAGGACTAGGAATCAGGAGACTTGGGCATAGGGCCCAACTCTATTCTGACTAGGTTAATGACCTTGGTTCAATATCACTCAGCTTATTCAGGTCTAATTTTACTCATTTGATAAACTGAGAGGAGGAACTAGTTGATTTATTATTGTTGCTGTTGTCATTGTTATTGTGGGTTATAGCTATCAATATTTACTATATTAGAAAATAAAGTGTTTTAGTATTAAGAAAATAGTTTTGACTTCATGAACTCCCTAAAAGGGTCTCAGGGCATCCCAAGACCACAGTTTTAGAACCACAGCTTTAATTCATCATGAAACCATACATTTATCACATTAAATATTAAGTATGCTTTTGATTAGCAGCCCGTTTTTTCCAAGCTTAGCCTTCATTATAGCCTAGAGTTTTTCAATGGGGTTTAAACCGGTCAAGTTCCCAGGACATTAACTCATGTTTATCTCCATGTCTTGGATATGTTTCTTGACCTTTCCTTATATATGCCATGGTACAAGGAAGTATTCTATTTCTATTTGAAAAATTTTGTAATTCTATAGCTATATATATATGTGTGTGTGTGTGTGTGTATGTATGTACATATGTGTGTGTATATATGTTTATATACACACATACACACATATAAATATATGTATATATAATTTCTTCTACAGGAATAAGATGTCCAAGTCCACTGAAAATGAAAAATTCCCACAACATTTTTGAGTGGATGTTTTATATTTTGGTAAAGATTTCTAGATATTACAAGTTTACTTGGATTTCTCATGACAATGGTTTTGATATAATCTTGAATAAAGTTAATTTCATCAGTAACAATTACCTTTTTCTAATATTCACTATCAAATTTGTATTATCTATGATAATAATTGTTTTTATTCCTAACCAAGTTAGCAATTGGTTTTGGTTGTTGTTATTTGTTTTTGCTGGCATTCCTTCTGTTCTTCCAACTTCAAGATGCTACTACCATGCTGTACAGGAACCCATCCAACTTTCAGGTCCCTCTGAAGGTGTTTGTTTACTGTCTGGGGAATAATTAAACCATTATGCGGCAATTGTTCGTCAATTTTTTGTAGGGGTTTTTTGTTTGTTTTCAACTGTATTTTCCATTGTGCTTCACTACCATTGATCCTGTTCCATTGTGAGCTAGAATGTCCTTAAAATTCTTGACTTCTCCACATCCACAGCCATTGCAATATCTCCAATAGTCACTGCAATATGCTCTTTAAGAGCCACAATGAAGTTGAATAATAGGCTAAGAAGGGCAAAGCAAAAAGAGAAATGGAATGATAATACAGAGAAAAAGAGGTTCTCTATTAAATCCCTAAAAATTAGAGTTATGAAATCATTGTTAATTTCTGATCTGATTCCTTTCCAATGCAATTTAAACCCATGATTTTGGGGCAGCTAGGTGGTACAGTGGATAGAGCACTGGCCCTGGATTCAGGAAGACCTGAGTTCAAATCCGGCCTGAGACACTTGACGCTTACTAGCTATGTGACCCTGGACAAGTCACTTCACCCCATTGCCTTGCCAAAATAAAATTTTAAAAATTAAAAAAAAGACAATCATAAACCTATAATTTCAGGTTCTTTCCAAGATGAAAATAGAACAGAGATGCTTATAACTATCTGTGCAATCTTTCTTCATGCTAAATGAGTTATTAAATCACCCACTGAATATAACCTTTTCAAAGGAAAAATAACCCAAAATGCAGAATTATTCTATAATAATATAAAAACAATGTAAGCTCAGTCATGCAGAAGCATAAGGGTCAAAGGTGTTGTGAACATACATGTATTACCACTGCGTTCTAGTTGACAAGAGATTTGCATCACAAAGTCCTATATAGCAGACCTTACATGCTCTTTTCCCAGTGGAAGAACTGAGACCCTTTGGCACTGTGCTTCATCTTCTACTAACAAGTGAGACAGCCAACTTAAATGTCAGGGGAAAATATTTGCATTTCCTAATTTTTCTTAAAATGATAAGTATTAATATCATCATCATTAGCTAGCATTTATATAGCATGTTAAGGTTTGTAAGGTGCTTTACAACGATCTTTAAGCTCCATTCCCTGTTGTAATAATCTATACATCTCTGGGTAAAGCTGTAACCATGAATCAGTCTTGATTCAGATGTTAAAATCACTCTAATTCATTAGCGGAACCTGATGCCCAGCGCTACCACATAGCTTGTCAATAGCCTAGAAACAAGGAAATTAGAAATGAAAAAGCCATCTCAGGTCATCTAAACCATCCTCCTGGGGTCAAGATAAGCTTCTATACCACAAAATAATCTGCAGCTGTGGAACCAGCCTCATTTTACACATCCCATGTGATGGTAGAAGATTTCTCTATGTTTAATAGATCTTGTCATCAGGAAGAGTCCCTTGACATTTAAACTAAATGTTCACTTTCTTCGTTTCATCTCATTACTCTTAAGGGAAATTTACAAAAGGTCACTGATTTGACCCTATGTTCAGACAACTTCTACCAGTCAATTCATGAGTGGTACTGTCTCTCTTGTGTGTGACATTAGACTAGTCTCTGAACTGGGGATAGCCTTATTGTCTATTGTTCAGCACTTAGAAGTGCCAGCCTGTGCAAGAGGTCCCAGTAGCTAGTTTGCAACATTCTCAAACATGGTACACTAAAAGATCAAGCTTCAACTCCTTCTTCAGGCATGAGCTAGGGAACCTCAGGCAAGTTTGGTAACCAGCAATCATGTCCCCTCCATCCTTCCCCACCCCACCTCTGCTCAAACCAATACTTAAATGCATCATTCATATTCCATTTAATTATTCACTTAAACCAATACCTTTGACTTCTTGAAATCTGAATTCTCCTAATGTTATCTCAAATCCTCAAGAGGCCTGAATTCAGATGTATTTTTATTAGTCATAAAAAGAAGGTACCCTCCCCTACGCACCTCTAGATCACAGAAAATCATCTAGACCAACTCTCCCATTTTATAATTTAGGAAACTGAGGCACAGAGGTTAAGTGAATTGACCGAAGTATAAAGTGGAAGAACCAGGACCCAAATCCACATACCCTAACAGTAGATCCAGCAATCTTCTCATGCAATGCTACCTCTTGCACAAACACCATGAAATCACATCAGCCACATTGTTCTGCAAGTGCATAATAAGCATAGAAAAAGAGAACAACTAGATTGAAAGTTGAAAGATCTGGGTTTCTATTTTGATTTAACCACTGACTTCCTCTGTAATATTGTATAAGTAACAGCTTCCCTCTGCCTCACTTTTCTCTTCTGTAGAATTAGTCAGCTACCTGTTTTCCAAGTTTTCCTTACTTTGACTATCTCGTTTGAATTCTATTAAATACAATGAACAGTAAAGTTCTGTAATCCATGCCCCAATAACTTAAATTTCTGCTTTTTTTTAGAGTAAAAATTTGTCCAGCATGGAGAAGAAATGTAGTTGGCATAGTCATCATCTGAATCTACTCCTATGGACCTGATATCATTCAGTCAGTCAATAAGCATTTATTAAGTGCCTACTACATGTCCTATAGTGTTATAAGTGCTAAACATCACAATAATTGTAATTCTTTTATAGTAGAATCATTGGTTAGTTTAAGTGCTAGAAAGAATTAGAGATCACCTAATTCAACTGCCTTGTTCTACAGATGAGGAAATTAAGATATTCAATTAAGTCACGTAGTAAGCAACAGAGTCAAAACTCAAACCCAAATCATATGACTCACAATCTCTGCTATTACCACTATACCATGGTGCCTTAACAACCCACATACGAGGAATCATGCATAACCTGCAAATTACTTGGAGACCAGTGTGTTTCTCATTGATTTGTATCCATATTTATTCTCAAAGAATGTCCAGTAACCCACTGATGATAATGATGATAATAATACCAGCTGGGGACAGTAAGGTGGCATAGTGGATAGAGCTCTAGGCCTAGAGTCAGGAAGACCTGAGTTTAAACCTGGCCATAGACTTTTAATAGCTGTGTGACCCTGGGTAAACCAGTTAGCCTCTTTGCCTCAGTTTCCTCAATTGCAAAATGGGGAATAATAACAGTATCTACCTCCCAGGGTTGTTTTGAGGATCAAATGAGATAATATTTGTAAAGCACTTAGCATGTGCCTAGTATGTATGTATCTATGTGTGTGTGTGTGTGTGTGTGTGTGTGTGTGTGTACCATTCCCCTTAGTCTTTCTCTTCCCCCTTCCAGCTCAAATTTCTTTAGCACAAAGGTTTTTAACTTTTTTAAATCAGAAAAATATTTTAAAATTATTAATGAAAATAATATTCTTAAATGCTAGCTATTATTAAATGCATGCAATAAAATATATAGGATTACAATGGAAGCCAAATCTATTTAAACAGCTGTCAAAACATTTTTATAAAAAAAAAAAAAATCACAGACCCCAAATGTTGTAACACTTTGCAAAGCATTTTCCCTAGGGGAAATAATCATGTTGAGTAGGTAACTCAAACATTCAAAGTCAAAAGGAACCTTCATCTCATTGATTCAGGAGTTTCCTCAGACTATGCAGATTGCGAGCCATTCATACCTGCCCGTATTGTATGACTCTTGTCTATGTCTTCCCAAATGTTTGCTACAAGAAGTCAACCCAGAATGAAAGAGGTCTCCTTTGTTCATGAGTGCACCATCAGAATGCCCTCTGGCCATCAACCTGTCCCCTCTTCCTCTCACCGGTCCATCTTCTCTTTCTGTCAAGTCAAGATGAATCAGCAAGTTCCAACGGAGTCTATGCCAAGTACTACGTCACACAATTTCTTGATGACATCCTTTATTCCTGTTCTTCTTCAAAGTTCTTCATTGGTCATATATTTCACCCTGCTCACACATGCCATGGTGCCTCTCTACGGCCTTCTTTGTGATGCTCGTCTTTACTTCTTTGGAGGAAATGTTTCAGGTTGATAGATTCAGGAAATCATATTCTAGGTAGGTTAATTAAATTCTGCTCTAAGTAAATTAAGGAACTCTTATTAGCCCTGTTTTATAGATGAAGAAATTGGAGCTGAGAGACAGAGGAAGAGAGAGAGAGAGAGAGAGAGAGAGGGAGAGAGAGAGAGAGAGAGAGAGAGAGAGAGAGAGAGAGAGAGAGAGAATTTGCCTAAGATCAGCTAAGTAGTAAGAGACAGAGAAAGTTTTTGGATCCATGTCTTCTGACTCAGAATCTGGTACTCTTCACATTACATTACACTGTCCCCTCGTAATCCATGAGACTCCTCAAAGTTATTTCATAGACCAGTCTCTCAAAATTTATTATGTAATAATATCTTTAATTTTGTTTCTGATAAAAATAATAGTTTACTTCTGGTTCCCCTTGTTAAGGTCTCATCAAAAAAAAAATCCCCATTCTTACTAACTAGAGTAATTTGATATTTGTTAGTTTGTTTTACAAGAGCAAATCAAGTAGGCAATCTTTTGTCCTGCCAAAGTAGTCTTTGGACTGGATATATCTGAACACCATTCTTTTGAGATTATACAAGTAATGATGCCTCATGTAAAATTTTACAATAGTATATCATCCATATCAAGAACCCTTTGGAAAGAACTCTATATTCACTGAAGGTCCCTTCCTTTCACAAATCTTTCCCTCCTTCCCACCTCACCTGTGCTCCTCACGGCCTGCCAGAGCATTCTGGGCAATGGTTATGAATTGGTCTCATGTTCTTTAATAGCTAACACTCTATTAAACCTTGCAATTTCCAAGTTGAATCTCATTTTGTTGTTCCTTGTTATATTCCAACCTCCCTAGGTGCTTCTCCCATAATCTCTTCATTCTTATCATCAGTTTCAATCCCTCTCAATATAATATTCTATAAAAATTTCATTAGACAACTGTTTACTCCCTATTTCAAATCATTAATAGAGCTGTGATACAAAACCAGACCTATGACATCTCTCCCATTCTTTTCACCTAGATAGAAGTACTGTCATATATTATCATTATTGTCATCCTCGAGTTGCTGACCTTTGAGCTTCTTTTTGATACATAGAATAGATATCCACAAGCTCACAGGTACTTGATATATTGTCCTAAATTGTGTATATAAAATGAGACTGAAAGATCAAAGGTGAGATGTTTTCTACAAATCAGCATATGTCAGGAAAGTTTTCTCACATACCATGAACACAACTTCTCATGAACAGTACAGATGGAAAACACAAAGAAAAGTGATTGATCTGACCCTCATTTGGGGAAGGTGAGATATTCTACTGCAGGGATGTCTTTCCTCCTGTTTGTCATGCCTAAAATGCTCTCCCTCCTCATTTCTTCCCTTGGAATTCCTAGCTTTCTTCAAGGCTCACTTTAAGTGCTACCTCCTATGTGCAGCCTACCTTGATCACCCCAGTTACTAATACCCAACCCCTACCAGAAATTGCTTGATGATTATTTTATATGTATTTTTATTTACTTAATTTCGTACATGTTTTCTTTTCCAATAGAATGTAAGCTCTATAAGAAAAGGGACTGATTCATTTCTGTCTTTGTATCTCCTCTGTCCAGCACAAGGTTAGGGACAAATTAGTACTTAATACTTGTTTAATTGAATTGCTTAACTCTAGAACTAAGAGGCATAACTAACAAGTATAGCCACATGGAGTATAGCTTGGAAGAAGAATGAGATCAAGAGCTAAGACTGGGCACCAACTGACCCACAGCTAAGTATGGCAGGTACTATGAGATACAAATTGAATATACTGGGATAAAAATGGACAGTTAAGACAGACCCTCCTCCCAAGCAGTTCACATTACAACAGGAGGTGGTTGTTGTTGTTATTTGTTGTTTATTGTTTGTCCTTCATTTTCAAAGAGGATCATGACATCAGGGAGGTGATGCCATGACATTCAAGTGAATTGGGTTTAAGTGAGGGAGGGCTGTGCAAAGTCACCAGACTTACTTTCTCCTCTGGAGCCATCAGGGTCCAGTTGCAAGATACAGATGCAGTAGGAAACCTTGGCCTTCCTCCAACAGGGGGAAATAATACATAAAGGAAATATAGGTACATGGCAATCCAATGAACCAGAAAGAAGGATTCCAACATTGGGAGTGATGATAGAGCAGAGAGTGGAGAAAGTAGTATGTAAAGCACACCATGGAACTAGAACTCCCTCCCATCTCATGCCACAGATTTTCTAAAGCTTGAATAGATTTCTTTGTAATTGGATTTGAGAATGGAAAAGTGGATTTAAATCCTGGTTGTGATATGTATTTACTATTTGTGTCACCTTGAGCAAGTCATTTTACTTTTTTAGGCTACAATTCTGTCACCTAATAACACACATGTACATATATATGTATATAGATGTATATATAAATTAGCATATATGCACACTGATGAATGTATGTGTGTTGTGTTTATATACATACGCATGTGTATATGTACATATATACACACAGTACTTTGAGATTTGCACAGCATTTTCCTGATAATAATCCTATGACGTAAAAAAATCTAAGTAGTATTACCACCATTTTAAAGATAAGGAAAATGGGGCACAAATAGGTGAAATACCTTGCTCATGAGCCCACAGTGAGGAAGTGTGAGGTATAATTCCAAGTCTACTGATTCTGTGTCCCATACTCTAAATACTTCTTTCTACAAACTCTCAAAAAAAGAATGGGAACAATTCTCATCTTGCAGACTATAGCTCTTTACTTAGCTTAATAGCACTTGGAGCTAGAAGATACTTTGGGGATCAATGAATCCAACTCTCTCTTTTTATAGATGAGGAAACTGAGGCCCAGAGATCCAAAATCACACAGGTAGTAAGTAAATTCCCAGAGCTGGGGTTCTGGGAAAAGAGGTTGAAAACATATCTTTGGGTACTGATTAGTTTTAAACATTACCCCTGTCTTTTGTCCTACATGCTACTCACCTGTCTACTCTTGCCTTTAGTTTTTTCATCTGCAAAATAAATACAGTACCTCTATTGTCTCTTAACAGGGGTATATTATAAGGATGAATGAAACTGTAAAATGCATTGAAATTTTCCATGGTAATTTGAAATTTGTATTATGTCTTGATCTTTAAAAGTCTGTTAGAAATAGTTTTATAGTATTAACCCTCATCAAAAACTGAGAGAAAAGCAACCACCAAATTTCTGGATCATTCCCTATGGACCTAAAAATGTAACACCCATATATGGCCTAGTATGTGAATGATGTAAAGAATTCTCATGTGTTTGATTTCCCAACTGTCCCTCTATAGGAAATAAACTGAAATTCATAAGAAAGAATCTGGAATGAATCTTTATATGCGGTAATGGGGAATAATATGGAGTGGGAGATTACTTTAGAAAGGTAAAAGAAAATATTAAAATCGAAAGCACATGTCAAAACCAATTTTGTAAATAATTGCTCATCTAAAGTACAAGAAATCTGTCTCTGAAACATGCACTTATCTTCAAAATATACACTAACCCCAAACAATAAACTCTCTACTGAAAATGAGTTTAGCGGATGAGTAATTTAATGAGAATTTTCTTCTACTGGATTTGAAAATATTTTCAGGATTCTGTTTCTGTCATCTGGATTGGTGGAAAATAAAATGAACTTAAATAAAAAGAACAGACAAAAAGAAGAACATAAAGATGAGGAGTATGTAAACAGCAGCCGAATTTGTAGAGGTGGTAGGCAAATAAACATTTTTTTTAAAGAGCCAGATTTCAGGAAATGGTTGTCATCCTGATTCAGAAAGACTGGCTCCCCAACCCAGGATGTAGATACTCTGAAGGCAAAGAATTTGTGTGAACAAATCTTCACTCCACATCTAATTAGACTCTTGGGCATGTTAGGACAAAAAAAAAAAAAAGATTCTAAGTGACCTTGGAACACTAGACCAGCCTATATCTCAGGATCAATGACTGACATACGGCAGCCTTTGGAAAAGTTAAATCAATAAAGGGAGCGAGGAGAAATAAAAAAGGAGTTTGCAAACAAATTGGAAGAAATAAGATCACAATAAGAACGAGTGGGCCACTCACATTTTTTTTCATTACAGAGTGAAGAGAAGAAAGTCAGTGTTAACGGAGGAGTTAACTGTGGACTGTGTAACCCAGAAGAACCAATGAAGTCTAAAACTCCCCTCCAAGACATTAGTATTGATCACCCCAGACCATAATACTTTCATCTACAACATCTGTCATCTTGCCTTTATGCTGCTAATCAGGAGTGCTTTGTGAACTTCTTAAGTCTGTTGAATCTCAATGACATTCAGCCATCTCATGAAAAACCAAAAAGAGATTGGGTTTTTCCCAGCCTTAAAGAGACAGTGGATTTTGCAAGTCACATCTCAAACACATGAGGGCCATCTCCAGTCGTCCTGATCTATATCTTGCCACTGGACCCAGATGGCTCTGGAGGAGAAAGTGAGGCTGGTGACTTTGCACAGCCCTCCCTCACTTAAATCCAATTCACTTGCATGTCATGGCATCACCTCCCTGATGTCATGGTCCTCGTCAAAAACGAAGGACAAACAACAACAATAACCTTGAACACATACTAGCTTTGTAACCCTGAATAGATCATGGGACTTCCCAGTGCCCAGGGCTTACTGTAAGACAATAAGTTGCAGCACATTTGCTGATCTGAACTGGTAGAAGTTTTGTCACTGGGGGTTTCCCATACAAAATTAAATTTTGGGTCTGGGCTAAAAAAAAGGGGGGAGGGAGTCATGATGCTCCCAAACTCTGAAAATTAATCTATTCCAAATAACCAGACTGATAACTCTTCTGATTAGGATAGAGGGAGTGACAAAATGGTCCATGGAATGGCATACCAACAGAAAGAAAGAACCTTGAACTAATAAAAAAGCTTTAGGTTCTTGACCCACCTCTGACAACTAATTAGCAATGGAGCCTTGCACAAGTTATCTACACCTCAGGCATCAGTTTCCTCAACTGTAAAGGGAAGGGATCAAGCTAGATGATCTCGAAGATCTTCAACCTCTAATAATTAAATTTGATTCTTAAATGTCCTAAGCAATTTATCATACGAGTGCCAGAGAGAGGCCTTTGGGGACACTCAACAACCACCTACAATAGACATTCCTTTTCTCCCCTCTCCTTTGTCTCTCTGTCTTTTATTCCTCAAGTTCGTCTCTTTTTCCACCTTTCCTGATTATGCTTTAAGGCTGTAGCATGACCAGGTACTACCTATCCCAGGATTGGAGAACCTTCAGCCTTGAGGCCACATGTGGCCTTCTAGGTCCTTGGGTGAGGCCTTTTGACTAAGTCCAATTTTTACCAAAAAAAATCCTTTTATTATGGGGATTTGTTGGTGAAGTTCGGATTCAGTTAAAAGGCCTCACTTAAGGGCCTAGAGGGTCACATGTGGCCTTGAGGCAGCAGGTTCCCCACTCCTGCCTTATCCTTTTTAATATCACTAATATCTGGTCTAGAAACTCACAGGGATATGGTGGAAGGACCAAGTTTGGGACAGAGGAAATAAAATCTGTAGGCCATATGGTGGGCCTGCTATTTACAACAAATGCTCAGCTATTTAGATGCTGATTATCCAACTGCGTTGTCTAAGAATCTTCTTTCTGAAAAAAGGAGGGAAATTCCAGATGGTCAATTTTGCTACATTAGCAGTTCTGATATAAGGGGTTGATGAAAGATGGTATTTAAACTAAAGCTTAAATTAAAATATTGTAATAATCTATGAATTCTGGTCTGGACATTCTAAAAATCAATTTGGAACATGCCCCAAAAGCCACTAAATTATGCATACCTTTTGACTCAGCCATACCACTACTAGGCCTTAACCTCCCAAAGAGATCAAAGAAAGAGAAAAAGGATACATACATACAAAATATTTATAGAAGCTTTTTATGTTATAGCAGAGAAGTGGAAACCAAGGGAATGCCCATTGGTTGGGGGGATTGCTAAACAAATTATTGTATTGGAAAATAATACAATTTTACTGTACCCTAAGGAAGGACTAGAAAGATGGCTTCAGATAAACCTGGGAATAAATAAACCTGCTTCAGAATGAAGCAAGCAGAATCAAGAGAACAATGTATAAAATAACAACATTGTAAGGAAAAACAACTTTGATTTAGGAACTCTGATCAATGCAATTACCAAACACTAACTATGAAGTAGGCTAACCACCTCCCAGAAGAAAGGAGATGGATTCAGGATACAAAATTTTTGGCCAATGTAGGAATTTGTTTTGTTTGACTACATATATCTGCTACACAGTTTGGTTATTTTTTTTCCTTCCTTCTTGCCCCCTATTTGCAAGGTGGAATAGGGATAAAGTAATGAAATGAAAGATAAGAAAAGAAAAGAAAAGAAGGGAAAGATGGTTATTGAAGACTTTTTTTTTAAATGCACATAAGAGGATAGGAGGAAAGTAAAAAAGAATCATAGATAAACACAATGGCCCTAAAAGTTACATGTAGAATTTGTTATTTAAAAAGAAAAGCAAGCTTTGCATATAGAGATTCAGAGTTTCATAAACAATTATCTTTTTCTGTTTAATTTGTATATGGAAAGGCTCACTTTATTTAATGTTTACTCTTTTTAAAGCAATCTATAGATTCCAATTATCAAGTCTTTTCCTGTCCCCAATTAGCAAATCTATAGATTCCAATTATCAAGCTTCTTCCTGTCCCCAATTAGCAAAGATAATCAAAAGTTGGCCATGAGGGGGCTGCTGTCCTGAGAAAAGAGGGACAAAGATTTTCCAAGACACATTTTCTAATAGCCTTCTGTCTATCTGGAGTTGTATGAAGAGGTTGCAGAAACTGATGATCAAATACATTTTGAATCATCTGGGAAATTCTTTAATCTAAATAAGATACAAATGACAGCAGAAAGTCCTTCATATGGCATAAGGACAATTTCTCTTGAAGCATACTCGGAAGTTATATAAGATAACATGGATTATTTTGCCAATTCAACAAAACTAATAGGTCCATAGAGAGCAGGTCAACACAAACCCATAATAAGGTAAAAAGAGAGGTGACCTTGGAAGCTAGAAGATCTAGGTTCAATTCTCAATTATGCCATTTACTAGCTGTGGAATCTTGAACAAATCACTATCACCTCTTAGAGCCTCAGTTTCCTCAATTGTAAATTGAGTACAACAATAACTACACTACCTACTTCGTGGAGCTATTGTGGGGATCAAATATCAAATATATATATATATATATAAAGTACTTTGTGACCATGATGAACAAATCTTACAGACTTAACGTATTATTTTTTTAGAAGGTTAAGTCCATCCTACACAGATTGGTACAATGGAAAAACCAATGGCTCTGGAGACAAATGACCTGGGTTCAAATCTTGCCACTGAGAGTTCTACCTGTGTGATATTGGGCAAGTCATTTGACCACCTTGGGCCTTGGTTTCTTCATATGTAAAACGAATGAGTTAAACTAGCTAGCCTTTGATTATCCTCTAGATCTATGCACAATTCTATGACCAGAAAAACCTATGTATTGTCTGATTTGCATTCCCTATAAAGGATTGAAATCTTTCATGGAATTCTGCTACCTAGTAAATAATCTATCCATTTGGTGCTCTGATAGAGAACTCAGAAACAAAATCCACAAAGTTGAAGAGAGTGTCCTTCTGGGAAAGAAAGCAGAGGGTGGTATAAATAATATGTATGTATATATACATACACACACAAATACACATACAGAGAGAGAATAACTATATGCAGAATAAATTTTGTTCAATTGTTTTCAGTCATATCTAATTCTTTGTGACCCCATTTGGGATTTTCTTTGCAAAGACACCTGAGTGGTTTGCTATTTCCTTCTCCAATTCATTTTATAGATGAGAAAACTGAGGCAAACAGGGTTAAGTGACTTGCCCAGGGTCACACAGCTAGTAAATGTCTGAGACTGGATTTGAACTCAGGTCTTCCTG
Source organism: Vombatus ursinus (assembly GCF_900497805.2). NCBI lineage: Eukaryota > Metazoa > Chordata > Mammalia > Diprotodontia > Vombatidae > Vombatus > Vombatus ursinus. The sequence goes on along the minus strand of NW_020954576.1, from coordinate 60,423,608 downwards.
ACTCCAGGCCTGGTATTCTATCCACTTCACCACCAAACTGCCCCTATGCAGAATAAATATAAAGTAGTTAAATACAAGATAGTTACAGAGGTAGGGCATTAATAGGTGTGGATTTGGGGAGAGAGGGGAGGATCAAGAAAGTCATCATAACCAGGGTCTTGAAGACAGTGAGGGATTGTATAAAGTAGGAGTTAAGAGGGAGCTCATTCTAGGCATAGGGGGCATCCAGAGCACGGATATAGAGACGAGAGATGGACTGCCATGTTTGAAGAGCATTGCCGGATCAGAGGATGCAGGATAGGGAGGAAGATGTTGTATAATGAAGCTGGAAAGAAAAGTTAGAGACAGCTTGAGAAAGGTTTCTGAAGTTAAAAAGAGGAATTTCTATTCTATCCTTGAGTCACCATATTATTACAAACCCAAGTCTCTGCTGAGATCAAATTTCCACTTACGTCATTCTTACACCATAAATGTACTATGCTAGCTACTTCTTTTTAACCAGTCAAGACCAACCAGACTTCATCAAGAAACACTAAGGTATGATGAAAATGTTTTCATCGAGAAACAACGTATAAACTACCAGGAGGTAGAGTAGGTATAAAGGGAGCCTAGGGGACTTGGAATCAAAAGGCCTGAGTATGAGTCTTAGTTTCACCATTTACTAGACATGTAACATTACTTCATAAATAAATGTATTATATTTTATATTAGAAAACATTGTATTTCTTATTTATGCTTAAATTTTATAATTTTATGTTAAATTATGCTTTGTCATTCATATTTAATCATTATAAATTTATGCGTAGAATAAATTATATATTCAATACTGTCTAGAGTATATTTATAGAAATGCCCTAGTAATCAATTGCCAATCCACAAGTACTTATTAAGCACTTATTGTATACCAAATACTGTGGTAAGCTCTGAGGATACCAAGAAGGGATAAGGGAGTGGCACTCCCTACCTTAAAGGAACTCAAAGTCTAATTGGGAGACCATATGCAAATGACTGTGTCCAAACAAAACATATGCATAAAATATTGGAGTTTAATTTGTTAACCAAAACTTCTTGGTTGGAGAGCCAAGTTAGTAATGTGTGTGTGGTACTAAGAAATAAGAAACTTTAAATATCGGGCCCTTTAATTTGATCACACACATATTATATATGTGAATATGATGAATGATATGTGTCTATATGTCATTGTTCAGTCTTTTTTCAGTGATGTCCAACTCTTTGTGAATCCATTTGGTGTTCTCTTGACAAAAATACTGAAGTGATTTGCCATTTTCTTCTCTAGCTCATTTTGTAGATGAGGAAACTGAGGCAAACAGGGTTAAGTGACTTGCCCAGGATCACATAACTAGTAAGTGTCTGAGATTGGATTTGAACTCACTTCTTCCTGACTCCAGGTCAGGCAGTTCTATCCACTGCACCACCTAGCATAAATATAATATATATGCATACCTACTTATCTAGAAAGTCCCACAGCTAATAAGTAATAAGTTACTTAACATTCCAGAGAAAATTACTATATTCATCTGAGAGTTGCCCTGCTTTGCCTCACAGCAGTGTTTGAGTATGAAAGTATGCTATAAACTGTACAGTGCTTTATAAATGTCAGTTATCATTACTATTTTTGTCTTGTAAATTTCAGAGCTTGAATTTAAGGAAATTGGGTTATCAGCTCAAAATAAAGGCCCTTATTTTGTGTGTTTGAAGTCATTTTTAAGTAAAGTCAGAGTTTGGTAGTCAAGGGTTAATTTAAAGTTTTAAAAATGTACCCCAAATTACTTTTTTAAACAAAATAAACCAATTCACTGCTTGGAAGGCCACAGCAACAGCTTGGTTTGTTAAAAAGAAAAAACTAAAATGACAACATATGAGGGAAAATATGCATTTAATTGCTAACATCTGAAAAATAAGCCTTCGTGACAAACACTGCCATAAAAGTAAAGCTATCTGACACTCCTGAAGCATCTTCCCTGCGAGCGCTTCCCTGGTCTTTTCAGAATGTGTAAAACACACTAGGCATCTCTCTCTGGTTTCTCTCAGCCATCCTTTCCAATCCTCTGTAGCAGGGCTGGCTCTGCCATATGTGAGACTAGTGTATTACCTCCAGAAAAAAGGCCCTTCTAGAGACAGACTCTGGAAGAATCCATTCTTCCATCACCCTTCCTACCACAGATGTTGGAGAAAAAAAAAAATAACCAGAGGTCATTTCTCCATCACACCTTCCTACCCGACAGGCAGAAAGGAGTCCTTGCCCTGGAGATTATAGTAGCTGAGGTCAAACTTCAGCTCTGCTGCTTTCCACTTGATTGAATTCTATAATCAGTCCAACAATAAGTCCTTATTAAGAAGCTATTATTAAACATTCAAGACACAGAGTCAAAAGTGAGACAGTCCCAGCCCTCAAGGATCTTCCAATTCTATGGGGGAGGAAACATGTACTCTTAAGTATGTACAGATACATACAAAGTAGATAGAAGGTAACTGAGTGGCATAGTGGATAGGATACTGGAATATCAGGCCTGGAGTCAAGAAGACCTGAGTTCAAATCCAGACTAAGTTACTAGCTATGTGACCCTAGGCAAGTCACTTAACCCCTATATGCCTCAGTTTCCCCATCTGTGAAATGGGAGTGATCATACTAGCACCCACTTCCCAGGATTATTATGAAGATCAAATGAGAAAATAATTGTAAAGTGCTTAGCACAAGTGCTATATAAATGTTAGTTATTGTTGTTGTTATTTTTTGCAGTGGATAGAATGCCGGGCTTAGAATCAGGAAGATTCTTCTTCATGAGTTCAAATGTGGCTTCAGACACTTACTAGCTGTGTGACCCTTGGCAAGTCACTTACTCCTGTTTGCCTCAGTCTCCTCATTTATAAAATGATCTGGAGAAGGAAATGGCAAATCATTCTAGTATCTTTGCCAAGAAAACTCCAAATGGGGTCATGAAGAGTAGGACATGACAGAAAATGACTGAATAACCACAAAAACATTGTTCTTATTACAAAGGCTGTATGGTGTATTGAATAGAGATCATATCTCAGAGTCAGGATGACCTAGGTTCAATTTCTATTTCTGACACATAAAATCACACACTCACAGATCTAGAGATGAAAGAGACATCAAAGGCTATCAATTGCAGCCCTGTTGTCATTTTATAGAGAAGAAAACTGAGTCTTAGGGAGATTAAGTGATTTGTCCCAAATCACCCTGGTAGGAAGCATCAGAGTGACTCTGAGTAAGTTGCTTAACCTCTCAGTGTCCGTAGACAACCGAATTCATGGATCTGGACCAAAAAATAAAAACTTTTTTTTAAAGCATATAAACAAAAAGCCAAGGTAACTTGGAAGGTGGAGGAATTACTATTGGATGCAGATACCAGAAAAGGCATGTAGGAGGCAGCCTTTGAGGCTAGCTTTGAAAGAAGCTAGGAATTCTAAGATCTGGGAGGGGTGAAGGAGGGTATTCCTAGGCATAGCCTGGGCAAGTCAACTCAACAAGCATTTATTAAGAGCCTACTACGTACCAAGCACTCTGCTAAGCACATCAAGACGGTATATGGTTAGTCATGTGTGAGGAAAAGCAAGAAGGCAGTTTGGTTAGAATTTATAAAGGGGAATAATGTGAAGAATGTAGGTTGGAGCCTGATTGTAAAGGGCTTTAAATACCAAACCTAGGAGTTACTGCTTGATCCTACAGGCAATAGGGAGCCACTGCAGCTTACTGAGCATAGAAGTGACTTGGTCAGAGCTATGCTTTAGAAACAATATCGGTTCACTTATCTTCTCCAGAGAGAGTCACTTTTACTTCTCTGGGCCTCAGTTTCCTCACCTGTAAAATGAAACAATTGTTTTAGATAATCTTAAAGTTCCCTTTCAGTTTGAAATCTCAACACTTCACTACTCAACCATTCAAACCTCACTACTATTGACTCAGGGTGGAGTGTTAGATATTAATTAAACCTGTCCCACTATTCTTTTTTATTCACCTTCCCCCTCAAAAAAAGAAGAAGAAGAAAAGAGAAAGAAACAACTATCCCTGCTGCACTGATTCCCAGTCCCAGAAAGAGTCCTGGGTATACAGAATACGAACAGGTTAGAAAATTATCTAGCACCTGTGCTAAATACAGACACCACATGGTTCTAACACATTGAAAATTATGAAGGTTATATTTAAACAGATGTTTTGTTGGGTGAGGGGAATGGGAGGAGGAGATTGTATAGAATTGAACCTTTTTTATCCAGTGTAAAAATGACTCAAAAATTACACCTACTTATAGATGTTCTATTCTGATGACTAAGTCAGATGCCTTGTAACCGTCAAGTAGGCAGTGCCTCTTGTCACCTGACCGACCATATCCACTTAAGAACAAAATTCACAGATGGCACCCTTGTGCTTGCAGAGCAGAACTGGCTACTCCCAAAAACAATGGTAGTCATGTTTTCCTCATCCTGGTCCCTTTCCCTAGAAGTGACTCCCTAACCTCAGCAGCATCACAAAACCTAGGGAACTCCTTAGGACAGGACCAGACACAGAACATAGGTGGTTAGAGCTATAAAGAGCTTAGAGATCCTCCAAGCTCAAGCCCTTCATTTTACAAAGGGCTAAAACTGAATGAAATGTCTTATTTGCTCAAGGTCATTCAGCTAACAAATGTCAGAGCTGGCAATATTAGGTACAAAGGTCAGCATTTTTCCCTCAAAAACAAAAGCATTTAAGAAAATTGAGATGGGAGTTGGGAGAAGCTGAAAAGTAGGCCCTTGGAAAGCGAAGCATAATGATAGGGAAGCATAGATGACCTCGTTGGGCTAAGGACTGGGACAAGTTTAATCATCTTGTACAAGGGAAGGGAAGGCTATGAGACAAGGGCCAATAGATCAGTCGGTCAATAAACATTTATTAAGCACTATGCTAAATGCTCAGCAAAAAAAGTAAAATAAAAGATTGCCCCTGCCCTCAAAGTGCTCACAATCTAATGGACAGGAAAACATGTAAATGACCTTGTACTAATGAGATATATTCAGGATAAATTAGAGATAATTAACAGAGAGAAGGCACTAGAATTAAGGGGGACTGGCAAAGGCTTCACGTAGAAAGTGGGATTTTCCCTGGGGCCAGGGAAAGCAGTAGGCAGAGATAAGGAGGGACAATATTCCAGGCATGGAGCATAGCTAGTAAAAATGGCCACAGTGGGGAAATGAAGTGCCTTTCCAGTGTCACTCGAACTCAGAATATACTGGCAGTTACAAACTGTAAAAAGACAGGAAAGTCGGGGTGGGAGGGTAGGTTAAGAAGGACTTTGAACACCAAACAGACAATTTTGCATTTGATCCCAGAGATGATAGGGAGCTGCTGTAGTTCACTAAGTAGAGGATTGACTTGGTCAGACTTGCTATTTAGGAAGATCACCTTGACAGCTGAGTGAAGGATGAACTGAAAAGAGCAGAGACTTGTGACAGGCAGACCAACCAGCATGTCATAGCACTCCCAATGGGGGAGTGTGCCCCCTATGACACTGACCCTAAGCTTTGATCATTCCATCCTAGTTATAGCCCTATGAACCAGACTGATTAGTCAAGCCTTACTGGATTTTAAGACTGTTTTCGTATGTCCAACCACAAATGCAACTCTGACATTTCCAATCAAGATCTTCTGGATACGATGTTAAACAGTTGGTTATTAGAGTAGTTCTATAAATATACATTAAATATTATTGTTAAGATGTATTAAATGTTGTATATTTCTTTTAAAGCAAGTATAACTCTCTGGAAAGATCTGCTTAATGCATCGGACCAATCTGAAAGGCAAAGTGCTGACTGATGGATAACACAATGATAACATATGGGAGAAATGGACATCTGCTGTGAACCATTCCTTGTGCAAGGCTTGTAAAATTAATACCTCCTGCCTGCAAACTTTAAAGGAGTTCTGCTACCAATCTCATTAATAAAAAGTGTCTGTACCATCTTTCTGGTACTCACTGATGGACTTGAATGAGAAGCCTGGTAAATAGGCTGATGCTGATCCTACTGGGTCTCTTGCTGTGCCTTTTTTTAATTTCCCGCTCATTCTCAAATCCAACTTTTCCAGACCTCCACTGTTGCGCCATGGGGAGACTTACATCTTTATGCAATCTTAATTCTTTTGTGCTACCTGAATAAATTATTTTTATCCTTTCCCATCTAAAAAAGTCTTAGCTGAATATTAATTTTTTTCTTTAAATCTCTCTCATTTTGGAAAAGCATGGGATGATAGTATGATAACCAACCACACATGAATATTAGTAATGAAAGATTTAAAAAAAAACAAATTTAAATAAAATATCCCTCATTATCATGCTTAATTCTTATCTTCTGCTAGGAATGCAGCCATCTGGAGTCTTATGGAAAAGTGGGCATTTAATAAGCACCTACATAATATGCATATAACGCAATGCAAAGCCTTAAAAGGCATTCTCAAACCAGGTCTGAAGAAGAAAGGTCTTATTACTGAAGAGGAATGAAATTGTTGTGATTTATCTTTTATTTTCATTCTGCATTTTACTGCAATCAAGACTTGTTATCTGAAGTTGATAAATGAAGTCTTAGAAGTGACATATTTCTTTTTGAAGTTCCATTCCATAAATTGTACCCCTCTAATACACCAAAGTAACTCAAACACATGTTGCTACATCGCCCTCTTGTGCCCAAAGGAAGGCAATGGAATTGTGGCCCTAACCCCCTTTCTGTGCAAGAAAACCTATCATTACTTTAATTACTGATTAATTAGACAATTTCATCAGGATCAGAAGAATCCAACCACAGCATAAAGGCTACAAAGTAGAAAGTGTACCTTTTTTTTTTCTTTTCAATGTGATACAAATATGATTTTTAAAAACTATTCAATTCTCCAAGCACTAATCCAGAACTTGAAGGTCTCCCTACACAGAGCTTTAAGACTGGAACAAAAGTGAAAGCTCAGTTATTCTACATAGCTCACTACTCTCTTTCATTTCAGAGATGAAGAAATTGGCCCAGACATGTTATGTGACTTCACCAAAGTCATCCAGAGATTTAGTGCCAGTCAGGACTAAAACCTAGGTATCTTGACCTCTTATTTCCCTGCTCTTCCCATATATATCACTCTTCCTAATAAAATAGGTTTCATCACTTTAAGAAGGGATTATCTAAAGTGTTGGGACTGTAGTCAGGAATACCTGAGTTCAAATTCTGCTTTAAACTCCAGGGCAAATCATTAAACCTTTCTAAGGCTCAGTTTTCTCATCTATAAAATGAGATTGATAAAACATCCACCTCACAGGGATGCCATGAGGATAAAATAACATGAGTAAAAATACTTTAGAAACCTTGGGGTATTTATTTAAGTACTAGTTAATATTATTGGAAAAGTTCTTCTTACATATTTTGTGAGCAGGATGGTAGGTAGAGATCATGCTTATTTAATGAAAGCTAATATATCGTTGGATGATAGACTACATATGTAATATATCATAAATTATATATGATATATTACATATCTCTATATCATATATACATTTTGTGGTCAGACAGTCCGGTATCAAAGTCTTAAGGAACAACCTCCAAGATACAATCTGAGTTGAGACTCAGAAGCATTCCAGTGGTTAGGCCTACACACACACATACACACACACACATACATGTGTGTATGTATATGTGTGTATATGGATATTTGTGCACATATATCATACATATATGTGTACCTGGATGACATATGGTCTATATACTCCAAATAGACTTATCTAAAGGGATGGCTTGGTATAGTGGATAGATTACTAGACCTGGAATCACGAAGACCTGGGTTCAAAGCCCACTTCTGACTTATTAGTGATGTGATCATCTACAACTAGACAATTTGTTTAGATTCTGTAAGCCTCATTTTCTCATATTGAAATACCTCTGTGATGGGTGAAGCCAAGATGGCATAATAAAGGCAGAGATTTGCCTGAGCTCTCCTAAATTCACCTCCAAACAACATTAATGCCTCAAAACGAATTCTGGAGTGGCAGAACCAACAAGAGAATCGGTTGAAACAATTTTTCAGGACAAGACAATTTGGAAGATTGGCAGGAAAGGTTTGTGTCACTGGGGTGAGAGTAGAGCACAGTCCAGCCATTCTAGAGCAGGGTCCTGCCCTGCAAGCAAGCAGCAGTCCTTAGTGGTGATTGAGCTGGCTGCTGTGGTTTCCAAAGCTTTCCGCTCACAGACCATAAGAGGGTTGGACAACTACTCAGAAGGAGATTACAGGGGACCCTTTGCTGGCACTGGGAGCAGGAATCTGTTGCATTGCCCATACCCAGTTCCAAGTCACAGTCCTAGGGTGAGGAGAAGCGCCAGGAGGAACCAGGACTCCAGTTCCAGAGCATTAAAGAGTGCTTGTGATTACTCACAGACAAGAGCACAGGCCAGGAGAACAGTGACCACATGTCTCTTTAGATCATACCATCTTGGAAAAACTGAAAACTTATAGACTCCCAGAACCAGCTCTGAAAATAGCAGGATGAAAAATCTAAAATTTGGAACAGTGGCCCCTAAATCCCAGGAGCAGAGCCCAACTTTAACATGAAGTTAAAAGTCAAAAAATAAGCTGGAAAAATGACCAAACAACAACAACAAAAGAACCTGACCATAGAAAATTACTGTGGTAACAGGGAAGATCAAAACACAAACTCAGAAGAAAACAATGACATCAAAGCAGCTGCATGCAAAGCCTCAAAGAAAAATGTGAATTGGTGTCAGGCCCTTGAAGAACTCTAAAAGGATTTTAAAAATCAAATAAGAGAAGCAGAAGAAAAATTAGGAAAAGAAATGAAAGTGATGCCAAAAAAAAAAAAAACATGGTAAAAGAGGCACAAAAAAATACTGAAGAAAATAACACCTTAAAGACAGAATAGGCCAAAAAGCAAAAGATGTACAAAAATTCATTGAAGATAACTCCTTAAAAAGCAGAATTGGCCAAATGGAAAAAGATGTACAAAAATTCACTAAAGAGAAGAACTCCTTAAAAAGTAAAGTTGATCAAATGGAAAAGCTCATTGAAGAAAAAGAATTCCTTAAAAATTAGAATTGGACAAATAGAAGCTAATAATTCCATGAAACATCAAGAAACAATAAAATCATTAGAATGAAAAAAATAGAAGAAAATGTGAAATATCTCATCGGAAAAACAACTGACCTAGAAAATAGATCAAGGAAAGATAATTTGAGAATTATTGGACTACATGAAAGCCAGGATCAAAATAAGATCCTAGACATCATCTTTCAAAAAATTATCAAAGAAAACTGCCCTGATGTCCTAGAACCAGAGGGTAAAATAGAAATTGAAAGAATCTACTGATCACCTCCTGAAAGAGATCCCAAAGTAAAAACTCCCAGAAATATTATAGCCAAATTATAGAGCTCCCAGGACAAGGAAAAAATATTGCAACCAGTCAGAAAAAAATTCAAATATCATGGAGCCTCGGTCAGGATAGCACAAGATTTAGCAGTTTCTACATTAAAGAATCAGAAAGCTTAGAATAAGATATTCCAGAAGGCAAAGGAGCTGGGACTACAACCAAGAATCACTTACCCAGTTGAAACAATTAACAACTTCAGTAAAGTTTCAGGATACAAAATAAATCCACATAGATCATCAGCATTTCTACACATTACAAACAAAGCTCAATACGAAGAGATAAAAAGAGAAATTCCATTTAAAATAACTGTAGACAACATAAAATACTTGGGAGTCTACTTGCCAGGATAAACCCAAAATTATATGAACACAATTACTTTAAAGCACTTTTCACACAAAGTCAAATCTAAACAATTGGAAGAATATTAATTACTCATGGGTAGGTCAAGCCCATATAATAAAAATGATAATTCTACCTAAATTAATTTACTTATTCAGTGCCATACCAATCCAACTACCAAAAAATTATTTTATAGAGCTAGAAAAAAATAACAACAAACTTCATCTGGAAGAATAGAAGGTCAAGATTATCAAGGGAATCAATGGGAAAAAATGGAAAAGAAAGTGGCCTAATAGTTCTAGATTTCAAACTATATTACAAAACAGTAATCATTAAAAAAAATCTGGTACTAGCTAAGGAACAGAGTGGAGGATCAGTGGAATAGATTAGGCATACAATACACACTAGTAAATGATCATAGTTATCTAATGTTCTCACTATTTGACAAAAATTGCTGAGAAAACTGAAAAGCTGCTTGGCAGAAACTAGTTATAGACCAATACTCACACCATATACCAAGATAAAGTCAAAATGGGTACATTATTTAGACATAAAGAGTGATATCATAAGCAAATTAAGAGACCATGGAATAGTTTGCCTGTCAAATCTATAGATAAGGGAAGAATTTATGACCAAACAAGCGATAGAGAGTATTAAAGAATGCAAAATGGATAATTTTGATTACATTAAATGAAAAGGTTTTTGTAGAAACAAAACCAATGCAGCCAAGATTAGAAGGAAGGCAGAAAACTGGGGGGGAAGGGGGTGGAAATCTTATACTAAGTTTCTCTGATAAAGGCCTTATTTCTCAAATATAAAGAGAACTGAGTTAAATTTATATATACTATATCAATTCCCAATTGACATGAAGAAAGAATATGAGAAGGCAGTTTTCATATGAAAAAAAAAATCAACACTATCTATAGTCATATAAAAAATTGTTCTAAATCACTACTGATTAGAGAAATGCAAATTAAAAGAACTCTGAGGTACCATCTCATTGGCTAGTTTGACAGAAAAGGAAAACGACAAATGTTAGAGGGGATGTGGGAAAATTGGGACACTAATACACTATCGGTAGAGTTATGAATTGATCCAACCATTATGGAGAGCAATTTGGAACTATATCCCAAAGGCTAAAAAACTATGCATACCCTTTGAGCCATCAATATCACTACTAATTCTGTATCCCAAAGAGATTTTTTAAAAGGGGGGAAAGGGGGGAGAAGGTCTTACATGTACAAAATGGTGGGAAAGAATTAGAAATTGAGGGAATGCCCATCAATTGGGGAATGGCTGAACAGGTTGTGGTATATAGTTGTGACACTATTATGCTATATAAGAAATAATGAACAGAACCAGGTGAACATTGTACCTAGTAATAGCAATATTATATTATGATTGTCTTTTGGTAGCTTCCAGGAGCCAAGATGGCAGAGTAAGAAGTAAGTCTTTCTCACCCTCCCTTATTGACCTCTGATAGCCCAGAAAGTATCAATCCAGGAAAAACCCTAAGCCAGCAAAAAGACAGAACACTGTAGTCTTGTAGCCCAGGAAACATGGGGGATTAACAGGAAAGACCCCTCTCACTCTGGGGCAGGGGGAGCAGTACAGGATGGGAAGCAACCCAGCAAACCAGTGGCAAGCCCCACCTCAGCACACCAGGGGGAGATCCTGAGACCAGGTTGGTAGAGCAGGCAAGTGCCAACACCAGGACCTCTCCCCCTCAATACAGGCAGGGAACCGGTAGACACTGGCTCGGAAAACCATCATAGGTAACAGTGTTCTCTAGCAGCCAAATCACCCAGTGCCTCAGCACAACTCTGGGAAGCACAACTCCAGGAGGCAAAGCTCCAGACTGACAAACACCCACCAGCAGCAAAACATCCCTGTGCAAGGCCTGGGTGAGCAGGAGCCAAACATTCAAGTGTAAAGCCGAGGTGAGCAGGAAAAGAAGCTTGGGTAAGTGCCCCCTTCACTCCAGCAGGAGAGCTCAACTTTAAAAAAAAAGTCAGGAAATAGGCAAACACTGTGAACAAAAAGCAGAAACAGAAAAAGACCATAGGTTCTATTTTGGGGAAAGGGAAGATAAAGGCACAAAATCAGAAGAGGACAACATTGTCAATACACCCACATCGAAACTTCAAAAGGGAATATGAACTGATCTCAAGCCCAAAAAGCCTAGTTGGAAGAACTCAAGAAGTCAAATAAAAGTCAAATAAGAGAGGTAGAAGAAAAATTGGGAAAAGAAATGAGAAGGATGCAAGAAAGAGTCAATAGATTGGAAAAAGGAAGGACAAAAATTAACTGTAGAAAACAAATCCTTAAAAAGTAGAATTGGCCAAATGAAAAAGGAGACACAAAAATTCACTGAAGAGAACTTAAAAAGTAAAATGGGCCAAAGGGAAAATGAGGTACAAAATATAGTAGAAGAAAACAACTCATTAGAAATTAGAATTGGGCAAGTAGAAGCTGATGATTCTATGACAGAACAAGAATCAGTCAAACAGAAACAAAAGAATGAAAAAATGGAAGAAAATGTAAAATACCTCATTGATAAAACAATGGACCTGGAAAATAGATCCAGGAGAGACAATTTAAAAATTATTGGTCTACCTGAAAACTATGATGAAAAAAAAAAGAGCCTGGACAACATCCTTCAGGAAATCATCAAAGAAAACTGCCCTGAGGTCCTAGAACCAGAGGTGAAGTTCATCATCCAAAGAATCCACCAATCACCTCCTGAAAGAGATCCCAAATTGAGAATGCCAAGGAATATCGTAACCAAATTCCAAAATTACCAGATCAAAGAGAACATACTGCAAGCAGGCAGAAACAATTTAAATATCATGGAACCACAGTCAGGATTATGCAGGACCTTGCAACTTCTACATAAAAAGATTGGAGGGTTTGGAATATGACATTCTGTAAGGCAAAGGAGCTTGGATTACAACCAACGATCAACTACCCAGCAAAATTGAGTGTAATCTTTCAGACGAGGATATGGAAATTCAATGAAATAGGGGACTTTCAGACCTTCCTGATGAAAAGATCAGAGTTCAACAGAAAATTTGACCTTCAAATACAAGACTCAAGAGAGACATAAAAGGGTAAACAGGACAGAAAAAAACATGTTATTAATAAAGGCAAACTGTTTACATCCCTACAAGGGAAGATAACACTTATAACTCTTGAGAACTCTAAAGTTATTATGACATTTAAAAGGGGGGACATTTAGACAGAAGGTGTGGGTATAAATTGACTTTGATGTGATGGTAAAAAAATCTAAGTGGTGAAAAGGGATTGTACTGGGAGAAGAGGAAAGAAGGAGGCAGACATGGATAAATTATATCACTTGAAAAGGCACAAAAATCTAATATAGTAGCAGGAAAGAAAGGAGAGAGATGAGCATTGTTTGAACCTTACTCTCATCAGATTTGGTTCAAAGAGGGAATAATATAATCAGTTAGATATAGAAATCTAATGTCCTATAGGAAGTAGGAAGGGAAAGGGGAAAGAAAAGGGAGGGGGTGAATAGATAGGAGGGAAGAAGTAGAAAGGGTAAAGGGGAAGAATAAGGAGGGGGCTGATAGAAGGGAGGGCAGACTGAGGGAGGTGGGTGGTTGAAAACAAATTCTACTGAGGGCAGAAAGGGAGAAAGGAGAGAGAAAAGCACTACCAGGGTTGGGGGATAGGCAAAAAATTGAAAATTGAGAGGATGTCCATTAATTGAGAAATGACTGAACAAGTTGGGGTACATGAATGCAATGGAATACTATTGTGCTATAAGAAATGATGAGCAAGCAGACTTAAGAAAAACCTGGAAAGACTTATATGAACTGATGCTGAGTAAAATGAGCAGAACCAGGAGAATATTGTACACAGTAACCACCACATTGTGGGATGACTGACTTTGATAGACTTGGCTCTTCACAGCAATGCAAAAATCTAAGACAACTCCAAAAGACTCACAATGGGAGAATGTTACCCACATCCAGAGAAAGGACTATGTAGTATGAATACAGATGGAAGCATACTATTTGCTCTCCTTTTCCTTTGTTGTTTTGTTTTATTGCTTCACTCTCGGTCTTCTCCCATTAGTTCTAATTGTTCTTTACATCATGACTAATGGGAAATATGCTTAATATGAACGAATAAGTAGAGCTTATATCAGATTGCATGCTGTCTTGGGGAAGAGAGGAGTGGGAAAGGGAGAAACTTTTAAACTCAAAATCTTATGGAAGTTAATGTTGAAAACTAAAAATAAATTAATTAATTATCAAGGGGAAAATATTATATGATGATCAACTGTGAATGGCTTATAGCTATTCTCAGTAATACAATGATTTAAGACAATTATGAAGGACTCATGATGAAAAATGCTATCCACCTCCAGAGAAAGAACTGATAAAGTCTGAATGCAGAATGAAGTATTCTTTTTATTTTCTTTATTTTTCTTTAGGTTTTTTTTTGGTCTATGTTGTCTTTCACAACATGACTAACATGGAAATATGTTGTGCATGACTGCACATCTATAACCTATATCAAATTGCTTGCCTTCTCAAGGAGGAGAGACAGGAGGGAGGGTAAAAATTTTGAATTCAAAATTTTTAAAAACGAATGTCAAAATTTTTTTACATATAATTGGAAAAAATTGAAAATAAAGAAATATCTGTGTGTGCATAATACAAATATATTAGTATAAAGAAATATATTTATAGTAGATATAAATTTTCTATGCCATAGATATAAGATATACCAAAAGTTTAGTGAAGTTCTAAGCTGCTTAAGCTCTAAGGCATGCCTTGAACATATCTGAAAAGTCTTAGTACCATTTTAAGCTATTTAATAGCTTCAATAAAGCTTAAATAGCTTCAGGAAGGCTAGTCTTAAATAGCTTAAAATAGCACTGGGACATGTTGCATATATCACTATTCTACAGCGCACATATAGCTGATGTGCCTAGTGTTTGCCAGGCACTCTGTTAGGCACTGAAGACATAAAAACAAAGCAATTCTTGGCTTCAAGGAGCTTATACAATGGAGGGGGTGAGGAATAAACATTGACGCATCTAAATAAACACAAAATATATTCAAAGTAATTTCTGGGGAGCCAGGTTACAGGTCTAATATGAGGATCATTTTGTTGACAATACAACAAGGGCACTGAAGGGAACAATGGAAGGGTAGAGAAGAATTTCGAGAGATGGAGCTGACATTAATGCTAGTCATGAGATTTTTTTTTTAGCTCCTACATTCCATCATTACTCATATTGAGCATACAGACCACTAGACTTCCCCCTCCCCTGATCTTTTTCCCATGAATTTTTATCTAGTTGTATTTTTGAAATGGCTTTTTTGTACCAAATGTAGGATTTTACATTTGTCCCTGGCAATTTCATCTTATTAAAATTCAGTTTGTGGTTTTAGCCTATTTAACAGGGGACTAGCCAACGAGCCCAATTGTTATGAGCATGCACAGAGTGCTTGGCTGATGCACTTCCACATGTAGTTTGGAACATGCATAGATATTCTGTAACTTGTTCTTAGTATGTTCAAATGAGCAGGCAAGTGCTAAGCCTTTGGTGGGAAGAGAGGCCTCAGGCCTTTATCTTTCTGTCAGAGCTACCACAAATGTGACCCATCAGTGCATGGCTCTGTTGTTGATTCCATCACTGTTGTGTCTATGTTATTACCAGTTTTAGTTGAAGGAGATTAGAGTTGGATACAACCTTGTGAACTTTGAAAAATCAGGAAAGCAAGCCACTAAGAGATCCAGGAGCAGATTCCATGCTAGGTTTTGTGACCAAACAGGCCAGAATCAAGGCCCCAAGGAACAACCTTCAAGACAGAGCCTCTGAGACTCAGAATCATTCCCCTGTTATGTCATATTTGGATGGGAACAATTGATATGGAAACTATGTTAAGTCTGAGCCCATTTTCCCCAAGGGGAAGGTGCTATAGGCAGAGTATATTCCCAGGTGTTGGGGAGAAACGTTTGTACTTTTGTTCTTGCTAAATCTTCAAAGTAAATACCTTTTTGTAAAAGCTATTCAATGTTCATTGGTTAAATGGAAATTGACAGTAAGGGATACTACACCAGAATGTCAACTCAAGCCAATGGTATTAGAGGAGAGGTGCAATCAACCCTTCAGGGGTACCCCTAGACCTTTGAGGCAGAGATGTAGCTGGCCTTGTACTGGGATAGTTAGTCCAGAGTAATAACTACACCATCAAGATATTTTTGGATCTGAGGAAAATTAATATTACTCTGTAATTCATCTTTTTTTCCTATTTGGTCAAAACCCTCTCTCTCTCTTAGCCTAACTCTGAAGGAGACCTCCTGGCCATCACTAGTGATCTTGACTTCTGTGCTGCTGCTAGACTTCACAACTCAGGAAGAGAGAATGAGGCTGATGACTTTGTGCAACTCTGCCTCACTTAAATCCAATTCCCCTGCAAGTCAAGACAATACCCCTTGATGTCAATGGTCCCCTTCAAAAAACAAAGGACAAACAACAAGGTATGGTTGAGGAAGGTGGTCATTCCTCACCAGGGAAAAATCTGCTCTTTAGTCACCAATTTAAAGTGTGGACCCCTCCCCACTTCTGTTTACTCCATAAGCAGAAAACCAGTTTGGTCTAGGCCAGGGCTAGGGAACCTTTGGCCCTCAAGGCCACATGTGGCCCTCTAGGTCCTCAAGTGTAACCCTTTAACTGAATCCAAACTTCACAGAATAAATCTTTTATGGAGGGCCACATGTGGCCTAGAAGTGGCAGGTTCCCCACCCCTGGTAGGCCCTCTCCGGAGATGACTTTTCTGTTCTTGCTTCCCCTTTCCAAAGTTGGGAGTGACTTGGTCTCCAAGGGAAAGGCTAAGTGGGGGAGATACAGATTAGGGTGGTTTTGTTTTCTAGCCAAGATCACTAGAGGCCGTTGACAATCATTAAGCAATTAACTTTCTTTAATTGCCAGAGGAGTGGGATCATCCACACCTGAAGGCCAACCCACCTACCAATCTGGATTGGTAAGACATTAATAAAATATTTTAGTATTAAATTAGTATTTAGATAGGTATACACTACCTTACAAAGCACTTTGTAAATGTTTTCTGGCTGAGTCCCTCTGCCTTATGCTATGGGAGTGATAAATTCTCTTTGAAGACATTCATTCATTCATTCAACACATATTTATTAGATTCCTATTGTCTACTAGACACAAACAGAAATGCATGACAGTTTCCATCCTCAAAATGCTTATAATCCTTGCAAAAGATTACAAAGATAACTTGCAAAGATAACAAATACACAAATCCTCATGTGAAGCAGTAAAATAATAATGGGGCTACTAATCCATCAATCCACGGGATCCTTTGGGGCCACATGCAGACTTGGTTTTTAAATGTAATATTATCCATGTTTTATTTTACTTTCTTTTATTTTGTTAAATATTTCCCAATTGAATTTTAATCTGGTTCAGGCCACATTTGAGAGTGCTGTGGGTTGCATGTGGCCTGCAGGCCACATGTTTTGACACCTCTAGTCTAGAACTTTTGGTGAAGTCCTCATAAACAATTAAGGATTTGAACTGGACCCTAAAAAAATAGGTAGAAATGAACAATGGCCAGCTGGGTAAAAGGGAAGTAAAACATGAAAAAAAATCAATCAATAAGTATTTATTAAGCACCTACTGTGTGTCAAGCACTATACTAGGTATATTCACTCATCCGAGAAGAAACAGATCTACTTTTAACAGTGGGGAATAGTCAGATAAGGATAGATAGGTAAGGTGGAGCTGGATATGGAAGAATTTAAAAGTCTTTCTGAGGAATTAAGATTTTGTCTTATCAGCAATAGGGAGCTACAGGTAGATATGAGCATGGGAATGACATCAATCAATCAACAAGTAGTTACTAAGTGTCTGCTACATGCCAAACACTGGTGCTTGCTGCTGAGAATACAAATATAAAGAATGAAACAATCCCAACTCTCATTGAGCTTACATTCTAACAGGGAAAATGATAAACATATATAAGTGGAAAAAGAATATATACAAGGTATTCCAAAAGTTTAGTGCAGTTTTAAACTTTAATGAGCTCAAAACTCCACTAAGACTTTTGGGACACCTTGTATAAAGAAAATAAATACAAATTAATACAGAGTAGTTAAATACAAGGTAGTTTCAGTGGGAGGAGGGCACTAGCAATTGAAAGGATCAGTAAAGGAAATAATAATAATAATAGCTAGCATGTATATAGAGCTTTAAGATTTGTAGAGCACTTCACAAATATCTCATTTTATCCCCACAATAACCATGAGAGATAGGTGCCATTATTATCCTCATTTTACAGATGGGTTGAGGCAGACAGAGGTTAAGTGACTTGTCCATGGTGTCAAAGCCCATATATGAACTCAGATCTTCCTGAGTCCAGGTATTTGAGCTCTGTTTAAGGAAATACAATATTCTATGAGTCAGAGGTAAGAAGAGAGTATATTCTAAGCATGGGGGATAAGGCAAAGGCATGAAGACAGAGCATGGAGTATTATGTGGGAGGAACCAGAGAAAAGGCTAATTGGTCCAATGAGGTTGGAAGGTAGTGTAGGACTTTAAAAGAGAAACAGAAGAGTTTATACTTGATACTAGAGGTGATAGGATGTCACTAGATTTTATTGAGTAGAGGAGAGACATTGTCAGATTTTCACTTAAACAAAGTCTCTTTGGTAGCAATGTGGAGAACAGACAAGAAAGAGACTTGAGGCAGAGGGACCAATTAGGAGGCTGTTGTAATAATCTAGGCAAGAGATGAAAAGGGCCTGAACTAAAATAGTCATTGTGTAGGTATAGAGAAGGGGCTGTGTCCAAGAGATATTGTTGAGGTAGAAATGGCAAGATACGGCAACTGAATGGATATGTGGGGTAAGGGAGAATGAGGAGTCAAGGATAATGCTGAGTTAAAACCTGGGAGATTGAAAGAATGGTGGTACCTTTGACAGAAATTAGGAAGTTTAGAAGAGGGCTGGCTTGGGGAGGGTGGGGATGTAATGAATTCTGTTTTGGGCATGCCGAATTTGAGATATCTCTACGTATTTAGTTTGAAATATCCAATGGGCAACTGGTATTATGAGACTCAGGGGAGAAAGCTAGACATATAGATCTGTGAGTCATCAACAAAGGTAAGATAATTAAATCCATGGAAAGTGATGAAGTCATCAAAAGACAGAGTATAGAGAGAAAGGAATAGGGGAAATAGGATAGAGCCTTAGGGAATATCCACATTTAAGGGATATGGTATGGATGATGAATCAGCAAAAGGAACTGAGAAGGAGCAGTTAGACAAGTAGGAGAAGAATTGAAAGAGTAATGAGAATCATAATTATAATTTTTAAATGAACTTAAAAACAGAATGAGCTGAATTATTTTATTCCAGAAGTACTGACCTTGAAATTTTTCAGGAAGGATACCTCAAAACCAGTCAACTAGCTAATGTTTTCACATTTCTTTTCAATGTGCTAGAACCTGAATGCTTCTGTGCTATGTGAAGCAAGATCCAAGGCTCACTGTAACTGGTCCAAAGGTCCCTGTCAGCCTTGTAGGCTAGTACAGAAAGATCCTTTTGAAAGCTGCCTTACATAAACCTTTCACCTAAATTCACTGAAATGTTCTGTGTCCCTTGATTTCAAAGAGAGCAAAAAATAGTAACAGAGGTTGAAAGCTTTCATAATGTTTGGAATTTTCAGAGTTGTTCTCTTGAAATGTTTTATTTACCTAGAAAGTAACAGCAGTGGCCCCCACAATAGTAATAATAACACAGCCACCACCACAAAGATTCTGCAGAGGGCTAACAAACAAACATTGTGTCTAAGTGGGACAAAACTCCCCTGCATTCAATTCCCTTTACAGAGTTATTCTTAGATGGCCAGATTCAAGTTTTGTTAGTATCAACTTCATAATGGATGAAGCTCATAGAGCTACCCCACAGAACAATTCCTGCTGCGGGTTTTTCAGGAATTCAGTCAGTTTATAACCAGAGTCATCCTTTGCCATGACCTCTTTCTAGAAACTCCCCAGCTCTTAGCTTCATTCAATTCTTAAAGTAGTGTCTCACATTTCCTGAACTATGTCAAAGGTAGAGAGCTTTATCATGAGATCGGAATAAGAAAGATAAGAAACTGGAAAAAAAGATTAAATCAACATTTTGCACCAGTTGGTAATTAAAGTCCTTCTTTCAACAGCAACCCACCTCCTTCTTCCCACTCCCTGAAAGAAATGGAACATATAGAACCACAGATATGGAAAAGGTTATTATGGTTGTTTCTTTTAGTACTTTTTTCTCTTGGATAAATGATGGTTAATGTCTATCAACCAGCTAATGCATGTGCTAATTAATAAATCATTCTTGTGTTCACACTTTTAAATTAAATTAAATGCAACAAACATTTCTTCAGCATTTACTATGCAAAATTCTGTGCTAGGTGCTAGGGATACAAAGATGGGGGAAAAAACTGTCTTCCCCATCAAGAACTGGGGAAGTGATGACATGGTATGATACAAGGTAGGGGGTAATTAGGACAAAAAAAGCATTCCAGAGAAAGTGTTCTAGAAGTATTTTAGGTGAAAAAGAACACATTTATCTAAAGAGATCTCCCAGAAGAAATGACTTGTGAGCTGATGCTTGAAGGAAGATAGAGATTCCAAGAAGCTGAAAAATAATAATGAAGTACAATCCAGCCACAGGGAACAAGCTTATGGAATTAACCTAAAGATAATTTTGTCTGAGGCATTATGTCTTTCCTGAGGGCTTTGTGTATGCCAAAATGGTACTTGTTGAACTTATCACAGGGATATATTTTATTTGTGCTTACTCTCATTTCCATGACTACCTGCTCAGGTCGTGTTTTTATTGGCGTATAATCCGCTATGCTATCCACTTCGGAGAGTTAATTCCACTGTGGCCACCTTCTTGCCATTCACCCTGCTGCTGAACCCTCTGGATCTTCAGAGACTATATACCCTGGGGGACTTAATCTGTTAGCTTTGAAACTATATCCCTAGATTGATTAGAGAAATGCAAATCAAAACAACTCTGAGGTACCACATCACATCTATCAGATTGACCAACATGACAAAACAAGAAAATTATAAATGTTGGAGAAGATGTGGGAAAATTGGAACACTAATGCATTGTTGGTGGAGTTGTGAAATGATCCAACCATTTTGGAGAGCAATTTGGAACTATGCCCAAAGGGCTATAAAAATGTGTATACCCTTTGACTCAGCAATAGCACTTCTAGGGCTATATTCCAAAGAGATCATACAAATGGGAAAGGACCCACATGTACAAAAATATTTATAGCAGCTCTTTTTGTGGTGGCAAAGAATTGGAAATGAAGGGTATGCCTATCATTTGAGTAATGGCTGAACAAGTTGCGGTATAGGAATGTAACAGAATACTATTGTGCTATAAGAAATGATGAACAGGCTGACTTCAGAAAAACCTGGAAACACTTGTATGGTCTGATGCTGAGTGAAGTGAGCAGAACCAAGAGAATGTTGTACACAATAACAGCCATGTTGTGCAATGACTAATATTGATAAACTTAACCCTTCCCAGCAATACAAGGAATATATTTTAGTAATTCAAGTCAGTATGCATTTGGTAAGCACCTAATGGATTAGGAACTGGAGCCATAAAGACAATTATCAGTTTGTTATTCCAAGATATCTCCAAAGGCCTCATGATGGAAAGTGATATCCACATCCAAAGAAAGAACTATGGAGTTTGAATGCAGATCGAAGCATACTATTTGCTATTTTTTTTCCTCTTCTGTTGAGTTTTGTTTCCTCTTTCTGGTGGTTCCTCCTACTGGTTCTAATTCTTACTTACAACATCACTAATGTGAAAATATGTTTAATAGGAATGTATATGTATAGCCTAGCCTATATCAGATTGTGTGCCATCTTGAGGAGGGTAGGAAGGGAGAGAAAAATTTTGAACTCAATAGCATATGGAAGTGATTGTTGATAAATCAAAATAAATTAATAAAAAAGGAAAAAAAAAGGAAAAAAAAGAAACTATAACCCTAGAGCCGATGAAGTGCTCATTGATGAGTATGTGAATGCAAACTCAAATGGTCCACCATAGCTAGCTGACTCCAACTATGCTTCACATTCCAATCCATACTAACCATTTTCTTGAGTTCCCCCCTTTGTCTCATTATAGTCTCCACCACCACCACCATCTGTTTTTCTGTAAGTCATAATCAAATCAATTCAGCTAATGTTGCTGGTCCCTATGACTTCCCAAAACCCTACCTGACAATTATGCCTCTTTATATGTTGTCTCTCTCCATTCCTTGAGAGTACAAACTATTCTCCCTTTCCTGTCTCTATCCCCAGCACTCAACACAATGCTTGGCACATATTAAGTGTTTAGTGAACACTTTTTTTCATTCATTAGGTTGACAATAGAAATGTTCACACACATTTTAAGTGCTAATTTGCTGATCATAGATATATATTAACCAATTATTGGACTCCAGTTACAGTATGACAGACATATGATAGAGGCTTGGATAAGCACAACCTTGGCAATTTACAAAGCAAAACATTATGTTTAAAATAAGATAAAGAAGGACTACAGCTAACTACAGGTAATTTCAGAAAAATAGCATGGTATTGTATAAATTATACTGGACAAATCCTTGCTCTAACACTAACTAGAAGCCTGACCTTGGGCAAAACATTTCATCTCTATGATCCTCAGTTTCTCTGTTGAAAAAATGATAGAATTGCATTATGAGATCTTCTTGGATCCCTTTTAGGAAATTTATCTGAATCTACTAAAAACAACTGTAACACATGGCTTATGCAAAAACTATTTAATTTACTAGTGAAAAAGTCTAGACCATGAGTGATATTGAAACTCTAATTGAAGTGAATAGTGTGAAAAATAAAATTAGAAAACCAACTGCCCAAATCTCCCTCCATGCCTTTGCACAGGGAGTCATATACACCTTTTATGCACTCACCCCTCCTCTTAAAATCCATAATTTCCTTTAAGCCAAGTAGGCAGGCAGATATTCAGCAATTTCTATGTGCTAGGTACTATTCTAAGTGCTAGAATACAAATTCAAACAAACAGAAAAATAATCCTGTCCCTCAGGGAGCTTACCTTCTAATGGAGGAAAATAACAAAGGAGAAGGCACCCACACTGGGGCATGGTGGAGAAGTCCAAAGGGTCAAAAGCAGAGCTTGGACAAAGTGATGCAGTAATCATGGCTGGCTTGAGCACCTTTAAAATGGAGTTTCTGGGAGGAATTCACCAATGGAAGGAGGGGATCTGCAGGGTGAAGAGATCTTATAGGGTAAGAAATCAGCTGAGACACAGTAGAGAAGCCCCAAAGAGCTTGGAGGGGTTACTTTTCAGATACCCCTAGTTACATGGAAAGGCTCTCCTCCTTTTTACAATATCTTATATCTATTTATCTGTTTAAGTATGTCAACTTTCTTACTCCTGCCACTATCTACCACTTCACCTTAAATAAAGGGACTATTCTTTCTTGGTCTGTCTGTACCCACAGTGCCTTGCATATAAGTGCAGAATAAATACTTGATGAATGAAGAAAGGAGTGAGTGAGTGAGTGAGTGAATGAATCAAATGTATTCCTTGCTAATTCTCTAAGGAATGATCCACAAATATAACGGGATCATAGGATTTTCTGTAAAAATTTTTAGAAGATTTGTTGATTAGGATGCAAAAATATTTGATTGATAGGTATTTTTGTCAATCGTAGTAGCAGGACTCTGTACTCAGAGTATCTAAACAGAAATTTTCCTCTGGTTCCTTTTAAATACTCATTTATTTACTCCAGTAAGATGAAGTGGTGGTAGATAGCCTTATTTTGCTGATTATGAAACCAAAAGAGCCAACTCTAAATTGGGTAAATAGAAGACTATGTGTAATTCAAAGTATGACTAGTAAGACCCAATGATAAAAACGGAAAAAATGGGAGATATTTTTCCCCAAGGATATCTTCATCTTGCTCCTCTCCCACTCTGGTGAAAAATCTGAAAAATTAAAAAACTGAGAATATTTTTATACTTTTAAAATTTGGAATGACAAACTGATAATTGTCTTTATGGCTCCAGTTCCTAACCCATTAAGTGCTTGCCAAATGCATGCTGACTTGAATTACTAAAATATATTTCTATCCAAAGTATTTATATATTTCTATTTCCCCAAAATGATTTCTAAAAGCTATTCAATAGGAAAATTTTCTAGTAAAAATATGTGCAAATCAGATCATTAAAAGGCTTCTGTTTTGAAGACAGCGGTATAGTACAGATTTCCAATGAAAGAGTTATGTCTCCAGGCAGCATTGACTACTTCACCAAGAGGACATCAATTTCTTTTTTAGTTATGGGCTTCCTCTTCCTGACTTTTGATCTCTAGGTGAGTGGATGTACTCCCATGCTCTGAAAGAGGTCTACAAGGACTGTTGTGAACATTGGCAGTTGTGGTCCCTTCTTCCTATAAGGATCTAAAACAAAAGCTAATTTCCCTACTGGTTCAAAAAGCTCAGAACAAAAAGGAATAAGAATAAGTCTAAAGGTGTTGTCTGGATTGGACCGGACTGGCCTTTAATCTATGGATGGCCAGAGCCGAACAGAGCAGGATAGAGACAGGAGAGTCAGAAATCAAGCAGAAGTTTAATTTCAAAGTGAGAAAAACGGCTTGTAAGCAAAGACACATGTGCCAGGTTCCCCACCCCCAGTGACAGGGGACCCGAGACAACATGGGGAGATCTCAGTACTTACACCAATGGTTGCACAGTAGGCTATAGACCTGACAATGAGAGGTAAAAGCAACAATGAAATAAGTTTGATTCACAGCAGGACTTTATAACTGGAACATGGGTACTTGTCTGACCTTGTCCAGGCTGGCCAAAGCAATACAATAATTATGGGATTTTGCCAAAGGGTGAGATCATCCAAAGGATAAGAGCAAAGGATTCTTGTTATGCCAAGCTCAGGGCACAACTTGCTTGCTGGGCCTTAGCTCTAGAAAACAGAGTGTCTCCTAATACTTTGACAGTGTTAAAGTTGGAAGAACTTGAAAAATCTGTCCCTTCCTCCTGACTATGTGACCTTGACCTCCACAGAGTAAGAAGAAAAAAAAAACTCTACTTTATTGAAAGGTAAGAATTTAAATGAAGTCAGCCTGTCCAATTATATTTGAGTTGCACTGACATATTTTCACATATAATTATATAAATAATAATTGAATATTTAACTAATTCAGTGTTTTGAAGCAACTTGCATCCAGTAAACCAGAGTAGAGATAGGAGGGCTGTGGGGCTGGAGAGTTGTTTGCATTTTATCTCCATGTTAT
>NW_020954576.1:60389319-60398441 GCF_900497805.2 Vombatus ursinus | reverse complement strand
GAGGGCTGTGGGGCTGGAGAGTTGTTTGCATTTTATCTCCATGTTATATTTACACTTGGCTCCCATATGATATTTTACTCCCTCCTCCCCACTTCCCTTTCCGCAAACTAGTAAGATCAGCTCCTAAAACATGGAAACCTTTTTGCTACAAGTTATTCAGAGGCAAGAAATGTGAATTACAAACACTGCCAAATCAAATGCACATTTTCAAAGGCACCTTGGGTGGCCAAATACAACCTGGAATGTAATAAGAGACCCATAGACAATAAAAATTCTTCCTGGGTATAAGTTAAGTCCAAGATCTAAAGAAGAAGAAGACCACAAGAAAGCCTTCTACTACTGTGCCAATCCAATAAATAGCATTATCCCAATGGCTTATTCTAATCAGCATGCTCAAGGAACCAAACACGGCAAGCAATTGTGTATATGTACACACATACACATAGGTACACACACACACACACACATACACACATGCACATAAGCATATACCTATGTACGTAAATGACTTCATAGAATCTCAGAGTTGGAAGAGACCTCAGAAGCCAACCTTTTCAAGAGTTATGGTCACATATATACTCAATAATATATGTCCTTCCTGTTTCCCTGTAAACTCCTTGAAAGTAGAAATTGCTTTACGTATTGTATTTGTGTCCTCAGCACCTAGCACAGTGTTAATCAGAGCTTAATAAATGCCTTTTGATTGTTGGGTTGATTGCTATGATCTATTTATAATGAAGCTATGTTGGCTTCATGATCACCAGGTCCTTTTCTAAATAGTTCACTTAATATACCTTTAAAAATACATTCTAGAATTTTGCCAGGAATTAGCACTCTTCAAAAAAGTGCTATCACTTCCAGAGTCAAATACAAAATCCTCTGTTTGGCTTCCAGAGCCTCTTCCTCCCTTTCCAAACTTCTTACACCTTACTCTCTTCCATCTGGTTACACTGCCCTTCTTGTTATCCTTCAAACAAGGAATTCCATCTTCCCACCCTAGGTTTTTCCCCGACTATCCATTTTGCCTAGAATTTTCTTTCCAAGCCTAGAATGACTTTCTTTGCTTCCCTGGTTCCCTTCAAGTCCCAGTTAAAATGTTTGCCCATATTTGTTTACATGCTATCTCCCCTTTTAGAATGTGAGCTCCTTGAGATCAGGGACTGATTTTTTTTATCTTATTTTGCATCCCCAGTACTTAGCATAATGCCTGGCACATTTTTGTTGTTGTTCAGTCATTTTCAGTCATGCCTGAATCTCTGTGACCCCTTTTGGGGTTTTCTTGGCAAAGATATTGGAGTGGTTTGTCCTTTCCTTCTCCAGCTCATCTTGCAAATGAGGAAACTGAGGCAAATGGGGTTAAGTGACTTGCCCAGGGTCACACAGCTAGTGTCTGAGGCTGGATTTCAAATCAGGTCTTCCTGACTTTGGACCCAGCACACTATCCATTGTACTACCAACCTGCCATTCCTGGCATATAGTAGGCATTTAATAAATGCTTGTTGTCTTGATTAAATATAGAACAATGAAAAACATAACAAAGTATGTAAAAAATAACCATAGTATAGCTGCTCTCTTCAATAAAAGACTCAAAAGTATAAAAAAAATTTAGAAGTGACAGAACTCTATGATAAAATTGCTTAGTGTTTAATTGTAATGCTCCTTAAACATTTTTCCACAGTTTCAAAACTTTCAGAAATTTTTGTGATCCAGAGGAAATTGCCAGATTTTACTTAAGGCAATTTTTATAGCTTCCTCTCCTGCTCCCTACCTCAATCTTTTCCCAAATGTGGTTCAATGGAAAGAATGCTGGAGCTGAAGACAAAGTACAAAGATTTGAATTCTGACTCTGCTAATGACCATCTTGACGTTGGACCATATTGTGGCGGGGTTTGGACTGTATCATATATATCTCTTCCAGTTGTCAATTTTATGATTCAAAAAGATTGAAGAATACCATGCTCTCATATAGCCACTCTGTACTCTCTGACTAAAGTTCTGACATGCATTGTAAAGGCCAAAAGGTGGACAGAAGGAGGGAGGAGCTGGGACATGGGTCTTACTAATCCACCATCTGGGTATTCAGCCTCTGAACAATTCAGAATTGGCAGAAGACCTCAGGTTTCCTGAGTTCCCAATGGTGAATGTTCTCTACTATCCCACGGTGTCTCATTTCCTTTTGGAAAAGCATTGTCAAGGTGTAATGGGGTGAGGGAAAGTGCACACTAAAACTTATATAGAATATACCTAGAGAAAGACCCTAAGACAGGTCGAAATGCAATGAAAATATTTTAAACTGGAGATACAGAAATTAAGGTCAGAGGGGAAAGGAAATCACACAATGGAATGAAATGGAATGGCTTAGACATTTGAATAATGAAAACGAAGGAAAAGATTGGGAATGTGAGTTAGGAATAGAAGCAGGATAATAAAAGCGAGCATAGGGGGAAATGCTTCAAAGGAAATGGAGATTCTGAAAAGGCTTGAGCTCACCTTCTCAGTGTGCTAATTCCCAAAAGAGGTAGGGAAGCAGGGAGGAGAGATTTAGGTGTTACTTTTCACATCCTTTACCGAGGTGTAATGGATCCAACAGTATCATCTCCTAGATGATCCTATAAAGACGGAATGAGCTCATGAGTACTCCCCCAGGGGTTTCTAATGATGAGTGAGCCCTGAGAAACTGTGACATGTATTATAATATGGAAATATCTTCTGGGATTTGGATACTCTTTCTTGGATGGAGGGAACTGAGACCATTCAATATCATTTTTCAAGGTCGTATTGGCGGCTCATAAAATGCCATACACACCCAAGCACTGGTTTTTCTAACATTTTCATTTTCCCCAGGCAATTAATTCAAGTACTGCAAAAGTAACATAGCAGGGGTTACTAAGTGCACCAAATGCCAGAAGTATGTGAATAAGGTAACACCTACAGAGCACTCCTCAGAGGATTTGAACATGTGGAGATCTGGGGTTTGCAACATCTTTTATGAAAATAAAGAGAAAAACAGAGAAATGTTCGAAGGAATTCCAAAGCTGTCACCTCCAGCTTGTCACAAGAAAAAAAGTATCTTGTAGAGATGAATTACTAGCTCCCTTGAAGGCTCATCTCAAGTCCCACTTCCTACAAGAGGTCTTCCCTGAACTCCTTTATTAATGCCCTCCCCACCCCAAAATTAGTTCACACTTATTTTGTACACATATCACATTTACTTACATGCACAGATACTGTTTCCCTCCAGGAGAAAGAAAGCAAAGATTGTTTTATTTGCATTTGTGTATCCTCAGCCCTTAGCACAGACCCCTCCACACAGCAGGTGCATAATAAAAGCTTGCTAATCTGAATGGAGGGCAGCTAGGTGGCATGGTAGATAGAGAGCATTGCCTGGACTCAGGAAGACTCATTTTCCTAAGTTCAAATCTGGCCTCAGACACTGTGTGATCCTGGGCAAGTCACTTAACCCTGTTGACTTCAGTTTCCTCATCTGTAAAATGAGCTGGAAATATCAAGCCACCCCAGTATCTCTGCCAAGAAAATTCCAAATGGGGTCACAAAGAGTCAGACACGACTAAAACAACTGGACAACAACAACACAACAAATTTGAATGGATGTGAGGAAAAAGAATGAAAAAGCAGCAGAAAGATGGTTGGAAGGAAGCATGAGACTAAGATGGAAAAAAGGCCTAATTACCAATGATCAGAAAATGTGGTTTTTCTGGTAACACCAATAATGGACATTTGTATCATAATTGATCTTTGGTCATAATGAGAGGTAGTGGGGTATACTGGAAAGAGGCCTGGCTTTGGAGTCAGGAGGAGAAGTGGGATTCAGGTACTGCCTCTTACTCACATTAATGTAATGTGAGACAATGGGCAACTTAACCTCTTAGTGCTCAAGCCAACTCTCTGAGATTCTAAGTTATGGAGCCGGCAGCATCCATTGGTAAAAGTTTCCACACAATTTCCCTACCCATGAAATCACAGATCCTGGGTAAAATTAAAAAGGAAGATCCAAAGAAAACTTGTAAGCTCTACAAATGCAGGAAGAATATTAATAATCAGTCCTGAAATGAATAAGTTGGAGGATGTAATCTTTAAAAGCCATACATAGTAAAATAGTCTATCTCCCTGGGGAAAAGATAATCAATTATTTAATTTGATTGGGTTTGAGTAATTATTACCATTATTATTGTTACTGTTGTTATTATTATTATTGAATTGATAAGGCCAACTGATCGCCAAACTGTTAAAGAGCATCATTCCAGATTACCTGGAAATTGTGGACCAGCAGAATGATTTTTTTTTCTTCTAACCGCTAAGTGAGGCAGTTGAATAGATCACTGGGCCTGGAATCAGGAAGACCTCAGTTCAAAGACAATCAAAGGCACATATTAACTCTGTGACCCTGGGCAAATCACTTAACCTCTGTCTACCTAAGTTTCCTCAACTAGCAAAATAGGCATAATAATAACACCTACTTCCAAGGAACATTGTGAGGTTCCAATGAGATGGTATTTGTAAAACTTGTAGCATAGTACTTGGCACATAGTAGGTGCTTAATTGCTTCTCCCTTCCCCTTACTAGTTCCATCCCTCTCTAAAGTACCTTACATTTATTTTGTGTATATTCCCATACACTTACATTTGTATATGTTGTCTCTACCCAATAGAATGTAAGCTCCTTCAGGATAAGGACTGTTTCATTTTTACCTTTGTACAGCCAGAGCCTGGCAACACACTAGATATTTAATAAATGCTTGTTGATTCAGTGATTTCTATTGCCAGGGATTTGTTGTGGGTATTCAGTTAACATTTCTCTTCCCTACCCAAGTTCCATAAAAAGAAATTGACTCAAGCAATATCTATTTGTCCCATCATTTTTCTGATCTGTAGTATTTCAAGGGTTCCTAACCTAGAGTATGTGAACTTTAAAAAAAATTGATAACTACATTTCAATATTATTTGGTTTCCTTTGTAAACCTATGTATTTTACTTCATGCATTTAAAAACATTATTTTGAGAAACCTATAGGCTTCACCCAATTGCCAAAGGGTGCCATCACACACACACACACACACACACACACACACACACACACACACACAAAAGTTAAGTAGTCCTATTAGATAATCTCAGAGCATCTAACTACAGAAAGTTTCCTAAAAACCTATTACCCACTCTTTCATTATTGAAAGAAAAAAAAAGAGCTTCTATTCACCCTAACACACTCTCCTAAGGTTTCTTAATATATCATATGTAGGGAGGTTGTATCTTATGGTGGAAAGAGAACTGAATCTAGAGTTCAAATTCTGGCTATGCCAGATATATGACCTTAGAAAAGCCTCTTAACCTCTCTGAGGCCCAATTACCCTTTCTTGAAAATGAAGGTGATGGGTTGGACTCATTGTAGATCTATGATCCTAAGATAACTACAAATCATTCTTTAACTTAGGCTATTTCATTTTCAGATATAACAAAAATCAATGCCAGATATCATCAACGTTCTATCAAGCAACCATAGGGCACTGGTCCCCTGGATTATATCAAAATGGGTGCAATCTTGCCCCAGCCACAAGTTGTTTTCTATTGAAATAACTCAGTTAATGGAAGATAAATGTTACAAATTAATCTCAATAGTCAAATAGTTCTATGATCTCAATGATGAGTTATTGCCCAGAGCTGTGGTTTCTGAGAGCGGATTGTGATATTTTCATTATGAACATTGACACCTTGAAAATCAACAAACACTACAAATCAGGGCTTGATTTATTGTTTTGCTGATCATCTAGCCTTAAGAAAATGACAGAGAAAAATTTTAGTAATGTAAATTATAATTAAAAGCGTATCTAGGGGCAGCTAGGTGGCACAGTGGATAGACCACTGGCCCTGAAGTCAGGAGGACCTGAGTTCAAATCCGGCCTCAGACCAAACACTTGACACTAGCTGTGTGACCTTGGGCAAGTCACTTAACCCCAATTGCCTAAAAATATATATATATATATATATATATCCAGTCCTTTTTTTGGGAGAGGGGAGAAGCTGGTTATTAAATGTTTACCAACACACCTGTGGTCTTACCCAAACATATTGAAAATTACAATCCATCCATGTCTGTCTATCATATAAGATTTTTATCCATGTCCTACCCTAAGCTCACTGAAGTTGATGCAAAATGCTAGGGAGTTTCCTTGATTTTTCTTTTCATAAACAAATAAGTAAATGAGATGAATTAAAGACACTTAGAATCTTTAAAATCAAAGGCATTTTAATTTGCTTGGGAGATCAGGGGGAAAGGATTCTGCTTGTAAATCTGAGGCTAGACTCTAGGTCAGTAATAAGGCGCCATGAAAAGAATGTAGGAGGAAAACGCCCGCACTGACCAATTCCCTGCTATTGCAAATCTACTATGTGTTTTTTACCACAAGGTATCCAACCTCCCCTGGCTGTCTCTAGTTAATTAAAATAAACTGCGGTCTTAGTATGACAGGTTTCCAACCTGAAGCCTAAGCCTTAGGTTTATGAAATTAACCTTCCAAGGAATCATGCGAGCAAATCAACAGATGTGAACTAACTGTGCTCACTATTAGTTAACTGAAGGTTATAACTGAACATGTGTTTCACTGAAATAACAAAAGAAAATTTCATGAACTTTCATAGATTTTATTTCCAAAAGGCTTTTATACAAATGATCTTATTATTTTAACTTTGCCATATCATATTTTAATTTCCTCTACACCCTTTTGATCAATGACTGGATGATCATCTGGTTGACCAAAACAGTCCTTTCCACCTCTAAATAGGTAGATATAATTGACCTTTTGGAGATGTAAGAAGGGAGATTCATGCATGAGGAAAGTGGAACTAAATTACCTCTAATATGCCTTCTGACTAGAATTCTGTGACTATCATTTCCTGTGAAGAAAAAAGGAGGAGATATTTCTATTCCAATTTTACAGATGGGGAATTAGTACAATGAGGGCAAATAATGAATTCAAAGAAAACAATTTTCTTTTCCCACCTAAAGGTGAATACATAAGTCCACAATGTGACTTCAAATTTCTTGAGGAACAAAACTCCCAAAGCATTACAAGTTGTTCTTTGAAAAAGATGTACCAAGTAGTATATCATGAATACAAATCTCAAGTGTCATCTAGATCATCATCTGCAGTTTAGAGAGAAGTAGTATTGTAAGTATTGTCTATCTTTGGCAATATAATAATTAGCTATTGATACTAGGTAACCTTCTAACCATTGGAATGACGAATTGGGGCATAATAATGCCTTTCTCACTCAGCTCCAGGCAGAACAATAGGTCTTCAGAAGTTGTATGCCAGGTGATAAGCTTTGATCAAGGAGGAAGTTTTCTGTTGTTGGCAATGAAGAACATCTTTGATTCAAATCTAATATCAGAATCATGTAACCACAAAAATGGGGAAGAAACTAGACCATAAAGATACAAAATAAGCACATTCTTCAAATATTTTCAAATCTTCAACTCTTCAAAAAAGGTATTACACGTCAGATATAAAGTTACAGCTAACTATACAAAAGAAGAAAACAAATGAGTAAAATTCTTTACGAATTAATACTGGAGAACTCTAAATACCCAGAACACTCACTCAGCATGCATCCCCCATTGACCTCCCTGTGCATTTAACAAAAGCCCAACGACACTCAAAAGTCTGTGCCCAGAGCCCAAGCTTAGGGGTCCTACATCTGCAGTGACTCTGACAGAATATCCTTACCCTACCTCATACTGCAAGAAGTCACAGTGGCTGATTGTGATCAACCATGTGAAGGACAGGAGGAGAACAGAGGGTATGGGGTGCCAGCATTGGTGGCTGCACCAGGCCTGAAGGACTAAAACCCAGCTAGGAATAGTCCTAGTCCTCAAAAGGTTACAGAAGGGAGGGTTCCAGGCTGGAAAACACTATATTCCCCAACACAAGGATGCTGAGGCATTGCAGCACAGGTCTGGGGTCTGCTTATCAGGAAAAGAGAAAGACCAAAAAGTGAATAATAAGAGAATCCCCACTATTTCCCCCCAAAAATCCTGAAAAACCAAAGATAGCAAGAGAAATAGTCTTAATAAAAGCCCAGTACACTGGCAAGTAAATCAACAAAGTATCCAAAGATCATAATGAAGAATGAGTGAAGATTCAAAGAAAATGCAAAGTTCTCTTAACATTATAATATGAAGCAAAGTGAATCAATACTGCCTGATAAAAGACCATAGACTCCCCAAAGAGCATGGAACAATAAGAAACTCTAAATAATGGTTCAAAGAAAACGCAAAACAATGAATGATTTATGGAATTAGGAATAAATATATCAGAAATTAGAGCCCTCAAAAGAGAAGTACAAAATACAATTAGCATATTAGAAAAAAAATTGAACCTATAGTGGAGAATCTCTCAAAATAAGTCAAAGAGAGATTAATGGATCTGTAACACAAAAATACTGAAAGAGAGGAAAATTTAGCAGTAAAGAAGCAAAAGCCAACATATGGATTTTGAACATATGGATTCTATACACATAAAAGCAACTGATCTTGAAGACAGGATGTGCACAGATAACTTAATAGACTTCCCAGGAAAGCATCCCAGGAAAAAAATTTTTTTTAAACTAATCTCTTGAAAATATGGAAACTATCCCCAAATGGCCCTCAGTTTTGGCATAGAGTTTGAAATACAGAAGATATGATGTGATCTCCAAACCTTAGGGTCACTGAGAGGCAGACAGATTCTAGCAAGGGGGAATCTGATTAGGAACCTATGACTTAATTAGACCAGAAATAAGAGTCATGGCTTATTGATGCATACGTCTCCTAAGGAACTTCTTTCTTCCTCTTCTGTTTTGGAGAACACAGTATCAGGCAGCAGCAAGGAGAACCTACCTGTCAGACCAGACACAGGCAGTTGTGTTACTATTCACTATTCCTCATAGTTGGACAGAAGAATAAATGTCTGTCTCTGTCTCTCTCTTCATCTCCTCCTGGCTCTCCATCACTCTCTGTCTCTGTCACTGTCACTTTCTCTCTCACTGTCTCTCTGTCTCCTCTCTCTGTCTCTCTGTCTCTGTCTCTGTCTGCCTCTGTGTCTCTCTCTGTCTCTCTCTCTGTCT
>NW_020954576.1:60383891-60389309 GCF_900497805.2 Vombatus ursinus | reverse complement strand
TCTGTCTCTGTCTGCCTCTGTGTCTCTCTCTGTCTCTCTCTCTGTCTCTCTATTTCTGTCTCTCTGTCTCTCTCTCTCTCTCTCTCTCTCTCTCTGTCTCTCTCTCTTTCCCTCCTCCACACTACCCCCAGGAGTTGGGAAGTCCATGAGGACTTATGTCTTTAACTAGACTTAGGAAAGGTTAAATCCAATTCTATCCTACTTACAATAATGGTAATATCTTATACCTTTAAATAGTACTATTAGGAATTTTTGCAGTTTAAAAAAGTCATTTAGATGGATTTGCATGTTTATACCAAAACTAGAAATTTCTCCTCAAATCCATTTGCTTGTTAGCCCTCATCAAATCAAGTTCACTCTCTTCTCTTTTGCCCTTTCTTAAAATTCTCTCCTTATTCGGTGGGTCCACCAACTCTCCTATTGTCTATTGCTAATGAGATGGTAAAGCAAAGAAGAGCATTAGACAAACATATTCAGTGGAGAAACTTGAGTAGGCCATAGAATTTTAAAAACACAAGTCAAGTACTCTTAACCCAACAGGGAGAAGAAACTTGGGCAGTGTTTTCCCCTAAAGTATACTGCACTCAAGTCTATTTAACAATAAGCATAGTTCACACACACTTGGGTAAATGAGAAAGTAGAGTAGGATCAACACATTATGGTCTGTTACATCCACATCTTACCGTATTTTGTTGATATATATCAGGTAGCATGATTTGACCTCAAAGACATTAAAAGTTATACAATTACACTTGGTATAATAGCTGGGCCCTCTTGTACTTTGAAATATAGGGTGGCCATTCAGGAAAACATAGCAAGTAAAGGAATAACTGCCATAGTCCTGAATGTACTGTCTTTTCCTTCATTACATCTTGTTCTTCATTCCCATTTATTGTACCACATTTCACCTGGTTCATTGCATTTCATATACTCTACCACATAAACATACAATCCAGCCAAGAGCGTAGAGAGGTTACAGTCAAAATGGGGTAACTCATCCCCTGCTCAATAATTCTAGTAGTTAATGGACTGTTAAAGCTCATGCAGCTTGGCAAACATCTGTGTGTGTTTATCTTCACCCAAGCCTTTAGATTATGCACTAGGCCAAATTTCCTGACCAGAAGTACAATATTCAGATATTCATTCATGGAGTTTCAATCTGAATGTCATGATTTTTGTGGACTAAAACAAAACAAAACAAAACAAAACCCATCTCATGCCTTTCCTCCCTCCCCCTACCCATTCTGCAAAAAAAAAAAAAAAAAGAACAAAGAAAAAAAACCAACAAAATAATAACCAGGATTTGAACACTGGAAAGAATATATAAAAGACTTCCTTTTCCATGGGGATATTGTCACTAAAAATGAGGGCTCTTTGTGACCTGGCCCAATGAACAAAGGTGTGTTTGAGAAGTTTCAGTCTTTGAATCAATTAACAACTTAGAGAAGGACAGACACCAGAATATCTTGAATCACGAAAATGAATAAATTGAAGAGGACCAGGATAGAAAAGGAAATGTCCATTTGGGCAGAATGAGCAAAGAAACCAATCTCAAGGCAAACCAAAAAAGTTGTCCTTGAGAAACAGGAAGCTGTATTAATGAATATCTATATTAAACTATTTATTAAACTAGATGCTGAAGGGAAAGAGTCCCTTATTATATATGAATGGAAAAGTATTTATTAAATGGTGAGTATGTGGGATCCTAGGTATTGTGCCAAGTGCTGGGGATACAAATACAAAATGAGACAATTCTTGTCCTCAAGGAGTGTATATTTTAAATAAGGGGAAATAGCACAAATAGAGAAGTGGTGCCTAAGAGACGTATTGGTGAAGGATGTCCAAAGAGTGGGAGATTGATGAAGAGGGTTGTCAATTGGCATGCCCTTATAGAAGCAATGATACTATGATAATAATAGCATTAATTTAGCAATTTTACATATTTTATTTCATTCTCTCTCTTGATTATTGTGCCTAGAGCAAGAGTTAGAAAATGGTGGGGAAGGTAAGACAAGGGGAGAAGAAGGTAGATAGGGATAAGAAGGCAGGGGTTTGCACATTATAGAAGGCAAATGGCAAGATGGCTTGTGATGATGGATGGAGTTGATGTGAAGAAAGCATGGTCTGGGCTCAGCTAGTAGATATAGTTAGCTAAGTATTTAGTATTTAATATAGTTACATATAGTATAGCTTAGCACCATGCTAAGCACTGGGGATATAAATATGAAAAAGAAAGATAGTGCCTGCTCTCTAAAATCATTGAGCTCATCATTTCTTATAGCACAGTAGAATTCCATCACAATCATATGCCACAACTTTTTTAGCCATTCCCTAGTTGATGGGCATCCTCACAATTTCCAGACTTGAACAAAATAATGAAGAGAAAAATGAGCAAAACCAAGAGAACATTGTATACAGTAATAGCAATATTGTTTTAAGAATGACTTTGAGTGAATAAGTTATTTTGTCCATTATAAATACTCAAATTAATTATAAACAACATGTGAAGAAAGACACTATCTGCCAGAGAAAGAACTGATGAATAGAAGTATGTATAGAATAATTTTACACATATATATATACACATGTATGTCTACCTATTTATGTATGGTGCAGCCATCTCTAGGGCAGGGGAAGGGAAGAAAAAGGGGAAAAAAGAAAATCACATGGTAATTTTGTTATATATTTGAAAGGAATAGCAAGTTATGCATAGTAGATTTGCAGTTTCATGTACAATCATCTTTTTTTATTGTACTATGTAATAGAAATGCTTGTTTTATTCCACAGATTAAAAATAAAGTACAAATAAAACACAATCTAATGGAGGGAAGCAACACACAAAAGACAGCTAAAAAGGAGTAGTGGGAAGGTACCTGGCATAGGTGTATGGGGAAGAAGTAGAAGAAATCCAAAATGAGTGCAGCCAGGTGAGAAATAAGGAGATGCCTGAGGAGAACATGTGAGATGATGCCAATGGGAATAGCCCATTCTATATTCTCATTTTTATCTTGCTTTTGTTTTGTTTTGATGGATTTCCTCATTCTTGTTTGCAAAGATAGTATGGTTTTATTGAGGAAATCCAAAAACCTCCAGAAATCATAATCTTTTTTCAGTCCCAACATTGATACCTAGAGTTTTTGATGCATCACAGAATGGTTTCATTCTTCAAAGCTGAAGGTGATAAAACTGGGTTTTGTTTGCTTCTTTGTTCTTAAAACATCACATCTAAAAATCATGCTCCAACAAATCACAGTATAAGCTTCTAAAGTTACTGTAAGGTCAAAAACTGAACCCATAGCTATATTTGTCAGGCAGAATTCTTATCCTTTTAACTGGGGATTTATATATCCAGGGAAACTTAAATCTAGTTGCAAGCCTATTTCCCTTTCACTAAAAGAAAAATGTTTTCTACTTCCACTCATTATCATTTATATTCTGACAAGTGCATTCTCCACTGTAATCCTCTCTCCTGACTGTATCTCACAGGAGAGACTGAATTGGTGGCTATCTTAATTATTTTTCAGCCTGAGGGGCTATATGCAATTCAGTACAAGACTAAGTAAAGAAATAAGATTGAAAACATCAAACATTCCAACTCAAATAGAACTTAAATGTGGTTGCTTAAAAGTTACCATCTAAGGAGTTAGAAGACCAAAGTCTTATTTCCAGCTCTACCAATAACTATTGAGTATGATCAAATCACCCCCTTTCTCTATGGCCTCAGTTTTTCCATCTCTTAAACCAGGCATCAAATAATGAATTTTGATATCTGTCTACCTTGGATGCACTAAGGAAATAAATTAAATCATGAAAGTAGTTCTCCAACTTGGGGCAAAAAGTCATGAAGGAGAATCAAGGGGGGACAGGGAACAAAAGTTATGTAAGTCCCTATACATTAATTTCCTATGCCTGTCTATATTATTCTTTTGGCACCTAGCAAATATGAGGAAGGTTGAAACAGCCTACAACTTCAGATCCTTCATGATGAAAAATCAGGGTGCTACCACAGCCTTAGACTTGGGGGGAAGAGATGAATTGAGGACAATTTAATAAACATTGATTCCAAATGGAACCCTCAGTCATCGCATCATGAATTAACCATATTTTCTTAGAGAAGAAAGACAAATTAATCTTAAATTTGGTTAAATGTCAAATTGACTTGCCAGATATTGAATGGATTCATACCAACATGGTATCTTCCAGCCACATCATCTTGACAAGCAGATTCCCATCCCAAAAGTTGATTCTCATCTTGGAGAGTTGCCCAAACCCATCTCTTATGCCAAAATAGCTTGAGAAGAAGATGAAACACACTCAGAGAAACCTTCTGTCCCTCTGCCTGGAGAGATACAAGCTCTGTTATGCTCTCAATTCTAAAGAGTTTATGTGATATATTTTCTCAAAAAATCATAGTTCTTCAATCTATTCAAATAGTGATTGAAGAAAGCTAAGGATCTCCCTTCTTTCCTTCCACATGCCCCCAAACATTTTAGTATCTTATGAAGTTCACATGAAAGTTTTTGTGTATGTTGTTCTCTTTTTGTCTCAAGTTTACAATCCCACTGGGAGATAGAAGTAGCCATGTTTGTACTCACTGGGAAGACTGGATTCCTCTCCAAGCATCAATCTAGCCATTTGAGCAAATACATCTCACTGGCTGGTTAAAGAAGTAAAATCTGAGTTTTATACTAACATAAACATTATCCCTGCTTTGCAAGTGAGAGGTAGGTAGCTTGGGATTGTAGGTACTGTATTCAGTGATATACAGGACTCAGGGTTTCTCTTGATACATAGAGGAAAAGGAAAAGGCATCCAGGTGGTTCAATATGCTGGACTTGGAGTCTGGAAGACCTGAATTTGAATCCTGGCTTAGAAATTTTTGAGTTGTGTGACCCTGGACAAGTTAGTTAACCTCTATCAGCCCCCATTTTCTTATATGTAAAGTAAGAGTAATAAAAGGACCTACCTGACCATATCGTTTTAAGGATCAAATTGGATAATATCATCATCAAATCGCTAGCATTTATATAGTACTTTAAGGTTAGCAAAGTGCTTTAAATATATAATTTCATTGACCTCTCCAACAATCCTGTGAGATAAACTATTATCATCTCTCTATTTTGCAAATGTCTTTCTTATCCCCCATATTCATTTTGTTGTGAAGGGCTATTGATTGAACCTTTGTAACATCTCTCATACGTGATCCTTCTCTCCTTTGATCCTGCCAACATTCTGGTTTAAGCCTTCTTCAACTCATGGCCAGACTATCATAATAACCTGCTAGTTCTTCACACCACAAGTCTTTGCCTATTCCTTTCCATCCCCCACTTGCCTGTCAAATAAATCTTCTTAAAAGTATAGGTCTGACCATCACACACACACACACACACACACACACACACACACACACACACACAC
>NW_020954576.1:60348639-60383881 GCF_900497805.2 Vombatus ursinus | reverse complement strand
ACACACACACACACACACACACACACACACACACACACACACACACATTCAATGAACTCCAGTGGCTTCCTCTCACCTCCAGGATTTAATACAAAATCCTCTGTTTGGCATTTGAAGCTCTTCCTAACCTGGCCCCCTTTTCAGTCTTTTTATACTTTACTCACCTGTATAAAGTCTGTGATCCAGTGACACTGGTCTCTGGCTGTTCCTCACACAGAACACTCCCTCACCTGATTCTGTGCATTTCCAACTGTCCCCAGGTCTGTAATGTGCTCCCTCCTCATTTCTACTTCCTGGTTTCCATGGCTTCCTTCAAGTCCCAGCTAAAATTGCACCTCCTCCAAGAAGACTTCTCTGATCCCCCTTAATTCTTTGGCCTTTCCCCTGTTGATTATCTCTAATTTATCTTGTATTCATTTTGTTTGTATATAGCTATTTGCATGTTGTCTCCCCCATTAGACTTAAGTTCAGGGGCCACCTTTTGCCCTTCATAAACCCAGTGCTTAGTACAGTGCCTAGCACATAGTAGGCACTTAATACTTGTTGATGACCTGATTTGAGAAAACTGAGGTTGAGACTACGTAAGCATTTTGCAATCCTTGAAGTGTTAATGAATGCTAGCTATTACTACTAATAAAAGCCAAATTATGCCCCTTTAAAACACGTTTATACATCTTGACACTGGCATCTGCTCCTATGAATATTATATATACCTAAAAGAATAAAGTGTTTTCATGATCCTTTAAGAAAGGTTCTTGGTAAATACACTGACAGAGTCAGAATCAGAAATGCCATGTAAGGTTAAAAATATTAACAATGGCGCTGATTTATATAATGTTCTGAGGTCTGCAAATTTTCGTTCATTATCTCATTTGAGCCTCACATCCTGGAGAGAGAAGAGTCACAGTTATTATACCTGTTTTACAGATGTAGAAACTGAGGGCCAGTTGTGGTTTGCTTGGGGTCACATGGATAGCAAGTATCGGAGGTAAGACTGGATGTTTATATATCATATTCTCCTAGCAGAAGCAAGTTACCTTTCTAAGGACAGGGACTACTTCTCTTTTCATCTTTCTATTCCCACCATTTAGCACAGTAAATATTTTTGGGCTTGAATTCAAATCCAGGTCCTTAACTTCAAGTCCAGCCTTCTTTCCACAGCATCACACTGCCTCTCAAAGATAATAGTAATAGTAATTGTTAATATTATTGCTCACTAAGCAGAGGCAGTGAGGCTAGCCTCAGAGTCAGAAAAGCCTGGGTAGAAATCTAGCTTCTGATGCATACTGGCTATGTGACCCCAGACAAGTAGCATAGACTCTCAGGACCCTAGGAAGAGATCTAATATTATTATAAACTGCAGAGCAGATATCAATCTGCTTTGGCAGAGGGAGTTCCCTTGGAGTTCCTTTTATCAAAAACATCATGGATCTGTTCTTCTGCTCCCCTCATCCCTCCCCCCAAAAAAAGTGTTAATTAAAGAACATACACAGACTAGGAGCTGCCAGTGGCTTAAGTATGATGCAGAGTTCATGAAGACAAAACACTTTCTGTGTGGGAATTAATCATTCTACCTTGCTATCATTATTCATTATCAGTAAACGTTTATTCAGCACCTACTATGAGCCAGGATCTGTGCTAAGTGCTGGGGATACAAAAAAGAGGCAAAAGGTAGTACCTGCCTTCAAGGAGCGTACAATCCAGTGAGGGAGAAAATACAAAGCAAACTACATATGGGATAAATAGGAAATAATTAACAGAATGAAGGCACAGGAATTTAGAGAGGTTGGGGGAGGCTTCCTGGAGAAGGTAGGCTTTTAGTTAGGACTTAAAGGAAGCCAGAGAGGTCAGTAGTTGGAGCAGAAGATGCAGAGCATTGCAGTTATGGGGGACAGCCAGAGAGAATGTTCAGAGAAGAGAGATGGAGTGCCAGGAGGCCAGTGTCACTGGATTGAAGAGTATGTGTTGCGAGTTAAGGTATAAGAAGATTGGAAAGGTAGAAGGGTTCTAGGTTATGAAGGGCTTTGAATGCCAAACAGAGGACTTTGTATTTGATCATGGAGGTGGAAGGGAATCACTGGAGCTTATTGAGTAATGGAGTGACATGGTCAGACTTTCAATTTAGGAAAATTACTTTGCTGGCTGAATGGAGGATGGATTGGAGCAGGAGAGACCTGGGCATACTGACCCACCAGCAGGTTATTGCAGTAATCAAGGTGTGATGTGATGAGGGCCTGCACTGGAGTGGTGACAATGTCAGAGGAGAGAAGGAGAGCATTTGGGAGATGTTGCAAAGGTGAAATCAACAGGTCTTGGCAATAGCTTGGATATGGGGTGTGGGAAATAGTAAAGAATCCAGGAAGACTCCTAGGTTGAGAGACTGAAAGACTGGGAAGATGGTGCTACCCTCTACAGGAACAGGAAAAGTAGGAGAGGGGGAGGGTTGAGGAGGAAACATAATAATCAATACCATTTTCTTTTAAAAGGCAATCAAAGATCCCAAAGGGCAATTAGTCTTACCCCCTCATTCAACAGATTAAGAAATTTGTCCTGAGGTAAGTTAAGTGACTTGCCTAAGGACACATGGATAATAAGTGCATAGAAGAGCAGTGAACCTATGTCATCTGCCTTCAGAGCCAGTATCTTCCCACTCTAACAAACCTGCCTCCTGTCTTTAAATAACAAAAATAAACTATAACTGTCTGCAATATTGATCTTGGTGCATGATATATTCCACCTTCCAACTCTAAGAATTTTCATTGGCTATCCCCCCATACCTGGAATTCTTTCCCTCTTTGTTCTACCTCCTGGATTTCCTAAAATGCCAGCTGAAATCCCACCTTCTATACAAAACCTTCCTTGCTATCTCCCTTAATTCTACCACCTTCCCTCTGTCAAATTTTTTCCAATTTATCCTGTACATGACTTGTTCATACATAGTTTGGGGCATGTGAGCTCCTTGAAAGCAGAGATTGTTTTTTGCCTTTCTTTGTATACCCAGGACTTCACAGAGTTCCTAGCAAGAAGCAGATGCTTAATGTTGTTCATCATTTTTGAAGATCAATGACATCACAGGGAGATGTATTATGTGTTGACTTGCTTGTGATTTGGATATAAATGAGGCAGAATTGCACAAAGCCACCATCCTTACTCTATCTTCCAGAGTCGTTGAAGTCCAGTGGC
Organism: Vombatus ursinus; assembly: GCF_900497805.2. Lineage (NCBI taxonomy): Eukaryota > Metazoa > Chordata > Mammalia > Diprotodontia > Vombatidae > Vombatus > Vombatus ursinus. The sequence continues at coordinate 60,380,698 of NW_020954576.1, read as the reverse complement.
AAGACAAAAGTCAGGACAACTGGAGGTGACCCAGGATGCAGTGGATGACCTTGTCTTCGATGTCTGACCAAGCTCTAAGTACTTCACTTCAGCTGCCTTCATGGCCTTTGGAACAAATTGTTCCCATCTCATCTGCCAGGGGAAAGTCTTCTTCATATTTTTGTTTGAGATAGACAGCCCCTAGATGCTTTAATAAATGTTTATCAAATGATTGATTGACTGATCAATTTGTGTTTGGAGAGGCTTTACCCAACCTGCTAACAATAAGCTGAATAGAGCAAAAAGCTAGAGGCTCTGGTTTTCCCCAAAAACAATAATAGCAGCTACCTCTCATGGTGGTTGTAAGGATAAAATGAAATAATATTTGTAAATACATCACAAATCTTAAAACACTACATAAATGCCAGTTGTTGTCATTTATTGTTATTATTTCAAAGACCAAGAAATGAAAATCAAAAGATCAAATGTGGTATTTTATTCACATTTAAGGGAGTATCTGCTCCCTTAAAGGGAAATTGCCTCTATTATGTATATTTGTATATTAATTCAGACATTGTGCTTTTAGATCTTAAAATCTTCAGAACAAAGCAAATTCTTCTATGTGATATACACTCCATCCATGGAGAAATCAAAATGCATTTCATAACAGACTGACAACATGTATTATATTCATCCAAGGCCAACATCCCTCAGGTTTCTTTTTCTCAGTTTTCATACTCAAAACAGTTGTTTTTGAATATTCCTTGTCAATGTCAAAGCAAAGATGATATTTGCTATTTCAGACAACTATGTAGGAAGAATTTTTGCTCATTCAAATGAGAGGTTTATGCAATTAGGGAAACCACATTTTGTTTTCAGTAATTCCCTTTCTGGCAAGTCTTTTAGGTAAAGAGGGGATGCTGTTTTGATCATTCATTTTAATGACAGGTCCTTGGAAATGCAACATATTTAAATGAAGTAGAAGTTTGGAGGTTACTAGTGGCCCCCTATCAGGTATAAAGTGATCACAGCCTCCTTTCCCTTTCTGCTTTCCCCATCATTATCCCATCTGGAAACCACTGATATAGTTAGATATGATGAGACCAGAGACAGAAGCAATTACTGGAGTGTTTTCACTGCTATGAAATAGGTAAAATTTGTTTTTATGACCTTCCACCTTCCTTTTTACGCCCATCTTCCCAAGACACCGTGCTCTTAGTTTGTTAACAAAATCCTTCCTAAGGAATAAATTATTAACTAATAAAGTGTTAGCCCTTCCAAAAGCATACACATTTTAATAAGAAATTTCATTTTTTAAAAAGATTCTTGGAAAATATTTAGAAACAATCCAAAGAAATTTATTTCTAATGAAGAAATTTGAGGCGTCGTGACAAATAATGTCACTGATCCATTACAGCAAGTCTGTCCCTTTGCCCATCAACTCATACCACTGTCAAAAAGTTAGAGTTGGACCCTTCCAGGGCATTACAATGAGTTCACACCCAGGACATTTGCTTTTGCAGCTTAAGTGTTCAAAGGGTTAATTTGCTTCTAAACCAATGTGTTATGATTAAAATTATAATAGCGAACATTCATATAGTACCTACTATGTGCCTGGCACTGTGCTAAGCACTTTACAATTATTATCTCATTTGATCCTCTGGGATCCTCTAGAACAACTTTGGGAGGTAGGTGATATTATTATTACCATTTTAAGGAAACTGAGGCAAACAGCTGTTAAACAATTTGCCTAGGATCACACAACTAATAAGTGTCTGAGGCTGGATTTAAACTCAGGTCTTCTGACTCCAGTCCTGGCGCTGCATCTAACTACCTAGATAGAGTTATACTAGAGAGAGGTCCAAATCCAGGAAGTCAGAAGATCTAAGTTCAAATTCTACCTGAGACACTTAATGATTGCATGATTGTGGGCAAGTCATTTAATATCTCAGAGCCTCAGTTTCCTTATCTGTAAAATGGCTAAAATAATACTTCTACAACCTACCTTACATGGTTATTGTAAGAAAAATGCTTTACAAACCTAAAAGCACTATATAAATGTGATGAATTATTATTATTCCTAAAAACTTAGGCATTGAATCACAATATGGGCATACATAGTTCTGTGTTACAAGGCATAAGTTATGAACATGTTTAAATGAGAAATTTCAAATGTTTTTTCCAAGCACAACTTTGTCCTAAAAATCTGTTGTCAAGAATGACCAGAAGGGGCAGCTAGGTAGTGCAGTGGATAGAGCACCAGCTCTGGAGTCAGGAGGACCTGAGTTCAAATCCAGTCTCAGACCAAACACTTGACAGTAGCTGTGTGACCCTGGGCAAGTCACTTAACCTCAATTGCCTCACCAAAAAACAAACAAACAAACAAACAAATAAATAAATGTCCTTTATAAAAAAAAAGAAAGAAAGAGAAAGAAAGAAGGAAAGAAAGAAAGGAAGGAAGGAAGGAAGGAAGGAAGGAAGGAAGGAAGGAAGGAAGGAAGGAAGGAAGGAAGGAAGGAAGGAAGGAAGGAAGGAAGAAAGAAAGGAAGAAAGAAAGAAAGAAAGAAAGAAAGAAAGAAAGAAAGAAAGAAAGAAAGAAAGAAAGAAAGAAAGAAAGAAAGAAAGAAAGAAAGAAAGAAAGAAAGAAAGAAAGAAAGAAAGAAAGAAAGAAAGAAAGAATGACCAGGGATGTTAGAAAGGATATAGGACTCTGGCGGGCTGAAAAGCAAAGTTTCAGAGCCAGCTCTGCCACTATTAGCTGTACATATCCAAAAGTGGCCCACGTTTCACAGGGTTAACTGGAGCAATTGATGATGTGATAGGCAAGTCCCTGGTAACAGAGGCAGCAGAGAAGGGGGTCAATCTTGTTAAAGGCTCAAGGTCCTTCATTGCACAACATTCTATAGTGAAGTGGGAAATGAATGTCTAGCTTCAACCACAGATCATCTTGTCATTTCTCCTTTTTACCCCTCCCACCCAACTACACTCAGTTCAGTCCATAGGGTATTTGAGAGGGAGAGAAACAAAACCAGAGCAGTTTGAGGGCGAAGAAAGAAGCATCCGGCTCCTAGAAGAATGGCCAATGGAAGCAACTGTTAAAACAAAATCATGTGAGTTCAGGGAAAACCACATCCCTAATATAAGATGGATATAATGGAGCCAGGGGCCAAGAGTTTGAGACTGAAGTTTAAGTGCAGGACTTAAGTTCAGAAGGACTTAAGGATTAAGGGCAGGACTACAGTTCAGAAGAAAGCTAGCTGGCTGGAAGAGGTGATTCCACAACTAGTGTTTTCCCTCCATAAGATAGTACAGAGCCCATAAAGCCTAGAGGCATTTCTCAGCCAGCTCTATTGTACTTTCCATTCCCCTACCTCCACCCCCTTCTGAGTCAACGTGTTACAATTAAAATTATAATACCTAACATTTATATAGTTTTTCAGCTCCCTTTTTCATGTTACTTTCCTCTATTAGACTGTAAGTTCTTTGGGGGCAGGGACTGTTTTTCTATTTCTCAATTGTATCCTAAGCACAGATCTGAGTGCCTAGCACAGAGCAGGTACTTAATGAATGTTTATTAACTGACTATTAACTGATATTATTGATCTAGTATCAATCAAGCAATAAACATTTATTAAGTGCTGGGGATACCAAAAGAAATAAAAGACAGTCCCTGACCTCAAGGAGTTCACAATCTGATGGGGGAGACAACATGCAAACAAATATACACAAAACAAGCTATATCCAGGATAAACAAATAATCAACAAAGAGAAGGCATTAGAATTAAGAGAGGTTGGGAAAGGTTTTCTATAGAAATTGTTGTTTTTGTTTGTCCTTCATTCTCCAAGAGGACCATGATATCAGGAAGGTGGTGCCATGACTTGCAAATGAATTGGATTTAAGTGAGGTAGGGCTGTGCAAGGTTACCAGCCTCATTTTCTCCTTAGGAGCCATCTGAGTCCAGCGGCAAGATAAAGATTAGGACAACTGGAGATGGCCCAGCCCTATAGAAATAGGATTTTAGTTGACTTGAAGGAAGTCAGGGAAATCAGGAGGCAGAGATGAGGAGGGAGAGCATTCCAGGCATGGAGGACAGTCACAGAAAAGCTCAGAGCTGAGACATGGAGTGTCGTCTTATTGGAAGAGGTCAGAATGTAACTAGATCAAAGTTGCATAATGGGGAATAAGGTATAAGAAGATTGGAAGATAGGAGGCGGTGAGGTTATGAAGGGCTTTGAATGACAACCAGAATACTTTGCATTTGATCCTGAAGGTGACAGACAGCCTTTCGAGTTTATTGGGGAGTGACATGATAGAACCTGAGTTTTAGGAAAATCACTTTGTTGGCTAAATGAAGGATGGATCAGAGGGGAATGGCTTCTCGTCTCTCCTTCCCCAAAGCAAGTTATTGTATTAAAAACTATGTATGCCATAGCTGAAGAACTCAAAAAGTTTACAGCAACCAGGAAGCTTGTCAACTATTCTACAATCTTGGGATACCCCCTCAACTCCTGCTCCTTTGTGTGAGTCAGTGAGGCTCTCTTATGGCCTCCCAATTCAAGTCAGGGTAGAGGAGCAGTAGCAGATCTGAATGATTTTGGAAGAATAACAACCTATCAAAAAAGACCAAGTCTATCAATGAGCAATAGGAGGGACCGAGCCATTCTAGAGAGTAATTTGGACCCATGGAATTAATTCGGCACATTCACATTATGAAGGGAAGATGCCCCTTAGGAAACTTGGCTTTAGGTGAAGCCAACTTGGTGCTTAAGAGCATAAATAAGCAACATGTACTATTGTTCCCTCTTATATATGACAACTGTTGAAAAAGAAAGAACCCTTATCATCAGGAATAGGTGTGGACACATTTGGGGAAATTCATGAAATTAAAAGCCATTCTTAGGGAACTGGGAGATCAATCCATAAGAAGAGAGTAGTCTGAGTCATCCAAGCTGAGAAACAAGTCCAGAGAGGTAAGAAGGGATGAACAGATGAGAATTGTGTACAAGCAATGAGAAATGGAATCAGTCAGAGTCAGTGGGCACTGACCATACCTTGACTATCATGGCCTATTTTCCAGTTCCCTACCCTGTAACCTGCCTACTGAGAGAAATGATTATTTCTTTCTTGTATTATTAGCTAATTATTGAACCAGGACAAAAATTTTTTTTTTCCCTTTTTCTACTTCCTCATCCAGAAATCAACCAGTATGGGAAATCTTTCTCAAAGACTTACCCAGCCAGGATGGTTAAGATCTAATCAAAGACAACAAAAGAAATTCTACATTTAGTCAAATTGGTGGATTCCTGCTCATTGTGTTTACTCAGACAGGTCTAGGAAAATGTGGATTTTCCTTTTTGTCAGACAGGTGATAGGAAATTGATAAATCTCTTTGATCAAGACTTGGGTGATCTAAGTCATATACCTCAAGATCCTCACTGGAATATAACCCAGCTCTCATTGTAATATTCATTCTCTCATTAACTGTTAACCAATCAGAGTTGATTGCCACCCTCTGGAACACCCACTCTTCCAAGGGCATATAAACTGTGAGCCCACTGCCATAAAGGGGCTTTGGCATTCAAGAGTGCCAATGACCTCTTTTATTTATGACATGCTAGCCTTATTAGCACAGTGATTAAATTACTCAGAAACTATGTCTCTCGAACTTTTAAAATGTCACACTACCAGCACTAAATCATGAAGGAGGTCAAAATGTCAGAGATGATGGGAAAAGGACTATCTTGGGCAAGTCACTCACCTATCTATGTTTTCTTTACCTGAAAAATGAAGGAGTTGGACAAAATTACTTCTAATATTCTCTCCAGCATTAATATTTTAGGATTCTAAAACTGAGTTATTTATTAATTAATTTAAATTACTAAGTAATTACTAATTAATTTAAAGTAAGTTATTTAGTAATTAATTTAAATTCTCAAAATATTTTCTCCTAATCAGTGAATTATTGCATCGAACTCGTTATCTTAATATTTATAACTGATTATGATTTTAACTTGTCAAAAAGTCTCTGGTTTCTCTCTGCCTTTGGATTACTTCTTTCTTCTTCAATTTCTGAGTCTTCAAAGGGGAACTAGCTAGTTAAGTTTCCTAAAGTTCCCTCAAAGTCATAGGTTCTTAACCTTATTTGTGTCATGGACCTTTGAAAGAGTCCTTTCTCAGGAAAAAAAATATGCAGAAAATAACATACGAAGGATTACAAAGGAAATCAATTATATTCAATTATATTGAATTATATTGAAATACCATCATTGATTGAAATAGTCAAGGAAAAAAGTTCACAGACTCTAGGTTAGTAACTACTACAAACTCTAGATGTTATTATCAGGTCCTCAATTTCTTACACACACACACACACACACACACACACACACACACACACACACAAAATCTTTTGGCAAGTCCTATAGATTCTACCTTCATATCATCTCTCTTATCACCTTCCTCTTTCCTCTGAGACTGCTACCACTCTCCTGGTCAGTTTCCCCCTGGTTAGTCAAATCTTTCTCACCCCTGGTCTATCCCCCCACTCAGCTATCAAATTCCAGTGGCTCCCTATTGCCTCCAGGAACAAATTTAAAAATCCTCTGTTTGACTTTTAAAGCCCTTCATAATCTAGCCCCTCTCCATCTTTCCACTCTTCTTACACCTTACTCCCTTCCACATCCTCTGTTGTCCAGAGGCATACTTACACAAAACACTCCATCTCCCAATTCCAGGCATCTTGGCCATCCCCAGTGCCTGAAATCATCTCTGTCATCCTTCACCTCTTGGATTCCCTGGCTTCCTCTAAGTCTCAGCTAAAATCCCCCCTTCTATAAGAGGCCTTTCCTAGCCGCTCCTTAATGCTGGTGTCTTCCCTCTGAGATTACTTCCAATGTACCATTTCTATACATAGTTTCTTGTTCCCACCATCACCCCCTTTCTTTAGATCATGAACTACTTAAAAGCAAGGCCTGTTTTTACCTTCCTTTATATTTCCAGTGAATAGTCAAATCAATAAGCATTTATGCTAAAGAAAAGACAGAAAATAGTCCCTGATCTCAAGATGCTCACAGTTTAATGGGGAGACAACATGCAGACAACCATATATAAACAAGGCATATGCACCATAAATTGGAGATAATCACAGAGATTATTATTAATGCACAGAGAACATTAAGAAGGATGAGGAGAGGTTCCCCACAACGTCTGGCACATAGTAGATAATAAAACCCTATTGATAACTTGTCTAATATAAAAAATTCCTGGCCTGTCTTTCTATCCCTTTTGTTGTTGTCTAGCCATTTTCAGTTGTGTCTAACTCTACGTGACCCCTTTTGGGGTTTTCTTGGCAAAGATACTGGAGTGGTTTGTCATTTCCTTCTCCAGCTCATTTTACAGATGAGGAAACTGAGGCAAACAAGGTTAAGTGACTTACCTGGGGTCACACAGCTAGCTAGTATTTGAGGCCACATTTGAACTCAGGTCTTCGGGACTCCAGGCCTGAGGATCTATCCACTTCACCGACTCGCTGCCCTCTTTATCTACTCCCAGCTAAAACTTTCTCTTTGAATTGAAGCAGCTCCTCTGAAGCTAACACTTTAATTCTTATCCGTCACTAAAAACAATAGTGGGAAAACAACCCTCTGCCTAGGAAATGAAAACCCAGCCAGAACTTCCAGAGCTTCTCAAGATTCAGGTAGGATGGTTAAATTTCCTCCAGGGCTCTGATTTTTCCTCTGCCTTTTTACATGTTTTTTTTTTCCTTCTCTCAGAGGGGCTACCCCAGACCCCTCCCATCTGGTGTTTAACTTAATCTGTTTACAATGACTTCCCAGAAAATTGACAGTCCTGCTTAGCTTCAGAGCAGGCTTAGGTTACAACCAGAAGGATTTTTAAAGAAACAAAACTAAAACTTAGAACAGAAGTCAAACGTTTTAATTGGTTTCATGACAAGGTTCCTCTAGGGCCCAAATTGGCTCCCAGAAGCTCTTTAAGTAGATATGGGGCAGCATTTTTAGCCAAAATAAACAAGTGAATCTGTACCTGAGTGTTGACTCATCTCATTAACACTCAAATGCATTATAAGCAGCCTTACCCCAAGAAGCAAAGCTGAAACCTAGAGTATTTTGTTTCTAAGTCTCCCCTAAATCATCCCCCTCCCCCACGTATACACACAACACGCGAAGCACAGGACTACTCTCCTACTAGGGAGTTCCAACTGGGCTTCCTGTCCTTAATCAGCAACTGCCTATTCAGCAACTACCCTCCCATCATTTTCCTTTGGAGCCCCTGTTCCCAAACCCCCCTCCTCCTATCCCACTTTCTTCTAAAACCTTAAGGCAAGTTCTCCCTACTTGATCCCAAAATTAAGTTTAGCTAATCAGTTAAATCCACTCTATTAATGGGAGTTCTTTCCGGTATCCGGACACATACATACCTGGTCCTTCAGGAGAAAATTAGTATTCATTGGTCATAAGATCATTGATTGAGAGTGAGAAGGCTTCTGGAGGTCGTCTAGTCCAACCTCTTTGTTTTACAAATGAGAAAACCCAGACCTCTAAAGGTTAAGTGAATTGCCCTACATCTCAGGGCTTCTAAGAGTCTGAGATACTTCCTAGCTGTGTGACCCTGGGCAAGTCACTTAACCCTGTTTGCTTCAGTTCCTCTTCTGTAAAATGAGCTAGAGAAAAAAATGGCAAACCAGCCCAATATCTTCACCAAGAAAAGTCCACAACAGGGTCACGAAGAATCTGAAATGACTGAATAACAAATTACTATTATCATTGTTGTTGTCTTAGGGTTAAGTGACTTGTTGTCTGCCTCACTCTCCTCATCTATAAAATGAAGATAATGATATTGCCCAGGATTGTTGTAAGGATAAAATTACATAATAATTGTAAAATAGTTTATAAACCATAAAAATTATTTCATATAAGGACTCCTTGAAAGAATTGGACACATTTAGACTAGAGAATAGAAGAGATTGGGTTGAGATTGCTATTTCTAAATATTCAAAAGACCATTATTTGAAAGAAATTAAACTTTCTGCACATGTCCTTAAATGGCAAAACTAGGACCAAGGGAGACTTCCAGAGGCAGAACCAAAATGCCAGAGTACAGAAAGCATTCAGCTGAACCCTCTCAACATTCCCTTCCAAACAACTTTAAAATAATGCCTCAAATTGAATTCTGGAGTGGCAGAACCAAAAAAAATGTCAGAGTGAGACATTCTTCTAGCCCAGGACAATTTAGGAGGTTGGAAAGAGAGATCTGTGACAAGAGAATGGAGGCTGGTCCAAAGTCCATGAGGATCAAACACCAGTGGTGGGACTAGGTGGTGGTGACAGGAGCAGCAGCAGCTTTGGGAGCTCTCAAGCCAAAGATGGTAAGTTGAGCTGGCAACTGATCAGAAAGAGATTGGAGGGGAGCCCCTGTGCTAGCACTAGAAACAGGACAATGCTGTTTGGCAATTCTATACCCAATTCTGGATCATAGTTCAAGGGCAGAGAAGAGCACTTTCTGTCAAGAGATAGTGGAAGTCCTGAAGGGGAGTATTGTTTTTGGTCATAAGGGATGAGGAACCCTTTAGAACAGCATCACTTACAGTTCCAAGGAATCCCAGACACTGAAGAACAATATCAATTCCAGTCCCAAGGGATAAGGGGCCCTTTCTAGAAAAGGATCAGAGTGCAGACCAAGACAGCAGTGACCATACCTCTTCTAAACCCCGAGAAATAGCTCTGAAAATTGCAGTGCAGAAAAAACCTAGAGCTGGAAATAGTGACCTTTCTACCCTCTACTTTCGTCATGCCAGCAACAGAGCTCAACTCTACCTTAAAATTCAAAATCAATAAATAGGGTGGGAAAACAAGCAAACAACAACAACAAAAGAACCTGGCCATAAAAATCTATTATAATGATGGGAAAGATAAAGATACAAACTCAGAAGACAATAAAGTCAAAATAACTGCAAGCAAAGCCCCCCCAATACAAATTAAACACAGAAAGAACTAAAAAATTATTTTCAAAATCAAATGAGTTATGAAGGAAAAATTAGGAAAAGAAATGAAAGAAAAAGGAAGAAAATTATGAAAATAAAATTAACAACTTGGTAAAAGAGGCATAAAAGTACTGAAAAAAAGAACATCTTGAAAAATAGAATTGGCTAAATGGAAAAAGAGGCACAAAAGCTCACTAAGGAAAATAATTCCTTAAAAATTAGAACTAGGCAACCAGAAGCTAATGACTCCATGAGACATCAAGAAATAATAAAACAAAGTCAAAAGAATGAAAAAACAAGAAGAAAATGTGAAATGTCCCTTCTGAAAAAACAGCTGACCTGGAACACAGATCAAGGAAAGATAATCTACAAATAACCAAACTACCTGAAAGCCATGATCAAAAAAAGAGCCTAGATATCATATTTCAAGAAATTATCACGGAAAATTGCCCCAATATCCTAGAAAAGGACAGTAAAATAGACATTTAAAGAATCCACCAATTACCACCTGAAAGAGATCCCAAAATGGAAACTCCCAGGAATACCATAACCAAATTCCAGAGTTCCCAAGTCAAAGAGAAAATAATTCAAGCAGCCAGAAACCATTCAAATACTGTGGAGCCCCAGTCAGGATCACCCAAGATTTAGCAGCTACCATGTTATGAGAGCAGATGGTTTGGAATATGATATTCCAGAAAGAAAAGAGCTAGGATTATGACCAAGAATAATTTACCCAGCAGAGCAGAATATGATCCTTCAGGAAACACAGATTTAATGAAATAGAAGGCTTTCAAAGATTTCTGATGAAAAGACTAGAGCTTACTAGAAAATTTGACTTTCAAATGTAAAACTCAAGAGAAGCATGGAAAGGTAAATATGAAAGAGAAATCATAAGGAACTCAATAAGGTTAAATTGTTTAGCTTTCTACCTGGGAAGATGATATACAGATTTTCTAAGAACTTTATCATTATTAGGGCAGTTAGAAGGATTCTACATAGAAAGAGGGCATGTGAATGAGTTGATTATGTCGGGATAATATTTTTAAAAATGGATAAGCGAAAAAGAGGGACACCCTGAGAGAAGGGGTAAGGGAGAGGAAAAATGGGGAAAATTATCTCACATAGCACTAGGAAGAGTTTTTACTATGCAAGGGAAAATGGGGGGGAGGGGATGAGGCAATACTTTAACCTCACTCACACCTAATTAATTCAAAGAGGGAAGATATGTACACATACTCAATTGGCATTACATATCTGTCTTACCCAATAGCAAGTAGGAGGGAAAGAAGATAAGGGAAAGGCAAGGGGTGAGAAAAAAGGAGGGCAGGGAAAAGAATTTAGTGGCCACAAGCAAAATAGACTTTAAAGGAGGGACAGGATGAAAAAGAGAGAGAAGGATAAACAGAAGAAAATAGAATGGAGGGAAATGAACAGTTAGTAATAATAACTGTGAATGGCATTGAACTCACCTATAAAACAAGCAAATAACAGAATCCATTAGAAACCAGGATCCAACAATATGTTGTTTGCAAGAAACACACTTGAAACACATAAATATACACAGAGTTAAAGTAAGGGGCTGGAGCAGAATCTATTATGATTCAGCTAAACTAAAAAAAGAAAAGTTAGGGGTAGCTATCATAATCTCACACAAAGCAAAAGCAAAAATAGGCCTAATTAAAAGGGATAATCACAGAAACTACACCACTTTGCTAAAAAGTACCATAGACTATGAAGTAATATCAATACTAAACATATATGCACCAAATGGCATAGCATCCAAATTCTTAAAGGAAAAATTAAATGAATTGCAGGAGGAAATAGACAGTGAAACTGTACTAGCAGGGGACCTCAACTTAGGATAATCTAACCATAAAACAAATAAGAAAGAAGTGAAGGAAATGAATAGTATCTTAGAAAAGTTAGATTTGATAGATCTTTGGAGAAAAAAGAATAGGAATAAAAAGGTATATATCTTTTTCTCAGCTGTATATGGACCCTTCACAAAAATTGACCATGTATTAAGGCATATAAAAACCTCATAACCAAATGCAGAAGAACAAAAATATTAAATGCACTCTTTTTAGACCATAGTGCAATAAAAATTATATTTAATAAAGGGCCATGGAAGCATAGATCAAAAATTAATTGGAAACTAAATAATCTAATCCCAAAGAGTGAGGGAGTCAAACAGCCAATAGAAACAGCCAATAATTTTATTAAAGAGAATTACAACAATGCGACAACATTCCAAAATTTGTAGAATGTAGCCGAAGCAGTACTTAGAGGAAAATTTATATCTGTAAATGTGTACATAAAAAAGGGAGAGAGAAAAAGAACACGAGTTAACGAAGGAGTTGGGATTCTTGAACTAGGATGTCCTCCTCACTGGATGCATGGATGGCACATTTTTGTCACTTATGATTCTATTTTGATATAGTAGTGATTCCAGATAGGGCAGGGGGAGTGCATGTTGCCATTCCTGGAAACCAATCACACACATGGCAAATGTTATGGCAACCAGCCTGGGAGACAATCAGGGGAGAGTACGTTAAGTGGCTTGGCAGAAATTAACACAGGGCATAGCTCTCCCAACTGCCAGTCCAATATCTTCTAAATACTCAACTGCACTACTTCTCTGAAGGTAACATAAACTCCCTCATGATAATTGGAGAGATTCTTAAACAAATGTTTAAGTCCTACAAAAGACATCCTTTCCAAAACAAAAATCAATCATTAAAAATTTGTGAGTGTGTTTTTTAAGACATTAAGCAAACATATATAACAACTTTTTAAATGGATTCAAATGTCTATTTAAATTCATATCAAACTGAACTTGGAATTTAATACAACATGACTGCAAGAGACACTATCTAAAGGTTAACATCTTTAGGCAAAGAGGATGAAGTTAAAAATAACTGCAAGAAAACATACCATACAAATTCTAGCCAACTCAATTCAATAGATATTTATTAAGTATGTACTATATGCAAGAACTGTAGGAGACATTGGGGCATAGGAGGAAGAGGATTTGCAAAGATAAATAAGGCATGATCCCTACCCTCACGGAATTTATAATCAAGATGTGTTTCAGATGCTTTTAAGCCTCTTGATTTTTTTCCTTGTGTTATTCTGTACTTTAGGAATCTCAGCTTAAAAATAACATAATTTCCTTATAGTATGGAAAAATATTAAGATCATTAAACTGGAAAGTATTTTGTAAGATCATCTAGTCACCCTTTCCTACAGATATTCATATTAGTCATTCCAGACAGATTATTATCCCTGACTGAGGACACTGCAGAATTATGGACAAAAATTATGACAGCATGGTGCCTTACACACTGTAAATGCTCTATCAATATTTGCTACCTGAAAAGAAAACATCTTTCCCTTTTTAGGAATGCAGTGGAATGCAAAAAGCCTGTTGCCTAATAAAAACAATCTTCTAAATGAGATTTCAAAACTACTACAAACTACAATTGCCGCAGACTCTTGTCCAATGTTAATTAATTCACTTCAACCAAAGTTTTATCCAGCAGTTAAGTCATTAAATTTTTAAAGAATAGGAAATAAAAGGTTTCCCCAACCACATGTAGTCAGCAAAGTAGTATAGGTAGCAAAAATCTAAAATGTCAGAAAATTCATAGAGAGAAATATATTAAATTATGTTTTTTTTTTCATTCAAAAGAGTAAATAGCTATTTGTTCTTATGGTGTTCTTTTCAAAGCCAAAGTTCTTGCTAAGGTGTGGAATGAATGGTCTTACACTTTCCCTCTTCTCCACCAGACACAGACACACAGAGACACATACACACACACACACACACACACACACACACACACACACAGAGATGACCACCACCACCTCCACTTGTCCCAGGTTTCTAATAATTCTACTTTTTTGTAGAATTTGGTTCTGCAGCAGTTGTCCACCTACCTCTCAGTAAAAAAGAAAATTCTAAAAGTAATTATTGTAAGAAGACAGATTATGTTTAATGAAAGAAAGCAAGATCAAATTCCTGATGCCTCTTTCTGCCTCCCATCCACCATGATAAAGGAAACAACTTTCCCTTCTCCTCCCAACCCTCCTAACCCTCCCCCCAAAGCTAAACAGTTACTGGGGATGCCCAATTTCTTCAACCAATACACTTCGGGAGGAAAGAGGATAGAATGATGCTAAAGCACTATTACAAACAATAATATTGAGCAGAAGCAATCTTGTCCTTTCTGTCTTAGACCAATTTGATGCTATGGCGACCCCCTAATACATCATTCTTCAAACATGTCCATATCTATAAATATGTAACTGTGAATGAACCAACAGAGTGCATATTAGGGCAATTAGATGTAAACATCTATGCTTTGGGATTTGAAATATTAAAATGACTCCTTTTATTTGCACATAAGTCTCCTAATGTATTTTAGAAAGACAGCCATGAACCAGTTTATATATCTAATGGAGCCTAGCAAGACAAGATGACCTTTTTAATTGTCATTATGAGAAGCACAATTGCCAGTGACTTTGAAACATATGGTAAACTTCATTATGCTCAAATATAATAGCTTCTACTTTGGGGCTCATAATGAATATTAATATGAGGACTCTTGAGAAAAAAAATCCCCAGTAAATTTTATATTGTGTGAAACCTCTTATAAATACCAAAGATCAGGGTTATTTATAGGATTCAGGCTTTTCATGGGTGCTAATAAATATTCCATTAAAATGACAAACTTATGAATAATCATAGAATTTTAAGTATCAAATAATGATCACCTCCAGTATGTAACACCAGGTCAAGTGCCATAGAACAAAAAGACCTTGCCTGTAAACTCAGTATAAACTCTGGCAGTCAAAAAGAACACAAATAATGAACCTGAAGCAAAATCAGTAGAGCCTGTTGTGACAGAGCTTCATGGAGTAAACTGTGTGTTTCAGAGCTGCTGGCTGGATATGCAGGAGGCAGCTTTCCTTATTAAGAACCGTTCTGAGATCGTGGGAAGTTGACAGAGGGCCAGAAAGATAAAGGATGCTGTCGGGGGTGAGGGTGGGGTAGAATGTAGGGCATGGGGGAGCAGCTGAGTGGGAGGAGAGGGGCACAGGATGTTGCAAAGGTGGAAAGGCAGAAGGGAGGCTCTGTCTAAGGCAGGCAGGGGAGAGAGGCAAGGAGGAGTGGGAGGAAAAGACTGGAATGTTGGGAAAGAAAGATAACCAACAGCTGCTTCAGTTAAGAAAGTGCTTTCATGATGCCAAAATCCTCAATGAAAGGGAGATCTTTGGCTAAATTATCCATGGAGAGGAGAGGAGATGACTATTACAAACGGCTCTCAACAGTTCTCAATAAAAACCCAGGTAATGGTTTAAAAGGTCATCTTGCCTGGCATTGTTCCAAGACAAGACTTCCTTTTATGGATAATTCCCATTAACCTCCTTCTCCTTAATTTCCAGTTTCAGTGACAAAGTACAGTGTAAGAAAGACACCCAACTTTCATTAAAATGATAAGCCATAGTTTCCTTTCTGAGAATGTGGGCCTGCTGTGTGATTTTTGAAGCTGTTTTCCAACTTATCCAGTTAAGAAAGTTACAAGTACCAGCCTCAGACATCTGACACTTACTAGCTGTGTGACCTTGAACAAGCCACTTAACCCCCGATTGCCTCACCAAAACAACAACAACAACGACAAAAAAGTTACAAGTAAACAGAGAAAGATCAGAGAGTAAACTCTTGAAGATTTGTGCTGTATCACAGGGGAAGGGAAGATGATGGCCTGATGGCTTAGGATGCTTTTAGCACACGTGTGCATTTAACAGCTTGTGGAAACTTGGAGTAAATCCAGGACAGCAAAATTTGAGAGTTCACAGGGACTTTGGTGGGCATATAGTCCAACCCATAGTTGAAAGGAATATGCGCAATAACATACCTGACAAGTGATTATCTAGCTTCTCCTTATACAGTATCTAAATCTAATCCATTTCATGCTTCAATTTACTTTGATACTTGGGTGTATCTAGGATCTCAGTGATATGGGTACTCCCTTCCCCTGGTATACAATGTAATCTTTCTTTGGCTTCTCATCCTGTGAGATGGATCCTTGGCTTTACCATCCTGTAAATGGTTGGGGGGGGGGCACAGAATGGGGGAATAGACGAATAAGTATTTTTATGTGCCTACTATGTGCCAGGCAACTGTACTAAGCACCTTTTACCAATATTATCTCATTTGAGCCTCATAACAACCCTGTGGGGTAGGTATTATTATTATCCCCATTTTATATTTGAGGAAACTGAGGCAGACAGAGAGGTTTAGGGACTTGTCTAGAGTTACAGAGTCAGTCAGTGTCTGAGGCTAGATCTGAACTTGGGTCTTCTTGACTCTAGACCAGTGTTCTAACCACTGCGCCATCATCTGCCTTAGCATCCAATATCCTGGAGCTTTCCTCTAGATCTCTTGACATTGTATGGATATCATTGTAGGACATTATTGAGTCAGTTGTATGGCCTTGCCCAACTCATGCATTGATATTCATGTGATACTAAACTGAGCAGAAGAAAATCATGAGACCATGCTGATTGAATCCATTACTAATTTACATTAGATAATCTCCACTAGGCCTTCATTGAAACAAACCATTCTATTCCTTCTTAATCAAGTCATTTTCCTACTCTTAACAGTGCTTGTTCTAAGCTTTCTCATCTCTCCTCAAGCCTCCCACAGCACACTCTTCCTCCACTCTCTCAACCAAGCATGTTATCTCAAAAAAAAAAGTAAGACCATTTGTTATGAGCTTTCTGTTCTCCTATCCTCTTCATCTAACACCATTCAGGTATCTTCCCCGACTATCATCTTCTTCACTCCAGTTTTGGTTAAAGACGTGGCCCTTCTCTTTGTCAATTCCCTCTTTTTGCAACTACCCCAGCAGATTACCCCTACTTTCATTCCTACTCTTTCCGTTTTTCCATAACTTCTAGCTCTGTCCCCACTGTCTACAAACTTGCTTATATTTCCCCCATCCTTAAAAAACCCTAACTTTACCCTAACATCTTTCCTAGCTATCATTCTCTATCTTTCCACCCCTTCATGGCTAACCTCAAGAAAGCCATCTACATTCAATGCTTTCTCTCTCTTTTTTCTAAACCCTTTGCAATCTAGCCTGATTTCATAACACAACTGATAATACAACTGAAAAAACACTCTGCAAAGTTACTAGTGATCTCCTAATTACCAAACTGAATGTCCCTTTCTCAGTCCCTATCATTCTTGACCTTTCTGCAGCATTTGACAATGTTTATCATTACCTCCTTCTGGAAACTCTCCCCTCTAGATTCTCCTCTAAGCCTTCTCCTCAGGCTCTTTTGCTGGTTCCTGACCTATGTCATGTCTGCTAAACTTGGGTATTACCCCAAAGATTGATCCTGGGCCTTCTTCTATTTTCTATCTTTACTCTCTTACTTGGTGACCTCACCAACTCCCACAGATTCAATATTCATCTCTTTGCAGATGATTCCTAGATCTACAAATGCAGCTTTTGCCTCCCTTTTGAGTCATGGTCCCACATCAACTAACTCTCATCTCCAACTCAATGTCCCAAAGGTATCTCAAACTCAAAATATTCAAACCAGAGTTCATTCTCTTTTCCCCTAAATTCTCCACTTCTTGCCAATTTCCCTACTATCAAGGACACCTCCATCCTCTCAGTCACTCAGGTTTATAATGTCAATGTAATCCTTGATTCCTCAATCTCATTCACCCTATATATCCAATCTATTGCCAAATCTTGTCATTTCTATTTTTACAACATCTCTCATAATACATCCCCATCTCTTCACTCAGACAACAATTCTAGATCAAGCCTTCATCACATCTTACTTAGATTTTTGCAGTAGTCTTCTAACCGATCTCCCTGACTTGTATCTCTCCCCACTCCAATACATCTTCTACTAAGCTGCAGATGTGAGTTTTCTCACGCACTGATCTGACCATTTTCTATCCCCAACCCAACCCCCAATTCAGTGAACTCCAAAGGCTCTTTATTACTTGCAGATAAAAAACATTTCATATATTATATTATATATATGTATATGTGTGTATATATGTATGTGTATGTGTGCATATACATATATATGCATATATGTATGTGTATGTGTACATATACACATATATGCATATATGTATGTGTATGAATATATGTGTGTATATATACATTATATATTATATATTAATTTATATATAATATATTATATAAAATATATTATATATTAATTTATAGATGATGTGTATATATTGTATGTGATGTATATGTATACATTATATATAATGTATTTATATGTATAAATATATATAATATGTATGTGTATAAATATATACAATACGTGTGTGTGTGTGTGTGTGTGTGTGTGTGTGTGTGTGTGTGTGTATGAAATCTCCCTCTCTGGCATTTAAAGTTCTTAATAACCTGGACCCTCCTTGTGCCTTTTTAGTCTTTTCATACTTCATTCCACTCCATGCACTTTATAATCCAACAACATTGGCCCACCTTCAGTTTTTTTAACATGGCACTCCATCTTCCATCTTCATGACCTTGCATTGCTTATCTACCACACCTGGAATTCTCTGTCCCCTCACCTTTGCCTCTTAGTTTCCCTAGCTTCTTTCAAGACTGAATTTAAACCCTCTCTTCTAGAAGAGGCCTTTCCCAGTCCCACAGTTGCTAATGCCTTTCTCTTTCAGATTGCTTCCCCACTACCATAAATATGCCTTATATGTACCTAGTTATTTCCTTGGCATCTTCTCCATTCGAATACAAGCTCTTTGAGGCCAGGGACTATTTTGTATTCTTTGTATCCTCAGTGTTTAGTATAACGCCTGACACATAGCAAATACTTGATAAATGCTAGTTGATTAGCAGACTGACTGGCTACATAACTGTCCCACCTTCTTTTCCAGTCATACATTTTCCTGTCATCTTTTATACTCTGGTTTAGTCAAAATTCTTCATTGTCGAAGTATAGCAGCCACCAAGGGTCTTTTCATTGCCTTTGGTATTGCCCTCAAATTTAATTACATTTGAAAGACTGAAAGTCACTCTAATAAATATTTGTTGAATTGAATCAAATGGTCCTACTTTCAAAGTCCCTTTTTATACAAAATTTATCATTCAGAGGCTCCAGTCTAATGAATATAAATGTAACCACTCAATAAGTACAAAATGTGACGGAACGAGAATTTAACTGTGATACACACAAGTTTCTCAGAGTAAATAAACTATCTGTCTGCTGATAGAGTCTAAAAGTCCAAGAACTTGCTGAATTCAATAAACATCTATTAAGCACCTACTGCATTTGCAAAATACTATTTTCGATTCTAAGAATACAAAGATGAAAAGTGATCCATTCCTTACCCTACACCAGCCTTCTTAACCTTTTATGCATCACAGACGTATTGGGATAAAACCTACAGACCCTTTCTCTCATAATATTTTAAAATGCATAAAATACAATCTACAAGATTACAAAGGAAACTAATTACATTAAAATACAGTTATCAAAAAAAATTTTTAAACAACTTCACAGAACCCAGATTAAGAGAATCCCTGCCCTAAAGAAATGTATAATCCAATAGAGGGGATAAAATGGAACCGAAGGTAAGTATAATAAAAGGCAGAGTGTGATCAATGCAAAATCTAGACAAAGTCTTATTAGAAATTTGAAGATCTTTTTTAATATTTAAAAAAATGAGCTAATGGTTAGATAAGGGAAGCCTTCATGGAGGAGGCAAGCCCTGAGCTGGTCTTTGAAGGGAAATTTCAATAGACAGCCATGGAAAAAGTATATTCTAGAGCCAGTTGTTATGAACACGCAGAGGTAAAGGAGGGCAGAAGGAAACTAGGTAATAGCTACTAGTCCAGATTAGCTGAACAGAGAGGAAAGAAAGGGAACAAAGATTTATTAAGCACCTACTATGTGGCTGGGACTTAGTAAATACTTTAAGTGCTTTACAAGTATTACCTCATTTTATCCTCACAACAATCCTATGAAATACATGTTATTATTACCCAGATTTTACAATTGAGACAACTGAGGCAGACAGACACAGATCCAAAGTTTCTAAGGTTAAATTTGAACTCAAGTCTTCCTGACTCCAGACCCAGCACTCTATTCATTGTACCATCTAGCTGTCTTTAGATAGAGAATAGAGAAGGGAGTAAAGAAAAATAAACCTAGAAAGGGAGGTTAAAACCAGGTAGAAGAGGGCCTTGAATGCCAATCCAAGTAGTTTCCATTTTATTCTAACAGCAAAAGCTTTGCATCAGGGAAATGACAGTCAGATTTGTGCAGTAGAAAGATTAATTTGGCAATAATGTCAAAGATGGATCAGAGAGGTAAGAAACTGGAGAGAGACAAATTCATTAAAATGTTATTATAGTAATTCATTCACAAGATAAGGGAAAGGTAAATGAAAAGATCACCAAAGAGAAACTCCAAATAATTGAACAAAACAGTGATAGTTGTGGAGAAAAGAAAATGAAACTTACTTCCTTCCCTTTCTCAAAGCAGACAGGTAGGAAACTACCATGGCAGAATGCAGTTTACATTGTTAGACAGGATTTCTGTAGCAGATATTTTTGCTTAATTATTTTACTTTGTCATAATAGAGTACCTAAACTGAGGTGATAACCATAAGGATGGAAAAGAGAAAATCATAAGAAGAGCTATTATGAAAAAGAATCAGCAGAGTTTAGTAATTGACTAAATATTGGAGCTGAGAGAGAGACTGGAGACAAAGACAACTCCATGACTTCAGTTTGGGGTATATTGCAATGCCAGCCACATTCCCAAATGGAGATGTCTGGCAAGAGCTTAGCACATGTAGGCTTGGCACAATGTAAGCACTTAGTAAATGATTACTGAATTGAGTTGAAAAATGTAGGATTTTAACTTAGAGAATAAATTTTGGCTAGATATACAGATTTAGGTATCGTCTTTATAGGGCTGATCCTTGAGATCATGATAACAGAGGAAATTGTTCAGAGAATATGTAGAAAGTGGAAAGAAGAGAACAAAGGACAAATCTTGGGAATAATCAATCAACAGGCCTTTATTAAGTGCATACTGATGTATGTTTGGGGTGTTGGAGATAAAAATGCAAAAATGAAATTATTCCTGCTTTCAAGGAATTTATATTTGAATAGTGGCAACATGTACACATGCAATTATACACAGAATGAATGCAAAATGAATACAAGATTTTTGGGGAGGGAAGGCAGGTGGCTCAGAGAGTTGGGAAAGGTTTCATTTAGAAGGTGGCACTCGAGCTATATTAAAGAAAACTAGGGACGTCAAAAAGTGGAGTTGTGGAGGTAGAGCATTTCAGGCAGGAAGAACAGACAGTTTAAAGGCATGAAAATAAGAGATGGAAAGTGGTTTGTGGACCATAGAGTGCACCGAAGGTAGTAACTGTCTAAATGTATGTTTTATGTATGTAAGAAGACTTAATATATAGGAAGAAGCCAAGTCATGGAGGGCTTTAAATGTCAGACAGAATTTATATTTGATCCCAGAGGTAATTAGGAAACATTGGAGTTTGTTGAGTAAGGGAAATGTGGGACCAGCCAATGGGCTACCAAGTTTCATTCCAATTCCTCTGAGCTTGTCTTATGGTAAGGTAGCCCAAGTTCACAGGATGCCAAAAGCAGAACCAGAAAAAGAGTTCAAGGATCCAATCATATAGTGTCTTCTTAGAATAATTCCTTTCAGAGGCCTTTTTTTAGGAGGGGCGTTAAATATATAGTAAATATAACTGAGGTAAACATATAGTAAATACAAATATTTGCCTCATTGCACCAAGAGATATCTGTGATGCTTCAATAAAATAGTCAGATAGTAGTTGGGTAAACTCGACATTGGCTATGGACAATAAAAAGAGCTGAAAAGGTAATTCAGTTTAAATGTAACATGTACTTATTTTGAAAGGATGAGTTAAAAAAAAATACTTTGCAACAGTGATGCCAGCAGCATGGTAATTAAATAAAATTACGTTCTATAAATATGTTGGCATTTAAAATATGAGAGAATTCTTTGTCATAAATATTTGATTATGTAAAGTCAGTAGGTCTTTAAGTAACCATTGATGGTTTCATTTTTCTCCATAAATATTAAATTGGAGTGTCATCATTCATGCTGAACTGTCCTCCTGGCTCCCCCTTCTTCAGGAGTCAGTCCCTTCCCAGTTCTTTAAAAATTGTCTCTATGTTCTAGAGGGACCTCTACTGTAAAAGGGGTACAGGCCTTTGGGGGAATAGGGTAGACAAAGAGGAAACATGAGGACAGCAGGAGGACAAAAAAAAATATATGGGCAGGCAGACAAATACTATTGCTACCATCTCACCTCTTTCTCTCTTTACTTTGCAAAAAGTTGTTTGCTTATTTTAAATCCAATGGCAAACAAGGACACTGCTTACTTCAGCACCCACTCTTTCATTTCCAAGTATAAGACAACTTAATGGAAGAGAAATTATGAGGCTAAAAGGAATGAGATAAAAGACTGAAAGCTAAAATTTAAGACTAGGCCAAAGAGAATAAAAGGGAGGTGAAGGGGGAAATCTCGTTACACAAGCACTGAAAAATATGACAGCCAGGGCAAAAATTCCAATGAAGAATAGTAAAACTTATTGGGATGAATTCAACTCAACAAACATTTAGTAAACACCTACCTTGCCCACAGTACCATGCTAAGTAGTGAGAGAGTTGGGGAAGGGGGGTTAGCTAACACTTGGTCCCTGCCTTCATGGACTTCATAGTATAGAAGAAGAAAAAGATAAAAAACAGAAATTTAATATACAATGTAACATAAATTCATCTTGTTTAGTCATTTTTAGTCATGTCCAACTCTTTGTGATCCCATTTGGAATTTTCTTGGCAAAGATACTGGAGTTGTTTGCCATTTTCTTCTCCAGCTCGTTTTATAGATGAGGAAATTGAGGCAAATAGTGTTAAGTGACTTGCCTAGGGTCACCCAGCTAGTAAATATCTGAGGCTGAATTTGAACTCAGGAAGATGAATCCTCCTAACTCCAGGCCCAGCACTCTGACCATTGAGCCCCCTAGCTATTTTGTACCTCATCAAAGAAGTGCAAAACAGAGAACAACCAGAAGGCAAAAGGATGTCATTACTGATGGGAGATGAAGGCAATAATGGCATTTGAGGTGAGCTTTGAAGGATGTGTGAGAAATTCAACTGGCAAATGTGGAAAAAGTATTTATTTTAGACCAGGGAAACAGTATGTGGAAAAGTACTGAGTCGAGGTACGTTTGAGGGACAGGAAGCAAAGCTAGCAACACTTGTTTGACTCACAACAAAATACCCAGAAGCGATTTGAAGTGAACTAAAGTTTCCAATTGACAACCCAAATATATGCCCAAGATCCAAGAAACATACTCATCCCCAGCTTGTTTCAGGACTCTCAGCTCTCTTCTCATTCAACCTTTAGAAAGAAAGGATTTGCTTTTTAATAAAAAACATGCAATTCATCATGAGGGTGGGACATGGCATCCGTGGCTGAGAATAAACAATGTAGATCTTTTTTTAAATGTTATCTGCTTCATATTATAGTAAAAAGCATAAGTTCTAGCCAATTTATTTCAGGCATGAAAAATTGGAGGTATACATATGTATGAATAAATAAGCACACACACACACCAAAAAAAAAAAAAAACCACTGTCCCCTATCAGTGTACTCAATGTAACATAAATGGACACTTTAAGAAGTGACTGCAGTAAGCTTTTGTTTCTTAACCGAGAAGCTAGGAGGGCAATGCAAGGGGAAAGAAAACCAGCCTAAGAATGAATGTCTTAAGCAATTAAAGCACCGTCACTGATAAAGAAGAGATGTGGTATCAAGGGGCAAACTTTTCACAATGAAAGATTGTACAATGAGGTATTTTAGAGTATGCCTTTCAGAGAAAGAGTAAGAAGGACCCCTCACTCAAAGAATACCTTGAATCTCTAATAGCTATCACAAATCTGCATGTGCCTAGCAGAAGCTCCAAAAATGCTTGTTAAATGGGTGAAATAAAAAGTCATGAAGAAAATTATAAATAACTCCTTCCTATTACAGTTGTCAGTGTAATTAATAAGCTGTTGTGGAATTCTTGTCTATATGAATTTGTTTTTAAGTGTAAATAATTTTTAATGTAAGTTCTATTAATTCTGTTGTTTAAATTTAAGTATATTATGTTTTTTCAAAGCACAAACATATATTTGTATGTGGATAGTATCCTTGATTCAAATTCCATTCTGATTCCTCACCATGTTGTAAAGGTGGCCCTTTGTCCTTGAGGTTGTTTAAGGGGAGCACAAGCTCTGTTAGGTAGCAAAATCTTCAAATGCAGGCCCAGGGGACAGGCTTTGTTTCTGTCATTTGAGGACCAGACTACCAAAGCTCAGAAAGGCTTAACCCCAAGAGAATTTTTGACCATTAAAACTCATGAGCATGGATGGTGCTACTTGCCTTTGTGGGGGGAACACACACCAATAAAATCTCAGCACAACATGCCAAAGTAGAGGTGGATAGGGCTACTAATTTTATCAATTAGTCTGTTAGTGATGATGATACAGTTGACCCCATTTCCAGCTAGGCCGGAATCATTTCAAGTTATAGGAATATTGCAAAATTTATTCAGTAATACCATTCACTGGCTGCTGCCCAGGGAATACAACAACTAAACATAGGAAGTTTAGGGCTCAGCTAGCAAGTGCGAAAGGACAAGATTCTAGACTTCTGTGGAAAATCTACAAAGCAGAATGCTATTTTACAGATAATCGAGTACATTAAGCTGAATTCTGGGCACTATCCAACACTTCTCATGCTATGGGGGTTATCACATCAAGGCATCATCCATTACAATATGTCCCATAGTAAATAGTTCAAACTATCAGAGAATGTTTCACAGGAGAGCTCTTAAGGCTGTCCTAGAAGACAGAAAAACAGTTTGGATAGTTATATCAATGAATGTGAGAAATTAGGGGTGGGGGAAAGGAGATATGGGAAGCAATCTGCTGAAAAGAAAACCAATATGAAGGTATTGATGGAATCCTAGGAGATCAAAGAGCTAGGAAGAGCATTAGAGGTCATCTAATCAAAGCTCCTCCTTTTACAGAGGAGAAAAACAGATGCAGAGAATCTTTCGACTTCACAAAGATAGCTAAGGTTTCCCCTGCCTCCCAGTCCCACCATGTCATGGTTTCTCTGGTCTAAATGTAACACATGAGATCATTCCATTCTGTTCAACATGTATTTATTAAATCTACTCTATTCAAAGCACCTGTGTGAGGCCTTGGATAGAAAAAGAAAGATCAATACTAGGTCCCTGTCCTCTTGGATTTTTATCAGTCTCATAGAGCAAAATGACCACAGCTCAATGAAGTGGTTGTCAGATTTCTGACTCCAACCCCGAAGGCTCTGCAGTATCGACATATCTTTGTTTCCTATTTCAATACTCCCAAGCTCAGAAGTCATGTCACATGCACATATAACTATATATGATGTAATCAATTCAGGTTTAGACAGAAATCTTCCCCCATTTCTCATTATGAGGTAATGATAAATTGTACAGCAAATGGGAAAAAAAATAAATGAGTGACTTGATTTCTAAAAGGCCTATTTCTCATCACATAGTTTCAAATTAATGTTAGGGCTTCTTTTTTGAGATTCCATTTTTTAAAAATAGATGTATGATTTTATTAGTATTAGGGAATGCTTAATGAGGACACTTATTCTACCAATACAGAGCAGCAGCCATTCTATAACTGAGACCCAAGGCCCTTGGAAGTTAAGTGACTTGTCTGGGGTCGCACGGTCAGTATGTGTCAGAGACAGGATTTGAACCCAGGTCTTCCCAATTCTGAGGCTAGTTCTCTCTTCACTATGCCAGGCTGCCTCTCATGAATTATAAATAGTAAAACCAAAATCAAAGATTCCTTGTTACACTACTCTTCATATTCTCTACATTCCCATCAAACTGAATCATTCCCCTCAGTTCATTGAGGGCATCACTTCATTTCCCCTTTTGGTGCTTTTTCATAGGCTGTCCTCCATACCTGAAATGCATTCCCTTCTCATCTCTGACTTTTAGAACCTCTTCCTGCTACTTTTATTCAGAGTTTAAGTGTTACTTCGTATGGGATGTCTTTTCTGATATTATGGTACTCAGTTATAAGTGTCCTCCCTCCCCCAATACCACCATTTACTATGCATTTACTTACAAGCTCACCTGGGCTGTTTTCTTTGTATCTTTAGCATTCCTACCACCTAATTCAATAAATATTTATTAAGCACTTACTATGTGCTAGGCACCGTACTAAGTGCTGGGATACCAAAAGAGGCAAAAGACAGTCCTTACCCTCAAAGAGCTTTCAATCTAATGGGAAAGACAATATGCTAATGAATATATAGAAAAGCAAGAGGGAAAGCACTGGAATTAAGAGGGGTTAGGGAAGGCTTCCCTAAGGAAGGTTAGGGAAGGTAGAGACTTAAAGGAAGCCAAGGAGGTCAATAGTTAGCGCAGAGGAAGGAAAGCATTCTGGACATGGAGGACGGTCAGGGAAAATGCCCAGAGTTGAGAGATGAAGTGTCTTGTTCATGGAAGAACCAGGAGGCCAGTGTCACTGGATCAAAGATTATGTGTCAGAGAGTATGGTGTAAGAAGACTGGTAAAGAAAAAAGAAGAAGAAGAAGGCTGGAAAGGTAGGAAGGGGTTAGGTTATGAAGGGCTTTGAATGTTAAACAGAACATTATTTTGTATTTGCTCCTGAAGGCCACTGCAATTTATTGAGTAGGGGGGTGACATGATCAGAGCTGTATTTTAGGAAAATCCCTTTAGTGGTTGGAGAATGGATTGGAGCAGGGAAGGACTTGAGGAAAGCAGAAAGTTTGGCTCTATCCCTGAGTATATAGTATTATTGAATATTGGAGACCTGGCGGCCTCTCTCTATGAACCTAGGCTGGAGGGAACATCAGTGATAATCCAAATCCTCATTTTAAAGATGTTACAAGAGGTGTGGAAACACATACAAAGTAGTGACGTAGCCAGCTGGTGACAGATTACAACCATTTAAGCAATGAAGATAATGGAAATGAACTATGAGCCCCTTGAGAGCAAGGACCGTGTTTTGCTTTTCTATGTATACTCTACACTTAGCACAATGCTTGGCACATAGTCACAATTAACAAACGCTAGCTGACTGACACTACAGAGTGAAATTTTATACAGAAAAGATGGTTTTATAAGAATGGAGAAAGTCAGGAGAGAGAAATAAAATATACATTGGCCTGAACTAAAAATTCAGTAGCAGAGAAGAACAAAGAAGGCCTTGTGAGTAAAAAACAAGGCTCCCAGAGAGGGAAGAAAGGAAAAAAAATGACTCAAAGATGAAGCCTTTCTAAAAAGCTGATGTGCCACCATCCTCAACCTCCACACAAAAGAGAACAATTCAAGGGAGAACAAACATTCTTGCTGAGAACGTTTTTTAAATCAGAAAATAAAGTTTTCTCCAAAACTGTTGTTTTTATTCATCACATTTCCAAATACACCAAAAACATGATACTTGTGTGAGTTATACATAATACATTTTCTGTACCTAAACCAACAGCTTGAATTCTGATTGTAAAGGAAACTAAGAAATGATTGCATACTCTTCAAGCCCCCCTCAAGGTCCTATTCTCTCTCCTCCCTTAAAATAAGGTAGTTCTGCACCACTCTCTAACATGGTTTCAAACTTTCTGGAAGTCATACCTCTCTGGTCACACTAGAACATCGTTGTTATGGTCATTTTCTCTAGTCTGTCAATCTCATAAAGAGAAGAATATTGTTCACTTTCTATAGTCAGAGCATCCAGCATCCTCACTGGAGCTCAGACTCAGGTTATGTATCGACATTTATCCATACCTGGAGATGTAGCTGTGGCTTTGCATGTGCACAGAGTTGAAGATTGTAGATAGAGTTATATAGAAAAATATATAGCTACAGACATTTTGGAGGCAGCTAGTTGGGTGGCTCAATGGAGAGAGCACCAAGCCTGGAGTTAGGAGATCTGAATCAAATCTGGCCTCAGAAATTTACTATCTGTGTGACCCTAGACAAGTCACTTGACCTCTGTTTGCTTTAATCCACTGGAGAAGGAAATGGCAAACCGTTCCAGTATCTTTGCCAAGAAAACCGCATGGATGGTCTTTGAGTGATGTGGTCCACAGAATCACGAAAACCAGACACAACAGAACAACAACAAAATAGATATTTTCCTCATGCCCATGATACAGTCGTATGTACATACATATGTTTATACATACATATTTATATATTCATATATGCATGCTTATATATGCAAACATGGGCATATGCATGTATAGTGGGCATGAGGCAAAGTCATGAAAGATACATCAGTTGGCATGAAAAGAAAGTGATAATAATAAAAGCAATAATTTCACGCTTAGTACTTTATAAATATGATCTCATTTGATACTCATAACAATCCTGGGAGATAGGTGCTATTATTATCTCCATTTCATAAATGAAGAAACAGGCAAAGAAAAGATGAAATGACTTGCCCAACGTCACACAGCACGTAAGTGTGTGAGGCTGCATTTGAACCCAAGTCTTCCTGACTCCAGGCTCAGCATCCTGTCCACTACACCACCTGGAGATCCTATATCTGATGAACCTTCCCCTTTATGATCCTTTTTTTTCATTCAATATGATGAGGTCACTAGAAAAAAGAATCTATGATTATGTCACTTGGAACATATGGACATTTTAACCTAAAGGCAAGAGTACCAATTCCAAACCCCTAATCCAAAGTAGAATTCCCTTTCAAGTTCGGCACCTCCCCCTCTCCTTTTCCATACTCCCGAAAGCAAACAAATGGAAGTTACTAAATGAGATTTCATTCATGCACAGCAAAGCAAAATATTGTCATTGGATATTCCCTTTTAGAATCCTTTGATATTATGACGGTTCCGCTGCATAGAACTCTGTTCACCAAGCCAGATTTTTGCAGTACATCTGCAGTATCTTTTATACTTGGGCAGCTGGCACAAAGTGAGAAAATTCATTAACATGCTAATGATGTCCTATTTAAAATTCCAGCCCTGATTATTCTGTGATTAAATCTCTCCCCTTAACGTCTGCTTCCTTATATCTGCCTTACAGTGAGAAATCAACAATATTAATAAAGTACAATACAGATTACCAATTTA
Source organism: Vombatus ursinus (assembly GCF_900497805.2). NCBI lineage: Eukaryota > Metazoa > Chordata > Mammalia > Diprotodontia > Vombatidae > Vombatus > Vombatus ursinus. The sequence continues at coordinate 60,351,469 of NW_020954576.1, read as the reverse complement.
TACACAAGGGATGAAAAAACACTTATGTAAATCTTAATGTTTAATTTTTTTCCTGAAAAGCATGTGCACCAGACAGCAAAAAGTATAATAATTTTGTTTGACCCCCCCAATACAATAATTAACTACATACAGTTAATTTCCATAAGTATTTAGAGGTTGAAAGATACATTTATCTTTTCATTCAATTTCCCTGCACTTAAAATTTGTATGAAATTCAAATGTTCTACCCCAAGTCTTAAGAACAGCTGAGAGTTATGCAGCACTGCCCTTTTTTCTCCCAAGAATTCCTCTTTGTGATAGATACACTTAAATCAGCAAAACAATTACATTGGTTCACCACATCCTTGCTCTTAAAGTGTTAAGATACTTTGGTGCATTTCAACCTCTTATTTTACCAAAGCTCTATTCCACTATTTCATTCCTCTAGGCTGTCCCAGTTTGCACACTTTATTCAGACAACACTGGCAAGCATCTCATCTCTCAAGTTAAAGGCTTCAAGTACCCATAACTTCATCAAAATGGGAAATCTACTTGAAGCAAGTAGATTAACATAAAAAAAACTAAGATGTTGGCAACTGGTCTCATCACTTCCTGGCAAATAGAAGGAGAAGAAATGGAAGCTGTCAGATCTTATATTCTTGGGCTCAAACTTCACTGTAGACGGCAACTGCAATATGAAAAGATAACTTATTCCTTGGAAGGAAAGCTATGGCAAATCTGGACAGTAAACTAAAAAGCAGAGATATCACCTTGCTGACAAAGGTCCATAAAGTCAAAGCTATGGTTTTCCACTAGCAATGTATGGCTGTGAAAGCTGGACAATGAGGAAAGCTGAGCACCACAGAATCAATGCTTTCAAATTGTGATGCTGGAGAAAACTTTTTAAAGTCCCTTGGACAGCAAGGAGCTCAAATTCACTGAAAGGTCATTCAGACTATTCACTGGAAGGTCAAACACTGAAAGTGAAGCTTAAATACTTTGGCCACTTACTGAGAAGATGGGACTCATTGGAGAAAAAAAACCTAATATTGGGAAAGATTGAAGGCAAAAGGAAAAGGGGATAGCAGAAAATGAGATGAATAGATAGTGCCATGGAAGCAGTGAACATGAGCATGAAGAGACTTAGAAAGATAGTGGAGGATAGAAGGGCCTGGCATGCTGTGGTCTATGGGGTCACAAAGAGTTGAACACAATTGAACAACTGAACAAAAACATCACTTAGAGCAAGAGTTCCAACCTGTGATTTTAATTTGAAAATGTAAATGAAAAAATTATAAATGTTTCACAACTGTTTCCCAAACTTCTACTAGGCACAAAGCACGATGCTAGTCACTATGGGTGATACAAAGAAGGATAATTCAGTCCTCACCCTCAAGACACTTAGAATCTGGTTGGGGCCGTCCCATTTGCCCAGTTACAAGGATGGGCAAGGTCAGCACACTAGCTCTCCTTCCAAAGGAGGCTAACTTTCCTCATCATGTGACAATAACAATAATGGTAGTAAATGTCATTATATAGTACTTTAAGGGTTGCCAAACATTTTGCATTTGTTATTTCATTTGACTACTAAACCAGCATGGGAGAGTAGGTGTCATTATCCCTGTTTTAAGGATGAGACTCAGAATTTGCCTATGGGCACATAGCTATTAAGCATCATGGGAATTTTTTTTTTAGAGGCAGAGTTAAGTGACTTTCCCAGGGTCACATAGTTTGCAAGTATCAAGACTTGGGCCAAGTTTGAACTCAGGTCCTTCTGACTTCAGGGCAAGTATTCCATCCACTGCACCACCTAGTTACCCCTTAGAGGAATTTTTTGAACACAGTCCTCCCAGAGTCTGAATCCACACTCTTATAACACGTCAAATTAATAATAATAATAGCTAGCATTTATATAGTGCCTACTGTAAATGTGTAAAGGTACTGTGCTAAGTAATTTTCAATTATTATCTCATTTGATCCTTGTAACAATCCTTCAAGGTAGGTGCTAATACTATCCCCATTTTTACAGATGAGAGAACTGAGGCAAAAAGAGATTAAGTGACTTGCCCAAGGTCACACAGACACTAGTAAGTGTCTGAGGCCAGATTAGACTCCCAGCCTAGCATATTCCCTCTTTTCTCCATTGTGAATATCATACTTCATACTCCAATGGCTTCCTAATTATTTTCTGCCTGATTATTATTACTAATAATAATTTATTGGCCTTTTTTGGTTTATATCTGTGATTTCAGTGATGTGGGGAACTAGTGATAGGGATACTGTCCTTCCATTATGGGAGACCAGCAACTCCTCTCTAACTTAGAGTCTTATTGTGTAGGCTGGGATAATGAAAAGCTCACCACTTGTCACTTGCCCACAACTAACTACTATGTATGAGAGGCAGAGCCCAGGTCCTTCTGGCTCAAACTCCATCCCACTCTATCCATTCCATCATGATTCTTCCCATTAATAATAGAGGTTAATAAAATATAGATAATAAAACATTTATGTCACACTTTAAAATTCGCAATGCACTTTCACCAGAACAATCCTATAAGATAGGTAGTGCATGTATTATTTATAATTCCCATTGTCAGATGAAGAAACTGAAGTTCAGAGAAAATAATGTAATGTACCCTGATCATACACCTAGTGTTATGGTCTCCTGACTCCAAATCCAACACATTTTCTAATATACTTTCTATTCTCACATTCCCTGTTCTGTTCACTTTGGATTTCTTCTCCCAACATCTGGTCTGACCCAGCAAGTGTTTGGTTTCTGCTTCAGCCTGTTCTCCTAGATCAGGGGTGGGGAATCTGTGGCCTCAAGGCCACAGGTTCCCCAACCCTG
>NW_020954576.1:60330506-60348629 GCF_900497805.2 Vombatus ursinus | reverse complement strand
TTCCATTTCAGTCAAATTGCCCTGCCAACTGTTATGTGTATATAATATTCCATTTCCCATGTCTATGTCTTTGTAATGGTGGTCCCCTATGTCTGGAATGTAAGTAGGTAGTCAACAAGCATTTATTAAGTACCTACTATGTACTGTGCTGAGCACTAGGGATACAAAGAAAGGCAAAAGACAGTCTCTGCCCTCAAGGTGTAGCTCACAGTCTAACAAGGGAGACAAAATGCAAACAACTATGTAAAAACAAGTTGTAGACAGGATAAACAGGAAATAATACTTAGGGGGAAGGCACTAAAATTAAGGCAGATTGGGAAAGACTTCCTGTAGAAGATGGGATTTTAGTTGGAACTTGATGGAAGCCAGTTGACAAAAGGAAGGAAGGAGAGAATTCCAGGCATGTGAGACAACCAGTGAAAATTACTGGAGTCTAAAGATGGGACGTCTTATTGAAGGAATACTAAGGTCAGCATCATTGGGTCCCAGCGTATGTGAGAGGGAAAGGAAGCATTTAAGAATAGGAAAGTGGGAGGGGGCTTGGCAGGTTATGAAGGACTTTGAATGCTAAACAGAAGATTTTATATTTAATCCTGGAAGTGATAGGAAGCTATTGGAGTTTATTGGGGGGTCGAAGATGGGGTGACATGGTCAGACCTACACTTAAGGAAGATTACTTTGATAGTTGAGTGGAGGATAGATTGGAGAGGGGAAAGATTCGTGGTGGGCTGATCATCCATCAGGCTATTACAACATCCAGGTAATCATCAACATTCAGATGATGAGGGCTTGGATCAGTATGGTGGCAGTGTCAGAGGAAAAAAGATGACCTCCACCTCATAAAATCTCTATCTCTCTTCTAAGCACAAGAGTGGTTTGACTTCCAAAAGAGGTCTTTGCAGCTCTCCATGTTGTTAGTCCCTACATCCCCCAAATGACTTCATATTTATTTTGTATATATTTCATATTTTTCTATGTACATGTTTTTTCTGATTCAGTAGAAAAAGATGAACCCTGTGAGGCTTATTATGTGCAAGGCCTGCTTTGTTTTTTATCCTTGTATACTCAACATTTAGCACATTGCATTGCACACAGTAGGGGCTTAATAAATGTTTCTGGAATTGAATCAAGGTGAAATTGAGGGTGTAAATACTAAGGGATCAATTATAATCGACTTTGAATGTTTTAAGTTCATCACATATGCACCCAATGGAACAACAACAAAAAAAAAGACATACTAAAAGCTGGTGATTCCCTATTTCCTAAACATACACAGATTTTACCCAAGATTAAATTAATATTGTAATATAGCCCTCAGCTAAGTGACTCATTATATAAACTTCTGAAAGTAATTTAGACTATAAGCTTCTTATGAAAAGGAACTGGTAAACACCGGGGGGTGGGGGAAGGAGAGGAGAAAAATAAGAAATTTACATGATAACTTCATTATATATTTAAAAGGAATAGCAAGTTATACATAATAGATTTACAGTTTCATGTGCAATCATCTTTTTTATTATACTATGTTATAGAAATGCTTGTTTTATTCCATAAATTAAAAATAAAATAAATTTTAAAAAATTTTTAAGAAAGGAACTGTTTCATATTTTTCTATATTCTCAATACCTAGCACAGTGTCTGGCACATAGTAGGCACTTAGTAAATCTTTGGTGATCTATTGATTGATTATTGATGATAATAATGATGATGATTGATTGATTATTGTTAGTGTTCTTAAAAGAACGAGGCACTAAGGGACATGGAGGCTGAAGAAGAAGAACTTTGCAAATGATGTAGGCAATTGCCTTGAAATGTGTCTCCAGTGCTAGGACTTTGGGAAATATGCAAATGGGGAGATTGTCTTCCTTCAAATCCTAACTGCCTTCTTCAAAAAGCCTTTCTTGAATCCCCTTGATGTTAATGCCTTCCTTCTGTTGATTATCTTTAATTAATCCTATATGTATCTTGTTTTACATAATTGTTATCTCCCCCATGAGACTATGAGCTCATCATAGGCTTTTGCCTTTTTTTGACTCTCTAGGATTTAACACAGTGCCTGGAACATATATAGTAGGTGCTTAATAAATGCTTGTTGACTGGAAGACAAAGATATCTATCACATCAGTACTTCTGCTAGGGTATTTAGCCATGTCAGGCAGTGAGAATGAATGCTTAATACATGGTAATGAGCAGAGTACGTGGTGAGAATGGGTAGTGTGAGTATAGATGAAGAGATGGGTGGAATCTGGGAGGAGCAAAAAAGTTGGACATTCCTCCAGTCTTGATGCCTAGGTCATACTCCCCTTGTGTTTTCATTGTGGTACATGAGAGTATTAACAATTATCTGTGTTGGCAACATGGGATATAATAAATAGAGTGCTGGCCTTGGAGCCAGAACAAGGTGAATTCAAATCCTTCCTCTAACAAATACTGATTGTACGATCTTGGACAAATGACTTAAGCTCTCATTTTTCCAAGCCACTCTCTAACACTATAAATTTCAGAGAAGATCCTGACCTGCACTGGCAGAAAGAAGAGAGTTTTCTCTTCATGGAGTTCCCTACACCAATGAAATCACACTCTCTATTCCTATCCTCATGTGGATCCAGGATAGAGACTTACTCTGTTTCAGAAGTCACACCTTGAAGAATGAATGATCTGTCTGTTTCTGTTCTAACCTTGAAGAGTTGCTTGTCAGCTGAGCTTACTCATCATCCCCAATGGCTAGAGAAGGGGTGCCCAGGTACAGACATCAGAACATAACACATGTCTGCACACAGCATTTCCCTTCCACCTACTACAGATTTATAAATGCACATAAGACAGCCTTTGCAAAATATGTTTTCTTGACCCACAAATCCAACAACTAGTAGAATGTGGAATGTGGTTTACCTTTATTAAAGTTGAATTTACTAAGAACCCAAATTACTCTGTTTCAATTGGGAGTTCTTTTTTTTTCCCTCCAAAATTATTCATTTTGTTCACCAGTATGAAACAAATCCAGAAAGAAAAAGGGAAAAAAAAACAACAGCAAAGACTATGTAGTCCACCTCAGATCTGAGTAAGAAACCCTTTTACAACATTTGTAACAAACTGTTATCCAGCTACTGACTGAAGGACCTCCAATGAGAGTGAACTCACTGCTTCTGAAGTCCTTTCTTCTTTTGGTCATCTTTTGTTGTTAGGAAATTTTTCTTTATACTGAACCTGAATTTGACTCTCTCCAACTCTTATACATCACTATTTTTTCCATCTAGGTCCAGGCAGAAAAATCTAATTCTTCTTCCAAGTATCAACCCTTCAAATTCTTAAAGGCTACCATCATTTCTTTCTAAATCTCTTCTCCAGGCTAAGAAACCCTAACTCTTTCAACTGATCCTTATATATCACATTCCCTACTACTTTTGCCTTCCTGGTCACCTTCTTCTGGAAAAATTCCAGTTTGTCTTTCCAAAATGTGATGTATGCATGTGAATACATTATTCCAGGTGTAGCCTGATCAGAGCAGGGCAGGGCAGGATTAGCTCCCTCATTTGGAAAGTCTGCCTTGCAGGCTAGGAGGTCACCTATTGGTTGCTTGAAGTTACATTCAGCCCAAAGCATTTCCAAGTCAATCATCATTTACTCCACTTATCCCTCAACAGGTGCTAGAAGTGGATCTAGGAGAATGAACAGGAGATACAGTGAAAAGCCAGTGCAAGTCACAAAGAAGGCCTTCATGATGATAATGAGCCATCTGCAATTTAGAATCCTCTAAGGTAACAAATTCTCATTCCATTTGTTTATGTTTTATTCATCACATATAAAGTACTTTGTGAAATGACAATTATGAACTCCTCAAAATATTGTATGCTTTATTCTTTGAAAAAAAAAATATGGGGGCTATTAATGGATTTCAATAGCACAACAGTTTCACTGAAAATATCTCTAGACTAAATTTGTCCATCTCTATCACAACTCCCACAGTCTTAGATGTAACAGGATTCCCATTTTGTGCCAAAAATAAGGTGTTTGAAGATCATAGATTCTTATTCTTTTTTCAGCTTAAAACAATTTGTAAGCCAAAGTACATTAAAAAGTATTCATGGTGATAATTTATACTGCTTATACAAATCAAGTCAAAAGAAATCACACTCCATACTATAGTGTGTGGGAAGGACAGAGGGAAGGACATAAATTCTCTGCAACCTAATTATTAATTATAGACTGATGTTATGCTGTGCAATGGATTGTGGTGGGGAAAAAAAAAAAAACCCCTGTAATTGAATTCAGAAGCCTTGGGTTGAGTTTTGGCTCTTCCACTTATACTGGCCATATGACCCCAATAAGTTCCTCAATCTTGCATTGACTTAGCTTTCTGCATCTGTAAAATGTGAATAATATTTGTACTTAATATATCATTGGTATAAGGAAAAGTGCTCTGCAAACTATACAGTGCTATATAAATGGCAGCTATTATTATTATTATTCAAGGATGTGAACCCTCCCCCAACCCTGCAAAAGCATCTTATCAGCAAAGTGAAAATATATATATATATATATATATATAGCAGAAACAGGCACTGAATTGCTGAACCAACTGGAAAATATACATTAATGGGAGGGCATATGGGCCATAAATATACTCTTACTGACTTTATAGGACCCCATGAAGAGGAAAGAATAACTCAAACCCTTCCAAAGATTTTCATGTTGTAGCATATGCTCTGGAGCTATTATTCCAATTCCCACTTAACCTGGTAGGTTCCATTCCCAGAGCTCAGCTGACATGTCTCCCTTCAGGGTTCTAGGAGTAGCTTTGAGAGTTGGTGAGAGTAAATGACTTTCTAATTCTATAGCTCACTGGCTCCCATTGGTTAGCTTCCTTCCATTATCAGTTGATATCAATTAGACAATTTGCTTTTAGTTAGGGATGGCACAGTAGGAATAGTTGTTATAAAAACGTATCCCAGAAGTCTGTGACATATTCTCCAACCAGTACATACAGGGTCTAGGGGAAATTGGGCTCAAACTTGGAGTGCAAATATAGCAAAGAGTCACAGCTTCTGGGTGCTAAAAGTCCTTTTCTGCCATTATGGATATAATTCTAGAGCTCCTCTTAGGAATGGGACAAGTTCTCTGCTGAGCTTCTTGTAGAGTCTTAAAACTGCCTTTCTTCAGTGTGATTACCTTGTCCTTGTCTTCCAATGTAAATACTTCCATTACATTACGTTACGTTATGTTACATTATGTTATGTTATATTATCTTATGTCTTCTGTTATGCTAAGATTAGGACACTGATGGGAAGTCCAAAATCCTTTAATCCTCTGAAGTTCAAAAGGTCCTTCTCTTGTTGTTTGTCCTTTGTTCCAAGTTCTCAAAAAGGACCATGACTTCAGGGCCATGACATACAAGTGAATTGGATTTAAGTGAAGGAGGGCTGTTCAAAGTCACCCACCTCACTTTCTCCTCTGGAGCCATTGGGTCCAGTGGCAAGATATAGATAAGGATGACTGGAGATGGCCCTAATGCAATGGGAGACCTTGGCCTTTTTAAAATAAGGTCTTTAACATATCTCAATTTGACTGAGGCAACACTCATTCAGTGATTAAGGCTAGGTAAGAAATGAGGCAGAAAATAGCCTTTATTACTTAGTCAAAAAAAACTAGTTATTTCTTTAAGGACAAAAATGTGATCGAGTCCCTGCCTTTCGGAGCTGTCTCATTAAAGAATATTAAGTTTCAAACCTAGTTTTCCTCCTTGTGGTCAGCTTAGGACTATAACTCAAGATCCCTTTCATTTTGTCTGATTGAGAAGAACTCCAGGGGCAGCTAAGTGGTGCAGTGGATAGAGTACTGGCCCTGAAATCAGGAGGACCTGAGTTCAAATCTGGCCTCAGACCAAATGTGATCCTGGGAAAGTCATTTAACCCAATTGCCTAAAAAAAAAAAAAAGGAAAGAAAAAGAGAGGGAGGAACTCCAGACATGAATACATGTCTTTCTCTTGTCATGTTTTACAAAGAAAAAAGCTTTAGCTGGATCTGGTAAATTTCACTCTCTACTTTGGGCTTATCTCTGTCTGGAACTTACAACCTCAAGGCAGCCCTGACTGCTCTATAATTTGAGTGAGAGATAGCAGGGCAATATGCTCTAACAAACCACAAAGAACCATATAGCTGTCATAGATATAGGATAAGAAAGGTCAGAAGAAGCCATCTAGTGCAACTCCCTCATTATAAAGACAAGGAAACAGATGCAGAGAGGTTAAATAATCTGCCTAAGGTCACGCGGGTAACAAGTAGAAAAGTCAGGATTTGAATCTAGGCCCTCTGTCACCAGATTCATTCTTTTTTCTATCATACCATCTGTCTTTCAAGTGAGTCTTCCTAAACCAAAAGAATATTGTTTTTTATTAATTTGGCATGCATTGATTGACTCCCTCCAAGTTACAAGGCCTTGACCCTTGCTCTAACAATAAGGCCATATCTATCAGATATTAATTCATTCTCTCAAGTATTTAATTTTTTTAATCTACACATCCCTAGCTTCTAGTATAGTGTTTGGCATATAGTAGATACTTAAAAAATACTTATTGGATGAATGAATGAATGAATGAATGAATGAATGAATGAGTAATTCATTGTGCTATGTAGGCCTTGCCCTCAATAGCTATAATAGCTTATTAAACTAGTCTTTTAAAAGGGATACTTCATGGATATTTTATAATTTTAGCAGTCAGATTGCTTTAGCTTGTAACTGACCGAACTAGATATAGGACAAATGGATGTAAATTTATTTTGCCAAAGAGCATATTTATTCACTTCCCAAACTCAAGAAATGGTATCCAAACTGTATGCTTAAAATATTTAAATATACCTCAAGCTTAAACCTACATGAAGGTCCTAGGTTCATGGATAAATGGGAAAAAATATAGATAAGAAGATCCTCTCTAAAAAAGGAAATTCACATTTTGCTGAAAATAGACTATATAAATGCCAACTCAGGATGCAGAGAGAACCTCAGGGATCTTAGACTTGCATTGTGGGGCTATTGGAATAATTAATACTGGGGTGAGGGGCATTAGCACCGGAGGGAGGGATGTCCAGAATAGCTAAAGTGAGACAAGAGGGAGATGAGCAATCAAAGAAAAAATGATTCTCTTGGAAAGAGGAAACATAAGGTGAACAGTTTGAAAAGTATGACAGTTGTCACCGAGTAAGAAAAGAAAAGGAAAGAGGAAACAAAAAATGAAGAAGAAAAGAATAAGGACGAAATGTGTCGCAGGGAAAAACAAAATGGATCAATGAGGGCTATTTTGCAGAACATGTTGAGTGGGGCAGGAAATCACAATTCTATGCAGTCCAGAAGGTCTCCAAAGAGAAGCAGAGGGAGGGATGGCTCTTCAGTTAGAGTGACTGGCAGGCACTGGAAAGAAACGTCTCAAAAGGAAGACTTCACCAGCTGCTATGGAGAAAGGCAGGATGGTCATTCATGTAGTAGCTCCCAGATGTGGGGACCAGGCAGTGAATACTGACAGGACACATAATACAGAAGACTAGGAAAGGCTGAAGCGAAGGAGAAGCATGCAAGAGAACAAAAATAGCTAGAGCCAGTAGATGAAACAGCTAGAGCAGTCTGGGAAGGATATATTGAGTTCTGTGGGCCAAATTTTAGATAACACAAACTGGAGCATATCCAGAGAAGGTAGACGAATGTTTAAAGTGGCTGAAAATGCTTAGCCTAGAGAAGAGAAAACCTGGGGAGAACAAGAAAGCTGTTTTCAAATATTTGAAGGGCTGTCATATGGAAGAGAGTGAGGAGAGAAGCAGTGAGTGGAAATTGCAAAACAATTTGGGCTCTGAGAGAAATGATTAATTATAACCAATGATTTGGGGAGAACCAGAGTTCTTAGTCCTGATCTCAAAAGTTCAGTCTCTTGAAGGACATTACTGAAAATGAGATTAGACTAAAACCCCACCCAGGTGGGGAAGCCATTGTGCTCTATTCAGGTTTGGGTAGTGATAAATTCTTTGAATAGACTACCCAAGGCTGGGGGTAACTAGAAACAAATGACATAATCAAAGTTCATAGGTTCAGTTCTTCACTGTAATATTCACCCTCTCATTGATTATTAACCAATCAGAGTTGATTGCCACCCTCAGGAACACTATTCTTCCAAGGGACATTTAAGTCACAAACCTGCCTCCATGACTGTCTTTGGTCTAAGAAAGAGACAGCCAAATGGCCATCTTTTTACTAATGAACATGCTGGTATTATTAATAAAATGATTAAATTCCTCAGAAATCACCTCTCTTGAACCTTTTTAAAGATCACACTCTACATAAAGACAAATTTCCCAATAAATACAACTATAGAGAAATGGATATATGTTCCCCATAACTGGTGGTCTTTAGAGGTTGACTGGGCATATTATTGGGGCAGGTAGGTGGTGCAGTGAATAGAGTACTAGCCTGAAGTCAGGAAGACTCATCTTCTTGAGTTCAAATATGGCCTCAGATACTTACTAACTGTGTGACCCTGGGCAAGTCACTTAACCTTTTTTTGCCTCAGTTACTCATCTGAAAATGAACTAGAGAAGGAAGTAGCAAACCACTCCAGTGTCATTGCCAAGAAAACCCCAAATGGGTTTCACAAAAAGTCAGATGCTACTGAGCCCTGAAATGACTCAGAAATATCATAGAGGAGATTTCTGTTCAAATTGAGGTTGGTATAGAAGGTATAGAGTCCTCAAATTGTAGACTTAGAGCTGGAAAGAACCTCAGAGACCACTAGTCCAACAACTTCATTTTACACATGTAGAAACTGAGGCACAAAGAAGTCAGGTGACTTAGCTACAGCACAAGTAAGTAAGCATGGAGGGTGGGGTCTCTTCCAAGTCTGAAATTCAGTGATTCTCAAAGCCATAAACACTATGGAATTTAGACCTCAATCTCCTCTTCTTTCCAAACCAACACCTTTCCCCCCCCACCTCACACATACATAGGTACCCACTTATGAAACTACCTGTGGCTTGAATACAACATGGTACATGCTATTTTTATAAGCTTTTCCATTTTAATTTAATACATTTTTATGAATGACTTTTGTTATTATATCACTATTATTCTGAATATGCCCCACTCCCATTCTCACTCAAGCCTCAGAATAGAATATTGTTATCAAAAAAAAGAAAAAAGCAAGTAAGCAAACCAAAACACTGAATGCATCTGACAATGTACGTAACCTTGTGCTTTATTATCTGTTATCTATTGTCTGGAACCATTATTAGATTTTCAGTGATTCAGAGTTTGGCTTCCTTGTAGTGATTTTTTCATTTATACTGTTGTAATAAGTACATATACTATTCCAGTGTTGCTTCTTTCATTCCACATCTTTCATAAACTTTTTTTCTATTGTACTTCAACAATATCTCATCATTCTCAAGCATGCAAACACAGCTTTACCAACCTTTACACACAGACACAATTTGTTAAGTTTTAAAATACCAAAATAAGTGTCAACCAAAGAAATAGCTCAAACATCCGAGCCAACAGAAAGATTGTGCTAAATGATCAAAAGATCATTAGCAAACTCAGAGGGGAAGGGGGAAAAAATGTCACTCATGAATATAACAAGACAAAAACTGACAACAGATCCAGCCTCCTCCTGTTAGTCAAATGCCTGCCAAAAATCTTCCCCATCCCCAGTCCCCAACAGGGAAAGTGTTCTCTCTGTCACCCTTTGCATCAGTATTCACATGAAGCAGTATTGTTCTGCCCCTGACACAGTCATAGCAAGCTCTCTGTCAGCCAACAGTTGGCGAACTACTTACCATAGGCAGTCTCCCCCTGCTCTATTTCTTGTCTCAGTCTGTTGTAATCTTCTTTAATTCTCTCCAGTTTCCTGACGTTCCTGGCACTCAGCACCAGCAGCTTGTTGATCAGGCCCTCCAGCCCTTCTCTCTCAGATGTTAACGACCTAATCTCCTCTGTGAGATCCTTGGCTGTAGAGAAACTATTCCCTGCAGCACATTGAGAGAGAGAGCAAAGGAAAGCAAGGTTGGTGACACTGGAAGGTTAGGCAGAAAGCCTGAGCAAACTGGCACCGCAGTCACCAAAATAACAGTGGCAGAATGGGTAGCATCATTTGGAACTGAACTTTGCAAAAATCAGTGCCATTAGAAGCAGCTTCCTTAACCATCCACCACTACGGAGAAAGAGAAAACACTACAGGCTGTTTTATAAATGGAAAGAACTGCTTCTTGCTTTGTGAGAAGTCCTGTTTCACACTGCTCCTCTTCCTATACTGATTGTCTTCCTAGATGTTCCCCAGACTCAACATTTCCTCCTCCATCTCTGTGTTGTGTTCCATCACCCATCTCTGTGGATGATGGTGTGTGCCATCCACCAAGCCCAAAATCGCACGCTCTCCTCTCCTCTGCCTCTTAGAAACCTTGGCTTCCTTCAAGGCTCAGCTAAGGTGCTCCCTCCTATAGGAAGTCATTCCTGGTTCCTCTAACCATTGGTTTTCTCCCTTCTCTGATTATCTTGTATTTTTTTTAACATTTGGTCTCCCCCCAGCTCCCAAGTAGAATATAAGTTCCTTGAGGGAAGGAGCTTTGCTTTCTGTCTTTCTACCCCCAGGCCCTAGCTTAGTGCTTTGCACACTTGGGGGAGGACTAGACCTCTGATTTCATTGTTATATGGCCCATCCAATGAATGTTTGTTAAGTGCCTACTATGTGCCAGGAAATGTGCTAAACACTGAGGATACAATTAATAAAAAGAAAGTCTCTGACCTCAAGGAGCTTACAATCTAATGGGGGGAGAGGGACAACACACAAAAAGAGGCAGGAAATGAGGGGGGAAGACTGTGGGGTATCCATTTCAGGGACATCTTGTTCTGTGGTGCTGAAACCAGGCAGAGCAGTACACACAGAATGGAGTGAGCCAAGACATCTAGTTTCTGCCTTCTACAAAGGAAGGCATTAGGAGGAGTTTGGTATTCTACCCTCCATCCCTCCAAAAAGAGGGGAAAAGAGGTTGACGGAAATGGTGCCAATCAAGGCTAGAGTTAGCAGCATGGCGATGAGATTATAGGTAAGGAGCTGAACTTGAGCCAGGCCTCTTGTTTTATGGAGTTGAAAATGGGCAAAGCAGCAGTAGTGGATAGAGTGCTGGCCCTGGATTCAGGAGGACCTGAGTTCAGATCTGGCCTCAGACACTTACTAGCTGGGTGACCCTGGACAAATCACTTAACCTTTTTTGCCTTAGTTTCCTCATATGTAAAATGAACTGGAGAAGGGAATGGCCAATCACTCCAGTATCTTTGCCAAGAAAACCTTAAATGAGGTCACAGAAAGTCTGAAACAACTCAGCAACAACAAGAACAGCAGATGCAGAGTGGAATGTTAAGGGAACTCCCTTTACCAAGACAAATGGGCATCTGCTATACAATTTCTATAGAGCTGCCTGGGGAATTGTCCAGGTCACACAGCCAGCGTGTGTCTGAAGCAGGATTTAAGCACAGGTCTTCCTGACCCATGCACAGAGTAATTGCTTAATAAATGCTTGTTGAGTCTCATTTAGTAGAAACCCTATTTATACTATGGTTCCTTAGTACTCAGATTAAGATGTAACAACTACCAAATCATATTTAGTCATGTCACAAGTTTATAAGCCATCTAAGTATGTATTAGTTCTATTCTTCCCAACATCAGACTTATAAAGAGAATTTTCCTGCACTTTCAAATAATATTTCTTTTTTTTTAATTCAGTGGACAGATTTCATACTAATATCAAAGCTGGAAATGCTTCTCCAAGGTAAAGATCACAGAATTAATCTCATCATGCTATTTAAACATTACATTATAATAAAAGGTATGTGATTATGGAATTTAAAGTGTCAGTCCATGATTTGTTGGTTTGTTCCTATCATGATTATCATCACAGCACATAAGTAACATGTATGTTTCAGAATCATGGAGCTAAAACAGACTTTAAGAGATCATATGGTCCTTCCAAGTAAATTCAACCAACATTGCAAGGTACCATCCAAGGTAATAAGGGAAACAGATAGATATGACAGATCCTGTTTTCAAAATGGTAATAATCTAAAAAGTAGAAAAGACACATTTAAGTATTTTCCAAGGAAGAGTAAGATAGGTGCAAAAGACAAGTCTAGACAAAATGGTAAGTGGAGTATGAGTAAGAACAAAGGAAAGCAAGGTTGATGACATTGAGATCTGATTTTCTTTGAGAAAAGGGCTTTGAACAGATGGCACTGATGTTGGGTGAATGAAAGGACTTGATGGAATGAAGTTGAAGGAATGGAGAGACTTTAACAAATGGAAGTTGGGGAGGAAGTCTCTCTTCCACCTTTTGCCAAGACTGGACTTAGACAAAATCTGGGGAAATTAGCTAACATAAGACCTGAAGAAAAGTGATTTCTGAAGTCCCCAAATAACATCTCCTTCATTTGATTACTAAGGTTTGTATCAACAAAGAAAAAGGTCACATATCTAAGAGCATTACCAGAAGGTCAAATGTAATGCCCAAACACCTTAAAATTTGAGAAAGACGCTTAACTTAAACTTTCTATGGTTAATATGCACAATTGCATGAGCCCACCTGTCTGAATAGTCACTGTATCAGGTGCTTCAAGAAATTAGAAAGGACAAAGAAAAACCATCTTTGACCTTCAGAAACAAAGGTCAGAGTTTCTTCCTTTATGCTTTTTTTTAATTTTTACATCAAAGTATTTGTAAACATCCCCCTCCTGCCCTTCCTTACCTAGTAAGCCTTCCCTTGGGAAAAAAAAGTTAAGCAAAACAAACCATCATATCCACCAAATCTGACAATATATGCATCATTCCACACCCTTAGTCCTCCACCTCTCCAAAGAAAGTTATTAGGTTTTTTCATTTGTTCTCTGGGACTAAAACTAGACTGTGATTGGGTAGCATTCCATTTCATCTTATTGTTCTTTTCATTTACCTTATTGTAGTAATATTATATATTGTATTATAAATATGCTTCCTATTTCATTATGTATGTTATATATAATATGATATATACATTTATTATATATTTTGTTATATGTTGTCATGTATGTGCTTCTTATTTCATTCCACATCAATTCATACAAGTCTTTCCATGATCCTCCAAATCCTTCATATTCATTCTTTTTTAGAGCCCAAAAATAATTGTATCAAATTCATATACCACCATTTCTTTAGCCATTCCTCAATCAATCATCTGGATCAGTATTTCAGTGAGAGAGGAGATTGACAAGGATGTTAAGGAGCCTCCTGATAATGCCATGACATGATTAGCTGAAGGAACTGCAGTTGTTCCTTCTACATCGTGACTTTCCCCATCTTGGTTTGGATGCATCTCGGGTCAGCATAAGAGATTAAATGGGAATTGTTTGGGAGTTTTGCAGAATCTGCAGACAACATGCAAAGGCCAGCAGACGACACAGAAAAAATTTAGAAAATCAGAAATGCACGAAGTATGTGTATAGTGTTGTATAATACCAACCTATTTTATCTTTTAATACCATAATAATTCAGACTTCTTCTCTGTTATGGAGGGCCAAAAAATTTTACACTGCTTTTCCAGATCTGTGCTCCTAACACTCACAATGAGGAAGGGATAATTGTAGGTTGTTTTAGCCTTGAAAATAAAAGAGTTGGGAGAACAGGATAGCTGCCTTTGAGTATTCAAAAGAACTTGTTCTGTCCCTGAGGGAGCAAACTAGGAATAATGGGTGAAAGTTGCAAGCTGGCAGACAAACTTAATGTGAGGAAAAACTTCTCAACAATTAAAGCCACCCCAAATTCAAATGGGCTACTTTGAAGGAGGGGAAGAAAGGGAAAGACACAGGAAGAAGGGAGGGAGGGAAGGAAAAGGCAAGGCAAGGAAAGAAGAAAGGAGGGAGAAAGGTAAGGAAGAGAAAGGGGAAGATGGGGAAAGGGGAAAAGGAGGACAATAAAATGGAGAAAGAAGAAAGGTATTTCCAGGACTAAACGCGTTTGAAATAAGCAAGCTGGCAACAAAGCCATAGCACTCTGGGCTCTCCAGCAAATGGAATTCATTGCAAGTACTGCAGCCCAGAGTCCTTAATAAACCATGAGGAAGCAGAGATTATTAATTACAATCTGGTGCCACTTTTTTTATCCTGCAGAAGATGGCTTGGGAAAAAGTATAATACTCTATATGAAAGTTTCATCTCTGCAAAATAATTCCAAATTCCCAAAAGGAAAGTTTATATCAAAACCCAAGCTGTAGTGAAGTGGCACCCCATCCCCCACCATACAATTAATATTTCATAAGCATTTTGGCCTCAGATCTATGCCCATAAGGCAAACCTTGTCTGATGCAGGTCTTCACAGCAGCCAGAAGATGCCTATTGCTCTGTGATAAAAATTCAGATAAGTAGACACAGATCTGTGCACCAACTACAGAAAATGCTATCAGTGAACTCCTGCCCTCTATCACAGTAACTAAAATGGGCATTTTTTTCTAAATGACACATGAGGATTGACTCCAGGAAAAAAATGCTGCCCTGACTAGCAATGCTACAAACACATCTGCTTGCTTTTTAGCATACAAAAGGTACTTGGGGATTTGCATGCATTTTTAAAGTAGCTGTCAAAATATTTTATTTTGCAAATAACATAATTAAAATTCTCCAGGTTGACACCCAGACTGTTGTTCATTTTACCTGCATCCTCTGTACCTTCATATTTCTGTCACACACTATTTTCTAGGTGCTTTGCAGTTATTGTGATCAGTCATCTCTTGCTACAACCCCGAAAATTGATCAGTACCTGATAGTTGCATTTTAAAGATGATGAATATATTCAATAAACCAGGTAACTGACTGACTTACAGCATGGGAACGTGGAAAGCTAGAAAGATTTAAGCAAATTGTCCAACAAAACCATGTTTTACCCACCTAACTTAGAGCTGAAACTCTTATCATCATCATTATTAGAACTTACACGTAAAATATGTTTGGGAAATTGTTGAGGTACTTCAGTGATCCTAAGTTCAACACCACAGAAGCCCATATTTTTAATATTCTCCCAGTGATGTTACATGACTACAAATAATGGAATACTATGGTATCAGAAAGATTAAAGTTGCAGGTGATTCGAAAGGTAACCATAATATGTAACATGTTTCTTTGGTTATATCTTAAGGATCTGTCCCAGGCTCACTTCTCTCTCTCTACATTATTTTTTGGTAACCTCATCATCTCCCATGCATTCAAATATCATCTCTATGCAGATGACTCCCAGATCTATAAAACCTGTCCCAGTTTCCCAAACTAACTTAGAACATTTAGAATTGGATTGTCTATACCTATCTCAAACTCGATATGTATAACCCAGAACTCATTATTTCCTCAAAACCCTCTCCCTTCTGAACTTCTTTATTTCTAGGGAAAGTATCCCTATCCTTTCATTCATTCCAGGTTCTTCACCTCAGAGTCCTCCTCAAGGGATTCTCACCTCACATATCTAATTGGTGGGCAAGTCTTGTCAATAGCATTTATCAGCACTTACTATATACTAGGCACTTAGAGTCGTTCTGAATACCCAAATAAGAGTAAGCAAAGTAGTCCTTTCCCTCAGGGTGATTACATTCTATTAAGGGAAGAAAATACATAGGGATGTGGTGGCTAGAGAGGAATATTTTGGAAGAGAGTAGTGTTTGGAGTAATAGGGCAATAAATTGAAGTATTCTTGAACCTTACAGCTGTAGTTAGATGGGAATTAAAGGGAAAGGAATTGAGGTAGCATGTCATGGAGGTGGCTGGAAAATGCAGTTGTGGCCTGAGACTCAGCAAAATAAGGTAAAATGAATGCTAATCAAAGTCCAGGATCACAGAACTTTCAATTTCATACTGAGACGGAGGTTAGAACTTCATATGGCATGGTTTTGAGGTGATCATGTATATTATTCTCTCTCTCTCTTTCTCTCTCTCTTCCTCTCTCTCTCTCTGTTTCTATTTCTCTTTCTTATTCTCTCTCCCCCCTTCTTCCCTTCCCTAAATATAGAGATATAGCAAAACTACCAAGCTAAGCTTATATGTACATCAAAGTTAATGTCTATACAATTATTAATAAATTAACGAATAATAACACAAAGTGATAAATGATTATAATATTTAAGCGGTGTGAAGGATCAAAGATGTACTTACCCCCAACCCTCATTTTTTAACTTCTCACTTCTGAAATGCAGTCCTATCTTTCATTCTCCAGATTAACAGCCAAAGTCTCTCAAGAATTCTGTTCTTGACAGTATGTGTTAAGTTAATTTCTGTTAGAGAACAAATTCTCTCTCAGACATCTCAGGCTCTCTCTCTCTCTCTCTCTCTCTCTCTCTCTCTCTCTCTCTTCACTTCTGACTCCTCAAGGAATTTTCTTTTTTAGGTTTCTTTATAAGAAAGTTAAAAAGTTCTATCAGGAAAGAACTTTTCATCTGATTTTTTCATTGCCTCACTTGGTCTCTCTGCAGTTATTACCTCAGATAACTTCTTTAGAATGACTTTAAATTGCCAGTCTTTCACCTACTTGTCATAAATACTAATTAAATTGTAACTTTCCAAGATTCTAAAGGCTCTTTAAAATAGTGTAATAGTTTCTATATTCTCTGGGAAGAGGCCATTGAAGTAGCTCCAACATTTTCATTTATTTTGTAAATGCCTATTTATTTAAATATTTTCCCATTATTAGAACTGGAGAAACCTTTTTTTTTCCCCATAAGCAGTTGCTCCTTCATCTCTCTGTCTCTCTCTCTGTCTCTGTCTATCTGTCTCCTTTTTCTCTATCCCCCTTTTCTCTCCCTCCCTAGATACAGACAGATATCTCAAAACTGTTAATCTCCTAGGCTTACAGAAACATCAAAGTTAATGGCTACACAAATTATTAAGAAGTAAACAAATAAATTAACGTAATAATATAAATAAGTTAAACAATAATAATAGTAAGCTCCTTAAGGGTAGAAGACTGTTTCATGTCTTTGTATTCTCAGTGCCTAACATAAAGCCCAGTACATTGAAATGCTTAATTAAATGCTTATCAATTGATTGAAAGAGGAGGAGGGTATAAGTAGTCTGTAACACACTGTCAATAAAAACTTGCAGAGATGAAATGGCAAAAAATACATCATTAAGGACATTTATGACAAGAAAAAGGGGTGGGATGGTCAAACAACAAGACTAAGAATGACAGATAGCCCATGCACTGCTCTATTATCCACTCAATATGTATAAAATGCCAAATTAAAGCTTCATCTCTGTTATATTGGGGAGATCCTGTACAGGACATTGATGGAAAGCCAAAGGATAAGATCACAAAGGATAAAAAGGCATGGATGAGTTGTAGTCAGCAACAGAAGAGAGAAGTCCACTGAGATTAAGGACTCATCAAAGTCTGAAAATGCATCAATAAGTGTGATATAATAACTACAGTAAAGAGGAAGTATGGCATAATAGAGAGCCAGCCAGCCTGCCTTGGAGTCAAGATGATATGGGTTCAAGTCCTAACTTTGACACATACTGGTTATATAACTATGGCCCCATTTAACTTCTCAGTACCACAGACTGTTCTCCAACATTGTAAGTCAGGCCTGTACAACATAAGGCCCACCAAAGGATTTCCAGCGGCCCTTGAAAAATGGAGAGGAAATCCTTTGGCCACCCAAAATCCAGCTGGCTGCAGGTTGTACAGGCCTATTGGAAGTTATAGACAGTTGCTCATATGAATATCTGAATATCTCTAGAGAGAGCTTCCACATAAGGAATTCCCTACCTAGATACCATCATAGGTTCAGACATTATCATCATCATCATCATCGTTACAGATTACAAAGTACATTTAAATAAATGCTCCAAACAACCCTATGAGGTTAGGAGGACAACTCTTAATACCTCCAACTTTCCATATAGGGTGATTAATGTTCAAGGAGATCATGACCACACCCAAGTAATATCAGAGCCAGGACTCAAATGCTGGTCTCCTGATTTTCTGCTATTGTATACACCAAAATGAAGTCACAGAAGAGTATGGAAAATAAGGCCGCCAACACTGTGGGTATAAATAAACCAAACATAATCAGAACCTGGAAGAC
>NW_020954576.1:60205648-60330496 GCF_900497805.2 Vombatus ursinus | reverse complement strand
AACACTGTGGGTATAAATAAACCAAACATAATCAGAACCTGGAAGACAAGTCAATCAAAACTACAAAAAGGCCAGAGGTTTGCCTTTCTACCCTCAGTGTTTCTTTTTGAAATAATTCTAGCCTATATCAGAAGGGACACTCCAACTAAATTTATATGATTAAGTCTTTTGTACTATTACTATCTAAACATTTGTGCTGCTGATTTATGAATAAAGATGTGTTCATCCCATTATCAAATGAGATAATGTTTGTAAAATGCTTAACACAGTGCCTGGCATATAGTAGGTGTTTAATAAATGCTGGTTTCCTTCCCTCCCTCCCTCCCAACCCAACCCATTTGAATAAAGAGAACTTCATGATACAAATGCAGGAGAGGGAAGGAATCTTATTTCTAGCCTAATTCTGTCTCTGTAACTTCTAACTATTGCTCCAAGTTCTACTTCCTGAAGGCAACCAGAAAAATCTAATCCCTTTTCCAGGCAATATCCCTTCAAATACTGAAAGATAGTTGTCAACTTCCCTGAGTAATCTTTTCTTCTCCATGCTAAACAGCCCCAGTCCTTTCCATTAATCTTCATAATTAATAATTAATGTTTTCAACGCCCTTCACTAGCGTGGGTGCCCTTCTCTGAATTACTCTCCCGATTATCAAAGTCTTTCTTAAAAAAGCTAACACTTCTACAGCACTTTTAAGTTGTGCAAAATGCTTTACATGTTATTGCATTTAATCCCCACAACAACTCAGTAAAGTAGATACTATTATCTCCATATTATGGATAAGGAAACTAAGTCCTAGAGAGGTTAAATAATTTACACATCTATACATCTGGGCCCAAGGACTTGTACTTACTAAGGGCAATTAGGTCCTCTACTACGACCTTTCTTTTGACCTGGGGTTTTAATCCATATTTGCCATTTGTGTTCTATCTTTTCCAGACCAGGGATCGTTCTCTACATTTGGAGGAAGGGCGGGGAAAGGAAGCAAAATAAATCTTGGGTAATTGTACCTTCTTCTTTCATCTATTTTTATCCCATTCACTACTAGCAGATGTCACATCCTTTCTTTTATTCTTTTTCCCCCAATATAGTTTAAAATAACCCTTTTTGTTGGTAGTATCTGTGAGGAGAAAAAAAGTCCATTATTCTCATTTACATTGTGGCCTAGGGAAGAGAACACTGGACCTGGAATCAGGAAGACCTGAATTCAAATTCTACCTCAGATATTAGATATGTGGCCCTAACTAACCCAGGACCTGAGAAAAGCTTGGAAAAGAACTGAATTCTCAACTATACTCTGTTACTAACTAACTCACTTCATGCCATTGGACAAATCAATTCATCAAAACAATTTATGCTACACTTCATGGTTACAAAGTGCTTCGATCAATGAAACTCCTAAGGGGAAAACCCACCTACACTTATATCTACTTCTTTCACTCACTTCTATGCCTATCTGGCTTCTGGCCAACCAAAAATGCTCTCTCCAAGGTTACTAATTACCTAGTCCTTATTCAAATAGATGTTTGGTTGTTTTGTTTTGTTTTGTTTTTTATTTCTCAATCTTCATCTTTCTTAACCTCTCAAATTATTGATCACTTTCCATTCAAAGGATTTTATAAACATTCAGGCTTCCATAGTAGTATGGAACATTTACTAGTCCACAGATGATTTTTTCCCACAACTCCACAATAAGATCACATAAAAAAAAAAACCTAAATGAATATTTTCTATTCCTTACCAGGGCATCTAGGCAGCGCAGTAGATAGAGAACTGGGCCTGGAATCAGGAAGACCAGAGTTCAAATGTGGACTCAAATACTTACTAGTTGTGTGACCCTGGGCAAGTCACTTAACCCTATTTGTCCCAGTTCATCATCTGTAAAATGAGCTGGACAAGGAAATAGCAAACCACTCCAGTATACCCAAAAGGGGTCACAAAGAATAGGACACAACTGAAAACAACTAAACAATTCTTCACCTGGTGAAAATGTTGACTTACTCATATGATTGATAAAATAAGTGGTCACAGAAAGTTGCTTTTACTTTGTGTCCAACACTGTAAAGAACGTCTCCTTGCATGACAGAATTCATACTTTTTAAAGTTTTTGTTATGTATTTTGACTTTGGAATGTTTCATTTTCTGAAATGTTCTTCCTTGTCTCTAACACACAAAAGTTATTCTTAAATTGCAATTCCTTCTAACTTTATTAATAATAATAACTAGTATCTATATAGCACTTAAAGATTTATAAAAACACTTTACAAACATTATCTCATTTTCTCCTCACAATAACCCTGAGAGTCAGGTGTTATTATTATCCCCATTTTACAGATGAGGAAACTGAGGTTGAGAGGATTAAGTGACTTGCTCTGGGTTACATAGCTAGTAATAATAATAATAATAATAATAATACCAGCTAGCACTTATATAGTGCTTTAAAGATTGCGAAGAACTATACATATGTTTAACTCATCTGATCCTCACAGTAACCCAGAGAGGTAAGTGTTATTATTATTTTTATTTAACAGATGAGAAACTTAGGGCTAATAGATGTTAAGTGACTTGCCTGGGATCACACAGCTCATAAGTGTCAAGGACAAGACAAGATTTGACTTCAGTTCTTCAGGACTCTAATTCCTGTGCTCTATCCACTACACCACTTGAGCTTCAATGAATTAAGGTTAATTTGGTCAGTCACTGGAAAAGAAAATTCTTCCTGTCCTGAGAGGACTCATGGTATAATGGTTCTTTACTGAAGGATCTCCATTTTTATACAATCCATTAAGACCTAAACATTCTAAGGCCCTCAAGATGGACGTCCTTCTCTTTATTACACTACATTCCATTGGATATAGAAGCACAGGTCACTTTGGCAAAAGTGTTAGAGCATGAAAAAGTCAAGGAAATGAGATAAAATAGGGACTGGTAGGCCCTCCACCTGGAGAATTTAATAAAAGTCTAAAGACCCCTCTGTATGAGCTATATCTTTACCAGAAAATATGTGTCAAGAACAGATTTCAAGTAACTCTGAGCAGAATGTGCAAGAAATTACAGTCAGGGCTCAATAATAGAAATCCCTCAGTGTCTGCAGGGAAAATTGGCATTTAAAGGTAGATATACCCTATCCACCATTTTAGAAGGAGCCCAACAAGCTTCTGATTGAACTCGAGCCTGCTCCTAACATCTGGAATAGCATTTCCTCCCATTTATAATTTTCTTTAAAAAGTATTTTCTTAGTTTTATAGGCTACCAGAGATCAACCTTCATCTCTAACCAACAAAGGAACATTGTGTTCATTATCTTTAGATATGTAAGCACAATGATAGAAAAAGGTTGAAAAGTGGGGAGGGATCTGTCATCATATAGTCGTATAAACAATCTTCCAGACTAATTGCTCCAGATTACCCAGATGGAATCGGCGTTCAGAAAAACATGAAGCACTCAGCACCGAAAGAGAGTTGTTGGAAGAGTTTGTTGGCACTCACGTTGAGTAAGACTTATTTCCAAGGCATCAATGTCTACATTTCTTACATTAGCCGTCTGTGATAACAGACTATGCAATCAACAATAATGATCAAAGACATATTTCCATTTAAGAATAAATCTATTTTATACAGAGTAGAGATGAGGGAGAAAAAATTGAGGCTTTAGATTATTTAAAAGTTCAAGGGGTATTGGCTAAAGAATGACAAGAAATAATAAAATCATTTATAAGTAGTTAAGCAGAGAATGAAAATTAGGCTATGAAGAAAAAAGTGGGAGATCATTGCTTTGAACGCACGACCACTGTCTCCTTCCTGAGTATACTCTTAGCAGAACTGCTCTTGTGTTCTATCAAATCTCAATAATGTTATATAAGATGAATCCTTTCCCACACCACCACCAGACCTCATATAATCACACAATCTTAAGCTTCAAAGGGGCCCTCAGAGGTCATTCAAATTCATTCTCCCTCCAAAGTGGTCATGCAGTCTCCACTCAACGACCTTCAAGAGGGAACTCACAACTTCTCAAACTATCACATGATATTTTTAGATAGGTCCAATTACTAGGAATTATTTACTTTTGTTAAGCCAAAATCTGCTTCCCTGTGACTTTTACTCATTAATCCTGGGTGTGGGTTTTGTTTTGTTTTGTTTTTTGTTGGAGGTAGTTTATTTTTTGATAGATTTTATTGCTATCTTTTATATATATATATCACCTACTTTTCCCTGTGAAATCCTTCAAAGACAGTCATCCCTTTAAAAAAAAGTTTTCAAAGAGGTAGAAGAAAAAATTTAGTAAAATCAATCAATGTGTTAAAAAGTCTAAAGTCATATGCAATGTTCTACACTATGAACCCTGATCTCTGCAAAGAAGTGGGAAAAAGTGTCTTTTCATATCTCTTCTTTGGGACTAAGTTTGATTATTATAATTTTACAACATTCAGTTTCAATTGTTTTTTGTTTTTTCCATTTAAATTGTTGTAGTCATTATGTATAGTTTTCCTGGTATTGCTTACTTGACTTCACATCAATTCATATAAGACTTTTGATGTTTCTCTGTAATAAGCATACTTGTCATTTCTTGTAGTGTAGCAAAGAATTAATCTCAATTGATGAATATCTACTCTGTTTCTAATTCTTTGCTGCTATGAAAGGCGTTGTTACAAAAAATTTTTGCATATATGGGGCTTTTATTTCTATCATTGACCTTTTTGGAGGTCATATGCCTA
Source organism: Vombatus ursinus (assembly GCF_900497805.2). Classification (NCBI taxonomy): domain Eukaryota; kingdom Metazoa; phylum Chordata; class Mammalia; order Diprotodontia; family Vombatidae; genus Vombatus; species Vombatus ursinus. The sequence continues at coordinate 60,325,781 of NW_020954576.1, read as the reverse complement.
GCAGTAGAATCTCTGGGAATGAACATCTTTCTTACTCACTTTATTTGCATGTTTTCAAATTTCTTCCCAGAACAGCTTTTCTAATCTACAGCCACACCAGCAATGTATTAGTATACTTCTCTTTCCACAAACAGATAGAAATTTGTTTCAAGGGAGAGGAGATTTTTCAAAGTTTAATATCTTTTATTTTTATGTTGCTTTTATTTCTGAATATATGCCTCACCTCACCTACCTATCAGCCATCTCTTGTAACAAATATTTTAAGAAGAAAAAAAAAATCAGTTCAGAAAAACTAACCACCACATCAACTGAATGACAGCACATGTAACATCCCACACCCATAGTCCCCTTACCACTATAAAGAAGAGAGAGGGATTCATTTTCTGATCTTTTCTGTGGGGCAAAGATTGGTCATTATAATTACACAGCATTTAACTTCTTTTTTATTCTTTTCATTTACATTGTTATAGTCACTGTGCATGCTACTTTCATGGTTCTATTTACTGCCTTCTGTATCAGTTCATGTAGATTCTTCCCATGCCTCTCTGAATTCTTTTCCTTTTTTTTCCTCATTATGCCCTCCAAAGCCAAGCATAAAAAATCAAACCCCTCTTCAATATAACTATGCTTCAGGCATTGAAGGACATTATAATCCCCACCCCTCCATGAGTAAGCAAGCATTTATTAAGCAATTACTGTATGCTAGGCACCATGCTAAGCACTAGGAACACAAGTACAAGAGAGAAATAGTATCTGTCCTCAAAAGGAGAAAAACACATATGTGGAATAATGACCAGGAAAGAGAGTTTGAGTCTGACAATGTATGAAGATGGGAAGTAAAACTATAGGACCATCAATCAACATACCTTTTTCAAAAGCAATGATAATACTGATTTGATTACTGTTCTAAGAGTAAGAAGTGGAGAGTGGGGGATAGTGTAGTCCCACAGTGGTAATAACCAGAAGACAGTTGTGAAACATAGTTAGCTGGCTGGGACCAAGCTATGTGTATATAATGGACTCCCATAAATCAGAACAGCATAGCCCTAAGACAAGAGCTAGAGGTCCAGTTAATTCTCATCAGTTGTCCAAATGCCTTTCAACATCTAGTTGTACTATCCTGGATTCTGTCCAGTTTGTCCATGGACATTCTAAAACGTGGTACCCAGAACAAGATACAATGCTTTTTATATGTAGTCAGACCAGAGATAAGAATAGTGGGAAATTCATTTCTATCATTCTGGATCTATTAATACAGCATAAAAATCATATTAGCTCTTTTTGGCTACTGTACCTCATTATCAACTTATATTTAGTTTACTGTCCAATAACTCCTTTAATTTTTTTCACTTGAATTGCTCTCTATCCGTGTCACCCCTATCCTGTATTTTTTAATCTAAGTGAAGTAAATTACATTTATCCATTTCAAATTTCATCTTTGTAGTGTTAGCCAACGATTTCAGCCCGTCCAGATCCTTTTGGATCCCAATTTTGTCACTCAATCTGTTAGCCATATCCTTCCAAATTTTGTGTAGTATCAACTACAAATTTGATAAATATGCCATTATGCCTTCACTTGAATCATTAATAAGAATATTAAGCAGAACATGGCCAAAGATAACTCCCTGAGGTTCATTAGAGAGGTCTCTCCAGCTTGAAAATGATCCATTAATCTTTGTTGATAATAAATCCACCAGTTCAAAATCCATCTAACTGTGCCACTATCCACCTCACATTTCTCTGTCTTATCCAGAAGCTGTATAATACATTGATGTCCGAGAATGAGAGGAAGTGAGATATAGTGCCAAGAGTAATGGACTTGACATCAAAAATCCTAGATTTGAATCCCATCTCTTTATTGGCTATGTGCTCTTGGTAATTTCAACTCTCCAGCCTCAGTTTTCTCATTAGCTGGTTGGACTAGATGATCTCTAAGGTCCTTTACTACTCTGAATCTATGATCTCATGCTGTAATATCTTACACAATGCCTACAGCATTCTACTGACTTACCAGGTCAGTATGTAAAAATGGGAAACGATTAATCTGGTATGATTATTCTTAATGAACCCAAGTGAGCTTATAGTAATCAAAACTTCCTTTTCTAAACATTCATAAAAATATCTTTAGTACATTCCAAAATTTTACAAGAATTCAAGATTAAATGCGCCAGACAATAATTTGAAATAGAAAAATTGATTAATGGAGCACATTTAGTAGACAAAATCCAGAAGCAAGTAAAGACAGTAGTATGGTATTCGATAAACCCAAGGACCGACTACTGGAGCAAGAACTCGCTATTGCACAAACTGCTGGGAAAACTGGAAAGCAGTCTAACAGAAGTTAAATTTAGATTACTATTTCAAACCATATCATAATAAGCTCCAAATGTCTCCAAATGGACTAGACATAAAGACATAAAAAAAGAAAAAAGTATGAATCACATTACAGCTGTGTAACACTAAGCAATCACTTAACCTTGTTTGCCTCAGTTTTCTCATCTGTAAAATGAGCCAGAGAAGGAAATGGCAAACCACTCTAGTATCTTTGCCAAAAAAAATTCCCAATAGAAGCAAGAAGAGTCAAATGTGACTCAAAATGACTGGAGTAGATAAGGAAAGAGTCTTTGATTAAAAAAAAAGTAATAGAGAACATTGCAGAAGATATGATAGAAAATTTTGATTGCATAAAATGTAAAAGTTTTTTTTTTCCTACAGACAAAATCAATTCAGTTAGAATTTTAAGAGAAACTGACTGAGGAAAAATCCCTTCAGGAAATTTCTCTGCTAAAAGTCTGATGGCCAAGACAATAGAAAACCAATACAAATATATAAGAATGAAAGCCATTCCCCAAGAGATAAATTTTCAAAGAATACAAACAGGAAGTTTACAAGGGAAGAAATCCAAAGTAACAAAAAATTTTAAATTGCTTTAAATTATTACTAAAACCAAAAATATAAATTAAAACAACTCTTAGATTCTTTCTCACACCCATAAGATTGACAAAGGTAGAAAAAAAGAAAAATGACAATGATTAGAGAGATACTATGACAGGCACACACTAATATGCTTTTGGTGGAGCTGTGTAATGATCTAACCATTATAGAAACCAATTTTGAACCGTATTCAAAAAGTCACTAAACTGTGTATATCCCTTTTGATCCAGAATATCACTGTTAGGCTTATACTCCAAAGAAATCAAAGACAATGAGAAAGGACCTATATGTATGAAAATATGTATAGCTGTACTCTTATTTGTAGCAAAGAATTTTAGACAAGGTTAGTACCTGTAATCTGTGGAATAATTATTTGGCTGAACAAATTATGGTATGTGTATATTATGGATATAATGAAATCTTATTTTACCATAAGAAATAATGAAACAAGCAGCATTTACATTAGCTGATGCCAAACAAAGTAAGCAGAACCAAGAGCAAAATTTTAAAACAACTGGGAAGGAGTTAGGAATTATGAGCAACGCAACAACTAATACCTACTTCAGAAGACTGAAAATGAATCCGTGCTCCCCACTTCTTGGCAGAGAGTTTATAGGCTAGACATACAGAATGAGAACTACATTTTTTAGATATAGCCAATGTGTGGATTTGTTTTGAGTGACTATACTTACTTGTTACAGAGGGGGTGAAGGGTTAGTACTAGTGATACTTTAAAAAAAAAAAGAAAGAAAAATGTCAATTAATTATTTTTTAAAATAAATAGCAAAGCATAAGGAAGTTCAGAAGGGAACACAAACAGGGTATTGTTTGAATCACTAAGTTAAATTTGAAATACATAAAAAACTTCTGCAAAATGGTAGCTCATTCTGCTTCATATAGGGAAATGTTCATTTTTGTTACATTCATAATAACAAAATTAAATTTGAAATTTTTTTGAACTATATACCTTGTATTTCTTGCCTTCTTAATGAGTGAGGGAGGGGTAGAAAGAAAAAATAAATTTGAAACAAAATAAAAATTTAAAATGAGTAAAGAAATATATACCTTATTTTCCTTTTTGAAAATTAAAAAAATTTATGTTCCCAATTTCTCTCTTCTTTCCCTTTAGAAAAAAAAATTACCTATTTTGTCGAGCACTGCAATACCTCTCTTATTCATGACAGTTCCTTAAAAATTACTGGTCACAATTTAGTAATTATATTCTTAAATTATTTTAGTCCCTTAAGTTGTAGTTTATTCATGCCTGGTGACCTGAGCTCATTGAAGGCAATTCAGTATTCTCTTATTATCCTCACACTTCTCTTGGATTTCAGTCCTTTCTCGACCATTTTCATTTATCATTATCAGTCTAGAAGGGCAGCTTAGATAGAAGCCAGGAAGTCTTAGGTTCAAATCCTGTCTCTGATACATACTAGCTATATGACCTTGGACAAGTTACTTGGCCTCTTAGTATTTTGTTTTTGGCTAGGCAATGTGGTTAAGTGACTTGCCCAGGATCACACAGCTAGTAAGTGTTATGTGTCTGAGGCCAAATGTGAACTCAGGTCCTCCTGACTTCAGGGCCGGTGATCTAACCACTGAGCCATCTAGCTGCCCCGATGTCTTAGTATTCTAGGCAATTCTCTAAGACTAAAAGTTGAAAAGAAGATGTCACCCTGCATTGGTAGATGTATTTTCCTCATCTAAGAGTTTCCTTTACTGATAAAATCATAAGTTTAGTCCCTCTCCCATTCTTATTCTAACATTCTCCTAGGTAGAAAAAACAGAGTTGAAATAGGAATTGAGTAGTTTTGCTTTCTGTCATCTCTTATCTTCTTTTCCATGACAAGCCTGGGACCTTGCTTGACCTTAGGAAGTGGGATGGAGTTAGTAATTAAGGGTTAATGAACACTGATATGATGGAAAGAATTTTCCTGGAGAAAAAAGGGCACAATCTTTTAAGCTAGATGGAAACCATAGTTAATGTAAAAGAGCATGTTTTGCAAGAATGAATGAATAATCAGCACTCTATGGTTTGATCAAAAATTACATTCAACTGGCTAGAATTACTGCTTTCAAGACCAGATTGATTACACAACTGTGTGTGACCTATATGAGGAGAACTTCTCTACCTAAACAATGCTCAAAGCATCACCAAAGTCTGGGTACTTCAAAGAAAGTTCTGGCTTAAGGTCTAATATTAGTCCACAGTCACAGCATACTCTGGGGGTCAAAGGACCCCAAGCACTACGGAGAAGAGGTAGGGAGGAGATTATATTCAGACTCAGTACTTCTCAATCCCCAATGCGCATATACTCAGTCCCACCTGGGCATGGTCTTCTTAAACATTAGACCAGAAAAGTAGAAAGCAAACCTGTTGTTTCAACTCCAGGCTAATTCCATAAAGATTATAAAACCCCTTTGGTTCTTTCTGTTTAAGTGTTCTGGCGAAAGGCTACACTAGCATGGATAAATGTTCAATGCACTCTCTTAAACTATTACCTGAGAGCCAGAAAGATCAATCAGTCATTGAATAAGCATGTATTAAGTATTCACTGCATGCTAGGCAACGTGCTAAGCCCTGAGGATACAAAGAAAGGCAGACACAATCTAGTGAGATGAAGTGGTTTTCCCAAAGTCACACTACTATAACAAACAGAGTCAAGGTTCAAACCCAAGTATTCTGTTTCCAAATCCATCACTTCTCCACTGTACCAGACTGCCTCTCTTTTCTTTGAAGACAGTGAGCACAAATTTCACACTTCTTAGAGACATTTGCCACTATCTTGGGCCTGTAGAACCTGCCACACCGGCTCCAGAATCTTCTCCTGGCTTGGTTTTCCAAAATCATGCTGAAGTGCTCTCATATCTGTGAGTTGGTAGCTCCAACACTGCATAGCTTTCATAATTTTTCAAATGTACCTAGGTAAGGAATATTGGTGACTTTTCAAGGTCAATACTCACCTCTTGGTGAGGGACTATGTGTCTCACATAGTTAACAGAAGCTCTACAAAAATAGTCCTTGTCTGAACTAGAATTGCTATGTAATGCTGTCTATTAGTTAATGCTACATCATAGAATCATAGAGTTAGAAGAGACTTTGTAAATGGTTTAGCCCAACCCCTCTCATTTTTTTTTAGGCAATTGGGGTTAAGTGACTTGCCCAGGGTCACACAGCTAGTAAGTGTCAAGTGCTTGGTCTGAGGCCAGATTTGAACTCAGGTCCTCCTGACTTCAAGGTTGATGCTCTATCCACTGCACCACCTAGCTGCCCCTCCAACCCCTCTCATTTTATTGATGAGGAAACTGAGGCCCAGAGGAATAAACTGATATACCCAAGGTTAGAGATTCAGTTACTGGCAGAGTCAGTACTAAAACCCAGGCTTCTTTCCTCCCTTTCCTTGAGAAGCACTGGAGTTTTGCCCACAGCTCCATTATAAAAAGACCATCTAAAACCAACCCATTGGAAACATAAAGCACAACATCAAATTCATTCATGCTGAGATCAAGAATGAGAATGAAAATAGAACCTTTTGTCCTTTCAGTGATTTCTTCCACTATATTCATCCCAAGAGCACTTAGTCCTTGTTATAACTGCAGAAAGAATGGCAGCTACACAGCCCATGGGGACCAGAGAGAATTCTCCTTTCTTGGGTGTTCCATATCCAAGCCAAAGAAGGTAGCTCCTCGAACACTGAACCTCTACTTTTCCTTCCCCTCCACAGCCACAGGCACTCAGGGAAAAAGCCCTGAATATGGCCCTGCGTTCTTCTCTAAGACAGATGTAAATACAGTCGGACAACGGAGCTCTGGCTTTGTTAGAGTGGTCCTAACTTACAAACGGGTTTATTCAAAAGGAAGTTTTTCTAAGTCAGTTGCCTTAAACACAGAACACATTTTCCCAGAGAAACAATGTCAGAAAGGATCATTATTTTCCAGCCTACAAAAGCTAATTCACCCTATGATGTAGCTGAAGCATAGTGTTGATAGTACTCTAGAACCTATCATCCAAATAGCATGGTTTCTATTGGAAATCTATTTCCCAGGGCTGTTGTAAGGATAAAAAGAGATAATATTTATAAAGCACTTTGCATACCTTAAAGTATATATGAATGCTAATGTTGTTGTGGTTACTATTATTGAATGGTCATTATTGTTCAGTTGTTTCAGTCATGTCCAACTCTTCGTGACCCCATTTGGGGTTTTCTTGGCAAAAATCCTGAAGTGGTTTTGCCACTTCTTTCTCCAGCTGATTTTACATATGAGGAAACTGAGGCAAACAGGGTTAAGCGACTTGCCCAGGGTAACGCAGCTAGTGAGTGTCGGAGACCAGATTTGAACTCAAGAAGATGGGTCTTTCTTCCTTCAGGCCCTACACTCTATCCACTGCACCACCTACTTAAACTTGAATACAGATCTGAGTTACCAGATTTCCCAGCTGATCAACAGGATTTTGAAAAACCATGACATTCTCAACCCATGTGCCTTCGTGTACAACGCTAGACATACACCATATCCATTTCTTGGACATTTGAAAAAGATACTCTTCCCATCCGAACAAGGTACACTGCTTCCCTCTGTTAACGGAGAGGCATCCACCTAGGCTGCATTCCTGGAGTAAACTGACTGATTGACAAAGACAAGTAGTCCAACTCAGAATCAAAATTGTGTTCACTCTTGTTCCCCCTCCTTGTAAATGGGGCAGTAATTTCAAGTAAATGACATGGAAAGCTGTTACAAGCCGGCCCCACATTCACATTTCACTGTTTCTCTGGTTGTAAATAACACGCATGACTGCGCCAAGGACCAAATTGCTCTTTAGCTGCCAACATTAGTTGTTTAATGATCTAAAGAGCAGAAGCTGACAATTACTGTATTCCATTTTCAAATGTCATTTAAAACCCATACATGTAATTATCATACCTTTTTGTTAAATTTTTATGGTTCTTCTGAAGTTGATGGGTTTGTGGGTTCGTCTAACCTATAAAACTCAGTAAATATTCAATGTCTTCATTATAGAACGAAATTACTTTCCCATGATCCCGTATGATCTTTCATGAAGCTGGACATTAGTAAATATCAGAAGATCATAGATTTAGGGCTAAAAGGGACCTTAGAAGCCTTTACATCAGAACTGAGGCCAGAAAGATTGAGTGACTTGTCTAGAGTGATATGGCAAGTAAACATCTAAGGCAGAATTTGCACTCAGGTCTTCCTGGCTCTAAGTCTACCACTCTATTCACTATACCAAGGGTTTCTGTTGGAATGGCTTCCCTGATCTTAGTGCAAAGGTTATTCATCTTTTTTTGTGTGTCATGGATCCCTTCTCAGAATAATATTTTAAATGCATAAAGTATGTAGTATTACAAAGGAAATCAATTATAAAAATTTTTTTTAACACATTCACAGATCTTAGGTTGAGAATCCTGAGCCATTAGGGTTAACAGGGGGCTAAGTCACAAGACCTGAGTTCTAATCATGCACATGCCACTAATTTAGTTGACCTCAGGCAAGTGACTTAATCTATCTGTGACTCAGTTTCTTTATCTGCCAAATATAATAGGCTAGCTAGATGGTACATAGAATAGAGCACTGAGTCTGAAATCAGGAGGACTCATGTTACTGAGTTCAAATCTGGCCTCTGACACTTATTAGTTGCGTGACCCTGGGTAAGTCACTTAACCCTGTTTGCTTCAGTTCCTCATCTGTAAAACAAACTGGAGAAGAAAATGGCAAATCACTCCAGCGTCTCTGCCAAGAAAACCCCAGATGGGCTCACAGAGTCAGAAATGACTGAAATGGCACAATATGCTCCCGTGATTGATCCTGAACAAAGACAAAGCTCAACTGACAGCTACCTACTTCACAGAGTTTTTGTAAGGATCAAATAAAATACTGCTTGTGAAAGCACATTGTGAAGCATTATGCAAATGGAAAGTAGCATGTTGTTTTCAGAGTGCCTGGTTTGTGGACATTTTGAAATATACTGACTAGTAATTATCAAATGAGGAGGATGTGTAGTCTTTGAATATTCAGAATGGAAGTACACACTTATAAGAGCTACTCCCATCTCCATGAATGGCCTTCTCAATAGATATATCTCTTTAATTTATGATGCCTTCCCTTCTCCATCTGTAAAACAGGAATGATATCATCAGATCACATTAATTAAGAAACCACTAGGTACATGACGCCAAGCTAAGAGATGCAAGGATGATGCACAATACATGCAGAAATACAGTTCCTGCATCTTTAAGAAGCTTCAGTTGCAGACAATAAACAAACAAAAGAGTGAAGGAGTGAGTGAGCAAATGAAGGAATGAATAAGCAAATAAATAAATAAAGCTAATAACAACTTTGTGTATGCACACTCACATCCAATAAATAGTTATGCCTTAGTAAAGGATATGTGCTATTTCTACATCTCTTTAATGGGGTGAGGCTATGTAAACATAAGATTCCATTGAAAGTGCTTTGAAATCTTCAAGTCAATAGCAGCATATAAGCAAATCCCACTCAAAACCGAAAATAAAACCAAGTTGTTGAAAAAGCCTAAAGTACAAGCTCAAAGTCTTATCAACAAATACTTTCAAATGAGTCCCCTTAAACGTTTCTTTTCAGCTTCCCTTTACTTTTAATGTCCCAGTCATTTTACCTGAAACAGCAAGCATTTTGGCTTCAAGCAAGGCTGGTATATGGGTCTCGATTTCATTCACTTTCTTCCTCAGAGAGCTGCAGAGTTTCTGACTTGTACAAACCTAAATGGAGGCAGACAGCCAGGATCCATAATTCATTCTAGTAAGTCAAGAACAATCCACTGAAAACTCTGGAGAGTGTCTGAGTTGACAAATGGAACTCAGCATTCTATTACCAAGGGAGCCCAATAGTAACTACTCAAAAACACACAGTGGGCTAGCCCATGACTGAACCCCATAACCCAATAACCAAGTTACAAAACCAGAATAGCTTTGAGAGGCTACCTCATCAGGCAGCACACCTAAACCAGACCTCCAATGCCTCTGTTGAATTGTGATGGATTTTAGTTGATGCTATCTGATGCCAAAACCCACTTCCCCCAAAGTATGGATTTTATAAATCGGTCAGGGAATCTCAGTAAAATGTATAGATTTCACCATTAGGATTTTTAGTACTACTCTACACATTGCTTCTATTATTTCTTAGATTTTTAATAAAACAACAAAAATCTTACATCCCAGTTGTTTTTTTCTAAGTTCTCCTCACTTAGTCTTTTTTTTTTTTTAAACATAAGAAGAAAGTCTCATATTCAATCTGCACATATCCAGGTTTCAAGGAGCCAAGTAGGCAAACAAACACTTCTTCAAGTGCACACAATACTGATTGAATAACAATAGATGAGCCAATGGGGGTGTTTTCTCACTGCACAAAAGACACTGGTCTAATGAGAAGCCTTGAAATTAGCAGCTATGCTCTCTCATTAGAAATCTGAGATGTGTTCAAGAGCTAAAATTAGTCCAATTGGGAACGAAAAGCCCTAAACAAATATTTCAGTCCTATTGCATAAAAGAGCCTAGATCTCTCCAGACACAAATATCTCCCATCGTTCTGGTTCTTATGGACAGAAATTGAGATTATTTTTATATAGAAGACGAAACTCTACAATCTTGATTAATATCACCCAATCATTTCCCCCTACAAACTCATGATCTTCTCCACTAATTTTTAGGGAGTCAAAGAACCAGATTGTAGCATCTTCTCCAAAACAAAGCCAGTTCTGGCAGTGTCCAAAACAATACATTTCAGTAACCTTTCAGGGCCCTGAGGTTTCTCGGTGTTACACTACATGGAATTACAATGCAGATGTCCCAGATACATTTGCGCCACCAGCCCTCTCTCCTGGGGATCACAAGAGCCCAGCTGAATCACATTTTACAGTCATTCAGCTAAGAATGTTACTAGGGCAGTTGAGACCATTTCTGTTAACTCTAAAACACTGGCCATAATTCTTATGTCTCATCTAATTTATGTACACTCTTTCTTATTTTAGTTAACAGCCTCTGTTAATCCTAATTGGGTCAGCCACTCCTTTGTTGAACAAATCTATCTTTCAAACTGTCACTGTTAATATAAAATGAGATTTATAAATCTCCTTATTAAATTGCTTACATACTTTCAGTTGCTGCTGGATTAATCTAATCTTCACCAATCTCCAGATAGTCTATTTTCAACTCTTTCTTCCATCTCATTTATCTCTTAATTACTTCAGCTTTGGGCAGGTCACAGGATAGGTGGATAAATGTACTGAGCGGAAGGGATGTTTAAACTCTCCATTAGAAAAGAAATTAGTCATCTCTAACCTAAAGTAGCTATCGAAAAGTAGTCCACCCAAAGTAGTCCAAGGTGAACTTGAAATTACCTAAAATCCCAAAGAATAGAAGACAGAAGGTCCACCTATACAAGGAAATGTATGGCTGAGTCATCAGGTTTTCTCTGGCCATTTTTATAAGCTTACTTAAAATTCCAAAGGACGGAAGACATATATGCCATATATAAAACTTCAGGCCTCTGAGTTGCCAGGCTTTTTCTGGCTTAGAAAAAGAAGGGCTGAGTTGTTTTCTGCCTCCTGAGTGTCCCATGACCCACAAATGAAAATAATGAGTCATATTCAACCATCATTCCAAAGGGGCAAAAAACCAGGACCCAAAACCAAGTTGGTGCAAGTACCCAAACTGGTTCTAGCATCCCACTGACATTTTTCAACTAAAAGTAGACCATAAGGAATATTTGTTCATTCACTTTTCTACATTTACATTTCTCAGAGTCTGAAAGAGATTGAGAAAAAGTGGTTATAACTTTCCTGTAAATTTATGGGAAGCTTTAGTTAAGCTAGGGGCAGGTGACATTTTGTGTGTGTGTGTGTGTGTGTGTGTGTGTGTGTGTGTGTGTGTGTGTGTGTGTTTGTGTGTGTTAAGCCAAATGCAGAGTATTAAGATGTTCAACTCCAAATGCAGGTAAATTCTCCCATCTGTAGGCAGCATAGTACAATGGAAAGAGCACTAACTGTAGAGTCAGAGGGCCTGAGTTCAAATCCTGCCTCTGACATTTACTGCCTGTTTGACCTTGGATAAGTCACATGAGTTCCCTGGTCTGCATTTTCCCACCTATAAAATAAAGGGGAAAAGAGGAGGGAATAAGCATTTATTAAGTGCCTACAATGTGTCAGGTACTATGCTAAGTGCTTTACAAATATTATCTCACTTAATAATGATAAACTAGATTGTCTCTGAGGTCCCTTCCAGTTTGAGGGATAGAGTCTTCCATTCTCAGGAATAAGCTATTTCGCTTTCTGACAATCAGCCTTTTCTTTTCCTGCCTCTTCCAGCCCACTGTCAACTCATATCTAAGACCTCAGAAAAGTGACTGGTGCTAAGGGCTCTGATCGTAACTTAACTTGATGATCATCTACAATCATCTGGTATCACTTCTCAGTTTATCCACAGCTTATTTAGGGATCTTATGCTAAGAATGCTTTTCCAGGGTTTCAGATCTACTCAGAAAATTCAATTCAATAAATATTTATTAAGTCCCTGCTGTTGTCAAACACTGCACTAAGTGCAGTGGATACAAAAAGAAACAAAAGACAGTCCCTGCCCTCAAGGACCTTACAATCTGATAGAAACTGTGCGTATCTTGGAAAATGAAACATTTTCCCATCACTTTAAGAAATTAGATGATTTAACTCACACTTATTGGAAATACTGAATTCTTTCAAGATCAATCCACAGACCTAGAGTCTACTTATAAAAGGTAGACAGAGAAGTTCTCAGACTAACGGAAGGACTGGAAAATGTACTCTACCATTTTTCTGTGTTTGTAAGGATGTCTGAACCCTGCTTTCTTTGTAGGAAAAGTAATTAATTTTTCATAATTGTTCCTGTACCAAAAGTCTTTTAAAGCAAAGGAATTTAATTGTGAACACTAGGTACTTTTTCCCATTTCATAAAATTGGCAGACATTTCTAAAGGGAAGGCCAATAAATCCATTTCTACAGTGACCACAAGCCAGAAACACAACCACAGAGAGCTTTCCTGGCATCTGACTCCTTTAGGTTATCTTCCTGTATTACAAAATGATCTTATTAGGCTAAACTCATCTAAATGAGAGAAATTAATATTATACTATTATATTAATAACTAAGTATTAATTTGCAGCTCATTCTTTTCCTCCTATTTTTGTTAAGGTTACACTCCTGTAAAGATCAGTCAGTTTTTGAAGGATGTAACTGAGTAAGGTAATCTTCTCCCAACCCCAAGGCATCTACCTGGGCAAGCAACCTTATTTTTTGTTTGCTCTGTAAATAAAAGCCAGCCTCAGCTGCATCTCTTAACCAAGATATGTCTCCTTGTCCTTGGTCCCCTCCATTAGAGTTTAGAAAGACCCAGTTCATGAAGGAGAAAACCAGCTGGAGAGATCCAGATGGAAGTGGCTTCCCCTGCCCAGATGCCTTGAGCCTCCTGAGAATTATGATCAAGCTATGTTCTTAGCAGGAGAAGCTAAAGACTTCTAGCCATCTTTTCATTAAATGTCCACCAATCAGGGTTGAGTTTCACTTGTCAGGGGAGTTCCCTGTCAGAAAGTACACACTTGATTTAAGGTGTTTCAGAGTCTCCTTTGGTGTCTTTGATTACTGAGAGAAAACCACTGACCATCAACTTAGTGATTATTGGCTAGCCTAATTAATAAATTGATTATTAATTACCTAGAAACTCAGTCTCTCAGAATTTTCATTTGCTACACATATTGCTCTGACACTCTATGGTCTAGACAAGAAATAGATAAAAAGGGAGACACACAATATATATGTGCATATGTGTGCTCATAAATGTGTGTATATACACACACATATCCTTTCAAATGTCAGGTATATTTTAAGAAAGCAACTTCTTCATATTTTATATGTGGTTAGTAAAAATAATATTTTGAGGAACTTACTTACCTTTGAAGTAGTTTCTTTAATGGTCAAGCTAAGTGATTGTTCCTTCTCTTGGAGGCTAAAAGAATGGAAATAAAATGGGAAAAATGGTCTTCTTAATTAGTCACAGTTCAACACTACCAAACACAGAAATATGATTAAAATATTCAATAAGGAACACTATGGCCCAGGAGTTTGAGTAGGGGTCTTGGAGCCAAGTCAGGAGGATATAGACTCAATTTCTCCCTCTATCATACACTAGCTGTATGACCATGGGCAAATCCCCTTAACCTCTCAGAGGTACCAGATGACTCTAAAACTATAACTTATAGAAAAAATGCAAGTTATATAAAAATTGCTGATCTGCATGGCTGAAGAAGCTTTCCAAATGTGAGTTCCCTACATTGACCAAATCATAGGTTCAAAACAATAATAATAATAATAATAATAATAATAATAATAATAATAATAATAATAATAATAATAATAATGTAAAGTCAATACTCAATAATCTTTCTTGCTAGGTAGAAACAGCAACAATTATCCTACCAAAAATTATTTACATTTGATTTTATAATGAATGTTATGTTTTCTATTATTTGTGCATTTACCTGAATAGCTTAATTAAGCTAATGTTGAAATTAATTTTCATTTTCTGAGCATAGGTCTATTGATGGAGAGAGGAGGCAGGGCATGATGGCAGGGGATAAAACTGAGCTGCATATACAACTCCAGAGTAATAATTAATAATAATAGCTAGCATTTAGATAGCATCTACTACATGCCAGGTACTGTGCAAAGTGCTTTACAAATATTATTTCACTTGACCCTCACAAAAACGCTGGGATGTTATTATCCCCATTTCACCATTGAAGAAACTGAGGCAGACAGAGGTTAAGTGATTTGTTCAGAGCTTCAGAGCTAATAAGTATCAGAGGCTGGCTTTGAACTCCATTCTTCCTAACTGCAGGCCCAGCACTCCATCTTCTGTGCCACCTGGCTGCTCTAAATTGTCCACATGACACAAGTAGTCAACATCAGTGTGGTCAAGAAATGACAAAATTCATCCTTTCCTGGAGGAACCACTTATTCAGTGGCTACTATATATACCTGTGTTTGAGTCAGACCCTGTGGAATATATTAAATATTATAGAATTATATTAAATACGATATGTAAAAGTGCATTACAAATTGAATAGACTTCATAATACATATGCATTATGATAATACAATTATATGCTGCTTTACAGTTTTCAAGAGCAGCTAGTGGCTCAGTAGATAGAGCATTGGGTCTGCATCAAGGTCACACAGATAGCGAATGACTCAAATCCAGGACTCACCAATCTTACGACTCCAAATATGTCGCTCTTTTTATCATACCACATATGAATATAAGGTAATCTTTCTCCTTATCACATCATCATGATCACAATACAAGATCCTTTCTTGAAGGAGATTATAATCCAGCTAGGAAGGCAGATGCATGTAAAAGTGAAATCACAATACACAAGTGTGCTGAACACCCTTCAGTATCTCACTTAATCATCTCCTGCCTCAGTTCCCTCACAATTCCCCGCGCAAATTCAGCCATAGAGAACTCTGGCTAACCACTTTGTGGACTTCCTACACCATTTGCTCCTTGAATCTTTATCAAAAGCTTTAAAAAGGAAGAAGACAGAATTTAAATTTAAATCCAAGTCCCAGCATAACTTAGAACAGGGAGAAGGTTAAAGCTATCGACCCAAGTCACCTCTGGGGCTTATTGTTTATCCCTATTCCTCTTGCAATCAATATTCATCTGTCCTGCAAAGTCTCTTGAAAACAAATTTGCATGCAGTGACTCAGTAGTAGCATTTTACAAAAGCAAGCACAGAATGTCAGAGTTACAAAGCACCTGAGAGGCCTCTTAGTCCAACCCAGACCTGGCCAAAATAAGTCTATTACCTCCTTCCTCATGACAGCCCTTTAAATTCTTGACGTCAGTTATCATTTACAATACCCCCACCCAAAAAAATTGATGCCTTACTGACCTTCACTGCTTTTGTCACATGTTGATGCTCTGACACATCTATCTACTTATCAATGCCGGTACTTCATCTACTCATGCAGACTGAAACTTTTTATCATATGTGATTCGTGTCCATGACTTCCATGTGTTAGTCTTTCCTATGTGCTACAGAGTGTTTCTTTATTTAATTAATTATAGCATTTTATTTTAAAACTCTCCCATATACTTATCATGCACTATTGTGTATTATAGTTATCTATACTTGGGCCTTATTCCCTCTTCCAGGCCGTAAGTTCCCCAATGGCTGAGACTAGGTGTTCTCCCTGTCTCCAATCTATTTCTTCTATCAAAACCATCTTCCTAAAGCATAGATATGATCACGTTTCTTCTCTGCTATAAACAAACAGAGAGACAACAATAGATAGATAGACAGATAAATGAATAAATAATAAAACCTCTGGTACATAAATGCCTATCCTCAAAAGGATAAAATACAATCTCCTTAGCTTCAAGCCCTTCCACAATCTGGTTCCAGCCTATTTTTCCAGACCCACTTTATATTATTCTCCTTCATGCACTCTACGTTCCAATGAAAACACTCTTATGGCTGTTGTTTACTCAGCCTTCCATTTTCTGCAACTCTGCATTCTCAAAGGCTCTCCCTCATGCCTGGAAAGTACTCCCTCTGACCTCTACCTTTTAAAACTCTTATCTTCCTACAAGATTCAGTGCAGATGCCAGTTCTTCGGGATGGCTTCCCTGATCTCTCATGTTGAACGGGTTCACTCTCCTCAAATATTCCTTGACCACGTTGTCTGCATCTCTTCTTTGCCCCCATTGCTCCTTCTTTTGCCTCACTCTTATCTATACCTATTATATCCCTACAAGTACAAAAGAGCTCCTCAAACGCAGGGACAGACTAGATGATATTTTATCTTGGTATCCATGACCTAACACAGTTCCTGGAGCA
The DNA here is from genome assembly GCF_900497805.2 of Vombatus ursinus. Lineage (NCBI taxonomy): Eukaryota > Metazoa > Chordata > Mammalia > Diprotodontia > Vombatidae > Vombatus > Vombatus ursinus. The sequence continues at coordinate 60,308,918 of NW_020954576.1, read as the reverse complement.
TAGTAGACATTTAATACATGGTTGCTGAATTGAATTGCTGCTGAATAGAATACTTCTTTGAGTAAGTTACTTTTAACTGAGGTGGCCTAAAATAAGCACTTAACACCTAACTGTAAATAACCTTTCACAGGAAACCACAAAGAATAACTCATACACTAAGAACAGAAACAGCTAAATAATGGACCTATCTGTTTAGAAGCACTTGGGTGAGGAAAGCATTCATTGTACTGAAGATCTCACGAACCAAAATAGTATCTTTAGCATGCCTGCACACTAAAAACAACATCAGACCCTACAGAGAGCCCACACTTTGCCCTCTGCTTTATCCCTAGTGGGGATGTATGTTACATGTATCTGTCGGCAGGAGGATGGAGTTGAGTGGGGCAGGGTCCAAGTCCAATCCTGGAAAAGTGACCACTCATGAGAATTTGTACCAGTCTGCTTATGCCCACTCTCAGGGGTCTAACATGACTCTGCTGGATAGTAAAAATTGCCAGGGAATGATGGTACCCTTTTAAGTTTTTCACCCTTGAGACCTGATGGTCAGAGGATGAAACTTTGACAGCCATTGTTGTTGTTGAGTCATTTTAGTCATGTCTGACTCTTCATGACCTCATTTGGGGTTTTCTTGGCAAAGATACTGGAGTAGTTTGCCATTTGCTTCTCCAGCTCATTTTACAGATGAGGAAACTGAGGCAAACAGGGTTAAGTGACTTGCCCAGGGTCACACAGCCAGTATGTGTGAGGTCAGATTTAAACTCAGGAAGATGATCATATCAGATGACAACTATATTAGCTTCCATTTGTTGGAAATGTTGAGAAATAGTATAGATTGCATACCAACACAAAGAATTAGAAATAAATCCAGAAAAAGATGGTCCTCTTTTCAAGTATTTCCTTTTGTAGGGTAGTGAAACAATTCCATTGTACAAATAGTAAAACAAGGACAAACATCATATTATAGGGACAGTAATCACTGATGAGAACAGTAACCAAATAAGTCTGGCAAGACTCAGATCTGAAGGATTTGAACACCCTCTCAGGTGTTCCTTTTACCCTATCGGGCCCTATCCCTGAAGACAAACTAGTCACTTCCCAAGTAGACATGTTCATGGAGGGAGGTATTAATAGAGATGACCCAGAGATGTATTTTATATTTGATTCTAAAATACTGTGCAAACTTTAAGAGTCCGACAAAATCATGAGTTATTTAGATTATACTTGGTTGATTGTCAAACTATTTGATTTATGCTAGGCTACTTTTAGTAGGTTTGCCTTCCTAAGTTTGCTTTGCTTAGCCTAACATTTACATTAGGTCATATTTCTTCTGTTCACACTAACTGAAGGCAACAGGAGGTAGTCACAAAGCGTGAGGTAGATTGTTCACAAACTGGATAATCCCAAAGTGGCTAACCTAGATTTGAATGTATTCAATTATGTCAAAAATCTGTGTGTACCTTCTAAACCTGTGACAAAAATGCAGTGTGATTTCATATCAGCTTCTCTAATTAGGTGTCCTAATAGAATTGTCTGTATGAGATTGGACTATAAAATCTTGAGACTTATTTACTTTTAACCTGGAGCTATACATTTAAATAGGCTTTGCTTTCAAAGTTGTCACTTGGGGAGGCTACACACTCATTTTAACAATACCAAAATTGTTCAAATAATTTTGGAGAAATCTTCTCTGTACTTTCTATTAAGACCTGTTTACAAGCCACAACAGAAATTCAATTAAATTACTTTAAAGTCACATTTCATTTTTGACACAAAATAACACTCTCCCGTTTGACTGCCCACTTTATTCACAGATGTGTCTCCAAGTGCCTCTTGGTAGTTACTGAAACTTAAGACCATTGCCAAAAGGCAAGGATTTGCTACCAACTAGAATATTCACAAGAACATGTCTATGTTTTTGGGACATTTCCAAGAGGAGTTTCATCAGAGACAACACAGTTGAAATAAGTGTATAACGTGACCTGTTTTAAAGAGGACATCTTTCATTTGGATATTTAAGTTGTAATATGTTGGGTTTTTAAAAAATCTATCACTTTCATTTATAGCCAAACTTCTTATTTATCAATAAAGAATTGAGTTGATTGTGTACAAGAGACTATGCCATATGTTATCAAATCAGGAGAGGTCACAGGGGCTCGCTTCCTTAGGAAATTTTGGAAATTGAACCCCTAAAAAATAAACCAGGACTAAACATCTAATACTTTTGCTGTTGCCCTCCTCTAGGTAACCAGTATTAGAAACAGGATTACATAAAGATACTTTGGTGGATCCATGATTTCATCTGTGTGTGAACCCTTCTTTCCACTGTGGAGATGTCTTTACAATGGATTGTAGTGGCTTTTGGAAGAAAAAATGACCTAGTGGCCAAACTTTTGTTGATGAACCTCTCCAGAGTTAGTTTAAATGAATTTTAGGCAATTAGCATTCTTTTCCTTCATCTCCCTATTTTCGAATTTTTTTTAATTAACAGAAATCTATATTCTCTTTCTCCTGCCACCACCACACTTTTAAAAAATGAGAGAGGGGAAAAAAAGGAAAATAAATTCTTGGTAACAAATATGCATAATAAAGCAAAACAAATCCCTTCATTGGTTGTATGTAAAATGTTTCATTCTGCACTCTAAGTCCATCACCTCTCTGTCAGGATAATAGTATGTTTCAGCATCAGTCCTCTAGAATCTTGAATGGTCATTGTAGTTCTTTTCGCTTTCAAAGTTGTTTTTTCTTTATAGTGCTTAGATAACTTGTTTTCCTGATTCTGCTTATTTCATTCATCATTTTATAAAAGTCTTCAAAATTTTTCATTTTTAAAATATTGATGTTATAGTATAAATTGTTTTTTTCTGGTTCTCTTCACTTCTCTCTGCAACAGTTCTTGTATGTCTTTCCATGTATCTTTGAAATCATCTATTTGCTCATTTCTTACAAAACAATAGTAGCCCATCACTACCTTATTCAGCCATAGGTAATCAAGGCTATCTCAGCTATATATGGCACCAGTGGGAGAAAAAGATTCTAATCCATATTGGGAGGGGGGGAAGAAAGGGAGTATTGTTGGTGTCTAGCTTTTTAAATTTTTACTTTTAATTACATGTATTGTTAAGCTTCTGCATATGCATGTTTAACATTTAAAGAAAAAAAAAAACCAGGACTCTACATGATAGGTGCTATATAGAGCCAAAAAAAAAAAAAAAAACCCTACATGGTCTCTTTATGCTTCAGATCAACAGATGATTAAGTTTTTTTTCCTTGCTCAGTTGAGAAACTGCAAGGCACTGCAATAGGAGATGCATGTAGAATGTAAACTATTTTATCCAGGGCTAAAAAAAATAAGTAGTATTGACTGTGATCAGCAAAGAAAATTCTGTGTGAAAATATTTTTGCTAGCAATCTAATTAAAGGACCCCCAGGTGGGCACAGGAACTCACAGAACCAAGTTTTCTATTTTCCAATAGTTTTACTTTCAGGTTAGGAACTAAAAAGGAAATTCCAGGTTCTTATAGATTATTTGGGGATTTACACAAGAAAAGTATGTTATGAATGGTGTCAGAAATGCCAGTGACAATAATACAGCTTTGATGTTTGCCCAAGACAAGTTTTTATTGAATAATAATTGGGATTTGGACCTCCAAACACTCAATTTAGTAACAACCAAGATAAAAGATCAGTGCTGGAACATGATGTTTGAGCAAGGGACATAATGAGGCACTTTTAGAGCCTAGAAAAGTTTCTATATAGATGGAGGTGTTGAATGAGCCAGAATAATAACTGGTTTAAGCCAAGATATAGCATGATATAGTGGATAGAGGGTTGGCCTCAGAGTCAAGAAGACTTGAGTTCCAGTGTTACCTCTGAGACCTACTTGGTGTGGGACCCAGGCCAAATCACTTAATCCCTCTAAGACTCAAAGTTGAAGAGAAGGTATTGACTGTCCTTCTACCAGTGTTAGAAGTAGAATTATGTAAGGGTACTTAGGGCAGGTCTGTGATCTCATCAATCAGCATTGGTGGAGGAAATTTTTTCATCTGGGAGCTCTCTATACCAATGAAATCATATATCTACTCACTCTCCTAAGCCAAGTTCCAGTCCAGAAGTGGAAATGTGCTGTCTTTCATGATACGTAGGTATGATCTGACTGTCTGATTGAATTATTCTAATTTTGACATAATGAGAGCCACTGTATCCATTTTAGATTTCACTGTTTTCCCTTGACTAGAGCAAAGGAATAGGGAAGGGATTGTCTTTGTGTCCCTAGCACTTGCCACTGTGTTTGGCAAATAGTAGATGCTTAATAAATGCTAGTTGCAGGCCAAAATACAGAACAGAACTACTTGTATTACTCAGGGGGCAGGAGAACAAAGGTCACCCTGTCCAGCTCCAGTGGTAGCATGGAACAGGAAGGGCATGAAGCAGAGCTGAGGGAGCAGTTTAAAAGAAATAGTCCCATCACAGTTTTAACTAGTTTTAAGCCTTTGCAATTTACTAAATAGACCATGGGGGAAATGATCTTCAGGAATCAGGAATGTGACAGAAATTATAGGGACCCTTCCCACCTTAACTCAGATAAGAATGAAATTAAGGGAGTCAAAGGAGAAAATGAGAGGAAATACAAGTTCATAAGACAGATTTTAAAATGCCTAAGGGTTTCTCCTACTGCCTGAAGTTTTTGCCACAAATGAGCTAAATCTGGTGCCTAGTGCTATCAAGCTAAAGAGTTGACAGATCCCTCCTCCTGGGGAGAAGAGGCCATGCAGTCACCGAAGGTCAGCAGAGAGCAGTGCAACAGAGCAATTTGGATGTTCATCAGAAAAAAAAAGAGATGCTGAGATAGAGTTCAGAGGAGCTGTCTAGCAGCAAGAAGTAGGACAGAGAGAATAAAGCAGCAAAAGACTCCAGTTCATAAATCAGCTCACCCAGTGACATCAGCCGAGGACATAGGAGCTCCTGCAGCCTCAAAGGCAGGAGTGGATCCTGATATATTCGCTCAAGCAAGGCGTGTCCCTTGGTCACAAAGTTTTCCCTATGTGTGACCCCTCCCCACCTAGTGCTGTGGTACCCTGTACTACACATAGTACATACCCCTGTGTACATGAAGGAAATCTTTCTTGTCATTCATCTTGCTATACGATTTATATGTCTTTTGTTTTGAATTAATGAGTCCTCTGGCTGTGTGGTAACACACACACAAACACACACACACACACACACACACACGATTTCCAGAAAACCAGACACAGTTAAAAATAATTAACATGATTTTACATGCAAGGAAATAAGGTATATAACAGGTGATTTGCTTTACAGAAGCCAGAGAGAGAGACAAAAATATATCCCAAATCTCTGATGACCATCTTATGAATCTAGGCACATACAGCCTTAGTACTGAGGGGGGTTCTGTGGGATTTGTATTATCAATCTTGGCACCTAGTTATCCATCTTCCCACATGCCTGCATGCAGTCTTTTGCCAAAATTGTACTTTACAATGAAACAATCGGGTTAGGAAGAACATCATTCTTTGTCTTAACACAGATTTCTCCCTCCTCCTCCACATCCCCCTGTCCTGCTTTCTCCTCTCTCCCTGTATAATGAAAACCAACTCAGAGATTGAGAGATTGTTACAAAGGCAGGATGGCAATACCTGCCTTCATGACAGAAAGAGGAGAATAACAGATGCCCTGGAACAGGCACAACTTTGGTCCTTGTTAAGGGGAAGAAAAAAAAAGCCAGAAATCACTTGACATTAACAACCTTACCAATTACTGCTAGGCTCTTTAACCTTTCCTTCAGCTGGCAAGTGACTAAAAGTAGCCGTGGAACCAGCTTCAGGAAATAGGAGTTTTCATCTTTTGCTCAGCCCTTTCCTCTCCTTGGGTCCTTCTAACTTGGCTGCTGACACTGTCACACCTCAAAGTGGGATGTATTAAACAGCATGGTCTAAAAGAAAGGTGATGATTTCAATTTGAAGAATTCTTCTAGACTTTTGAAGATTCTGTTAAGCAAGACAGAAGACATATGTCCAGTCCAGTGGATGAAAGTCACTCCCTATACTGAGTTTATTAGTGTAGAGAAACAGTAGATGAAGAAACCCACTCTACCAATGCAAGGTTAGCATTTTCTCTTCAACTTAGAGTCTTGGAGCAACAATTCTTAATCTGGAGTCCATGTCATTGTTTTTTAAACATTTGAATAACTATTTCATTATAATTGGTTTCTTTTCTAATTCTGTGAATTTTCTTTTATGTATTTAAATATATTATTTTAAGAAATAGTCCACAGACTTCACCAGAATGCCAAAGGAATCTATAGCAAAAAAAAGAAGTTAATATTCCCCCATCTTAGAGAGTTTCCTAGGGCAGTGGGAGATTAAGGAACTTGCCTAGTCATGCAACTAGTGTCAAAAGTAAGAGCTGAATTCAGTTCTTTCTGACTCCAACGCCAGCTCTCTACCCAAAATGCCCCACATACTAATTATTATGGATGCTCTAACCTGTCTTTGCTGGTGAGTAATTAAGCACAAGCTCAACAGACCACTATGTCTAGTCAGCCCCAGATCATGTTTCATATCCCATCTAGCTATCCATCTTTCCATATGGCTGCATGCAGCCAAAATTATGCTTCAGAATGAAACAATCAGGTTAGGAAGAACAACATTCTTTGTCTAAAAACAAAGTTCTTCCCAAATTATGCTCCACATCTCATTCATCTACCCTGGCCATCTTTCTATATGTCCTGCTGCTGGACACCCACCCCCTTGCTTTCTACTTCTTTCTCTGGGCAGGGTAATCAAGTCAATGCCTCCACTGTTCCTGGAAAAGGGATCAGTTGACTGCAAATCATCATTCCTATGACACCCTCCCCCCAGAACAAAACTCCCCTGGTCCCCATTCCCACATATGTGTGTGTGTGTCCCTATTAGAAAGTAAGTAAGATGTGTATTTGTATGCCCAGTACTTAGTACAGTGCTAGGCACATAAAAAGTGCTTAATAAATGCTACTTCATTTAAGCAAGCAAAAACTCTGATGTGGAATATGGTTAGTATTACTTGTTCAATTAAAAAAATGTTTTATTAGAAATCCTATGTACTCCAGATCCATAAAGCAACCAAGAAGGGCCTTTAGCAGAACATCCTCTCATCAGATCCCTTCTGAAGAATAAGCCTCAAAAAGCAAATGTAGTAAGCTTTCAGAATCTCAAAGGAGCATCAATTTAATTAAGCAAACATTTATCAAGCACTTATGTGTAGGGCACTATACTAGGCACTGGGGACCATACAAATATAAAGAAAAATATGTGCCACATCCTCAAGGAGTTTATAGTCTAGTAGGAGAATATAAGGTATGTATATCTTTCAGCTATAATTATAGGATTCTATGGAAAATTAATACAAAATTGCATATGATAAAGGTATAACCAATGTTCAAGTACTATGAGAGAACTGGAGAGTAGACTTAGGTTTGAATTCCAGCTCTACCACCCATTAGCTGTGAGGCCTTGAACAAGTTCCTTCTTTCAGCAATGATTTCCTAATTCGTAAGATGAAAGGATTGGACCAGGTCATCTCAAAGGTTCCCCCAGTTCCAATAGTCTGTGATATCTGTGGAATCTCAGGGCTCTCCTCTCAGCTCTCCCCCCTCATCTCTGCCTCCTGGATTCCTTCAAGTCCCAGCTAAAATTTCATCTTCTTTAGGATGCGTTTCCCCAATCTCTCTTAATTCTAGTACCATCTTTCTATTAATTATTTTTATTTATCCTGTATATAGCTTGTTTGAATATAGTTGTTTGAGTGTTATCTCCCCCATTAGGTTATAAGCTTCTATAGGCAAGGGACTGTCATTTGCTTTTCTTTGCATTCCAAGTGTGAGCACATAGTAGGTACTTCATGAATGTTTATTGACTGACTGACAGACTAACTGGAATCAAACCCCTGACGGATGTGACTTAACATGTCCCCCCTGAATTATTATTGAGAGCGAAAGCCTCTAAGAAATTATGCATCCAAAGGATGGTCTGAATTAGCGCTTCCCAATCAACGGGTCAAACACACACACATTCCTCCATACAGACACAGTTGCCCCAACATCAAAGAATGGAAATTAAAGTTTTAGCTGAAAGTATAGAATGGAAAGCAGTCAGCTTTAAAGCATCCTTATAGGTATGACGCAAAATGTAAATGGTTTCTAAACCACATTCCCCTGTCTCATTAAAAAGACTGTCATGTCTGGGAAACAAAGATTTTTGTTGTTGTTCAGTCATTTTTCAATCATGTCTGACTCTTTATGAGCCCATTTGGAGTTTTGGGGGTTTTTTTGGCAAAGATACTGGAGTGCTTTGCTATCTCCTTCTTCAGCTCATTTTACAAATATGAAAACTGAGGCAAACAGGGTTAAGTGACTTGCCCAGGGTCACACAGCTAGTAAGAGACTGAAGTCAGATATGAACTCAGGAAGATGAGTCTTCCTGACTTTAGGCCTGGCACTCTATAAACTGAGCCACCTAGCTGCCCCTATCAAAGATTTTAATGAATTCCAAATAGACTTCATCTACTATTTCTCTTTTTTCTCTCTATGGTCTGCCACTTTTACACAAGTCACTTTCACTGGTATGTCAATTTGTTCCTGACAAAACCATGGTGGGTCTTTCCCAGTACCTGGGCCCCTTCCAGCTAGATACAAATCGACTTCAGATCTGCTCTAGTATATTCTCAGGTGTCAAACACCTTGACTCTATTTCAATGAAGTAGATAAGCAGGAGAAGATAGAATAGAGCAGAAAGAATCATGAATTTGGAGTCAAAAGACTGAATTTCAAGGCCAGGCTCAAGTTCTTACTCCCTGTGTCAACTTTTCCAGTCACAAAATAAGCTAACAATTTAATCAGAGTTAGATTCCTATTCTCTAAATTTTCTCCTATGTATATTTTCCTAGGGTGCTTCCACCCAAAGTTAACAACAATCTTTAAAGGAATGGAATCCCAGTGCTATCCACTAGATGTTGAGAGAATGAACCCTTGGCCCTCTTTCTGCTACTAGACTCAGGAAGTGAGGTACATGTAGAAGACTGTAACTCCCCTTAAATTTTGAACAGCATACCTGTCACACTGGGCCAATGAGAGGAATCCTGCTATATAACTCCTCAGATCTGGAACATCAAAGACAAAACCTACCAAAAAAAAAATCGTGGCTGGCATAGAAATAGCTAACACTATTACAGGTTTTATTCTAACAGTCTCAGAAATCTCACTCCCAATAACCTCTACCAAGATTAAATAAGTGTTTTTTTCTCAAAGCTTTTTTCATTGAAGATGGGAGGAGAAATCAAGACTGCTACCCAAGAGGATTTGGTTGTGTCTCTGTTGCAAACTACATCAATGGGAAAAAAGTACAGAACTCATCCTGAAGTCTGCATCAGAGAAATTTTCCTAGATTTCTATATGCCATATAGATCAATCAAATGATCAATAGGTAGCCTGCATTTTTACAATTCACTTTTCTCACTGCATCTCAGATGCTTTCCAAATCACAAAACAAGGTTAGAAAAAGATCACTTTAAAAGGTAAGACTAAACCCAAGAACATGTTCAAGAAAGGTGGTTTAAAAGAGGATTTAACAATGAAAAAAAACCACAACAACCTTGGGGAAGCAGAAATAGCTTTCTAATTGGTATCCTTGCCTTGTCTTTCCATACTTGAAACTTTCCTTCACTCTGCTGCCAGTGATTTTCCTGAAGTGTATATCTGAATCATGTGACCTATCTGAATCATGTGACCTCCACTCAACAAATTCAGTGACTCCCATCTCCATGAACAAATGAGTCCTCTGGCTGGCATTTAAAGCTCCTCACCACCTGGCCCCTTCCTTTCTTTCCAGTCCTCTTACACTGGACTTCATTATACATAGCTTCTGATCCAGTTATACTGGCCTACTCTCTGTTTCTCAGACCCAACACACCATCAGTCATCTCTGTGTCTTTGCACTAACTATCCCCCATCCCTAGAGTGTTCTCTATACCATCTTTACCTGTTAGTTTCCCTGGTTTCCTTTAAGCTTGGGTCAAATGCCTCCTTCTATAGTAGGCTTTTTAGGGCAGCTAGGTGTTGAAATAGATACAGGCCTGGAGTCAGAAAGACTCATATTCCAAAGTTCAAATGTAGCTACAGACACTTACTGACCATGTGACCCTGGGCAAGTCACTTATCCCTATTTAACTCAGTTTCCTCGTCTGTAAAATGAGCTGGAGAAGGAAATGGCAAAGCACTCCAGTACTTTTGCCAAGAAAACCCCAAATGGGGTCATAAAGAATCAGACACCACTGAAAAACAACTGAACAACAACAAAAAAGTAGGCTTTTTCTAGTTCCCCCAAGTACCAGTACCTTCCCATTCACTCTGAGATTATTTCCCATTTACTATATTTATATCTTATATATGCCTATTCATTTACATGTTTGTCATTAGAACAAGAGCTCTGAAGGGCAGCCCCTATTTTTGCCTTTGCTTGTATCCTCAGCACTCAGCAAAGTGCCTAGCATATAGTAAGTGCTTAATAAATGTCCTGTCACAATCAAGACCTCACTAAGCATAGCGGTGGAGATAACAAGACTGCCAAATGTGTTTCTCACACTGCCCACTCTGGCCATGCGAATTCTTGGAAGTCATGGGCACAGGCAAAGGCATGACCACTGGCCACAGAGATTGAGAGTGGGCAGGTAAGCCTTTAAGGTCCAGTAATCAATCCCATTCATAGAAAGCTCTAATTTAGAGTAATTTTTAAAGTAACCTAAATTTTCAGTTCAATTCAGAGACAGTTCACTTTCTAAGCATTCCTTCTACTCACAACCCTCTGCCATTCTCATAGTTATTTTTGTTGTTGAATTGTTTCAGTCATATCCGACTCTTTGTGACCCCATTTGGGGTTTTCTTGGCAAAGATATGGGAGTGCTTTGCCATTTCCTGCTGAAAAAGCCAATTATTAAATTAGGATTGAGGTTTTTCCTCTCTATTTCCTCATTCAGGGACCAGCCTTTATAGGTCAGTGAGTCAGTCTCTGAAGGACATTGCTGATAGATGAAATTGCCCAAATCCTCTGGGTACAGCCTCTGCAATCTTGGATGGAACCCCACCCAACTAGAAGACTTCACAAACAGAATCTAATCTGGGTGAATTCTTTTTCTTAAGGCAATTGGGGTTAAGTGACTTGCCCAGGGTCACACAGCTAGTAAGTGTCAAGTGATTGGTCTGAGACCAGAATTGAGCACAGGTCCTCCTGACTTCAGGGCCAGTGCTCTATATACTGCACCACCTAGCTGACCCTAGCTGAATTCTTGCCTTAGGAAATGAGCCCCTGTCCTTAGAATTTAGGGTAAGCCAGCTTATGCAAGAGAAAACTAACCAGAGTGGTCTGGGTAGAGATGGACTCCTTTGTCCAGATTGCTAGAGGCAGCTGCGTCTTGTGATCAAGTCACTTTCTCAGCGGGAGGAGCCGAAGACTTTTGGTCTACTTTCTCGTAAATAAGTCCACCCTCTCATTAATTGTTCACCAGTCAGGGTTGATTTTCACCTATCAGGGTCACCTCCTTTTCCCAAGGTATTTAAACATTCAGGCATCTCCATGGTTTTGTCTTTGACTACTGAGAGGGACCATTGATTATCAATCAACTGGCCTAATAAATAATTCCCCAGAAACTCTGTCTCTTGCGCTTTTCATTCATCACTTCTCCAGCTCATTTTACAGATGAGGAAACTGAGGCAAAGAGGCTTAAGTGACTTGCCCAGGGTCACGTAGCTAGTAAGTGTCTAAGGCAAGATTTGAACTCAACAAGATGAGTCTTCCTGACTCCAGGCCTGTTGATGTATTCACTGTGCCATCAAGCTGCCTTTCTCATGGTTATAGTACCTCCTGTATTCAAACTACTTTCACTGGTCAGAAGCTTTTCCTGAGCATCTGCCCAGTAACCCTCCTCCCACCTACACAGCTGGTATGGAACTGCATCCTTCCTTCCTAATTAAGTAATTAAATACTTAACTCATCCAAATGGACTTTCCCAGGCACTGTAATCAAACTTACTCCCTCTGCTACTCCTCAGAATGAGTTTCAAACAACTAAAACTTACAAGCCAAGAAAATAATGACTTTGTCCCCTCCTCCTATTCCCATGATATCTCATCCAAGGAGGGGAAATTTGGGATTACAGCCAAAATTATGGGATGCCTCACATCAACCCATGATATCAACCCCTCTCTGGGTCACCATTTAAAGATTCCTTTTTCAGTACTATGGGAAAGTTAGTCCTGGTTCTGCCATTTACTATAATGTGTGACCTTGGGCACTTAACCTCTCTAGGTTTGTTTTCCCCATTCATGAGATTGACAGCTTGGAATAGGTGATATCCAAGGTCCTTTTCAATTCTAGAATGCTGTGAAAAGATCACCAAATTCATTTTTAATTACGTCTGCTTCTCCTAAAGCTGCTGAGAAAAGTTTGCTAATGGACAAGCAAATTGGTTTTATAGGAACGGGAAACTTGTCACCTGTTTCCTATAACTGAAATCTATTAAAACATCCTTTGAACATTTAACAACAAAAGAACAACAGAAGCTCCTATTTATATAGTACTTAAAGGTTTATGATGTACTTTCTCACAATGGTGCTGTGATAAGGGCAGTTTGAGTATTTACAGTTGAGGAAAGGGAGGTTCAGAGAATTCAAGGAACCAGTGAAACATGGAGTAAACGTCAGAGCTGGGATTCAACCCAGAGTCTCTCCAAACTTTATGTCTAGGGCTTTTTCTACAATACCATTTTGTATTCTCAGCAGTACAGTTTCCTCCACAAATCCATTTACTTGTCATTTCTCAAGAACTTCTGACACTTTCTGCTTTCTAATTCTGTACTTTCAAAATATAGAAATTACAATTTTGATGTGAGTGGAGAAATAGTTCAACCTCTCTATTGATTCTGATAGGTATGTGATCCAGAGGTAACTCCAGGTTTACATTTCAATCACTGCCTAAGTCTGATTCCATTAATAAATACTTTCTAATTGCTTCATTTTTAGAAGAAAATTTCAGTTTCACTGATAATTAAACTTTATTTGTGAAGTGTGTCATTTTTTCCTAGCTTTCTAAACACTTCTAATTTCTACCTATGTGAAGTCTTAGAAGAAAGATTTTATTTTTCCCACTGGACTTATTCTGCTTAGAAACAACTTTACCTTCACAATTTTTGACAGGCTCCTTTCCAAGTGTGCGGACCCAGTGGCTGTTGCCTAGTTAATGGATTGAAGGTGAATATTAGTGGGTATCTCCAATTATGGCTCCTAAAGCCTTCTAATTGGTAAAGCAAAAGATGCTGCTTTTAATTAGTCAACAAGCATTTATTCAATGCCCACTATATGCTGCCGTATCTACTATCTCCATTTCTAAAGCACGGAAAATATAAAGACAAATGCAAAACAGTGCCTGCCCCCAAGGATCTTATAATCTAGGGAATGGAGACAACACACACACATGTAAAATAATACACAAAACAATTGCAAGATAATTTAGAGAAGGAGGCATTTAGCATCAATGGGGTTTACAAAATGTCTCATGTAGAATGTGGCTCTTGAGCAGGACCTTGAAAGAATTTAAGGATCCTAAGTGGCAAAGGTGAGGAAGGAGGGCTTCCCAGGCATGGGAGACAAGGCAACCTGTGTACAAAATAGGTGAAGAAAAATCTGGTAAAAAATAGAGGTGGTGAGGGCAGCTAGGTGGCACAGTGAATAGAGTACCGGCCCTGGAGTCAGGAGGACATGTGTTCAAATCCAGTTTCAGACCAGGCACTTGACATGTACTAGCTATGTGATCTTGGGCAAGTCACTTAACCCCAATTGCCTTGCCAAAAAAAAAAAAAAAAAAAATCCAGGTGGCTAAAAGAATCACGAGACAAGGATTTAAAACTCAAGTGGGAACGGAACTCAAAGAGGAAGTTGGAGATCTGCCAAGCAGGAGTACAGGTTATAATCGGTAGTAGGAATGGACAGATGGAGACTTGAAGACATGAGACTATACTTCTAACACTTAACGTCACACCCCACTTGCAACACTTTCCTACTGAGGGCCAGGCTAATGCAGTCTTATAGATTAGTATTAGATAACCTGACCTAATACTTTAACCCTCAAAGTAACTTGAATAAGAGCCCTTCTCTGATTAAATTTACCATTAATAAGTACAGCATTTCTGAGCCTTCAGTGTTTTCACCAGCTATTTGAGAAGAGTCTCGTGGACAGAAGGAATCTGTTCTTTTTGCTTTCAAAGGTCTTTTGGCTGTTCAGTCATTTTCAGTCGTGCCTGACTCTTTGTGACCCCATCTGGGGTTTTCTTGGCAAAGATACTGAAGTGGTTTGCCACTTCCTTCTCACAGTTTAAGGGTCTAGCGACAACTAGTAAATGCGTAGAAATTAGGAAGAGCTATAGCTCAAGGCCCCTTGGTCAGTCCAGCCCTGAATTAAGATTTGGAATGGAATTGGGAAATGAAATTACACCAGAACTCTTCCACTCCCCACCTCACCCCCAAATTGCTTTAAAATATCAAGAATAAGTGAGCATTGGAGGGAGCAAAACTAGGAGAACATTGTACACAGTAACAGCAATATCGTATGGTGATGAACTACGAATGACTTGGCTGTCCTTAGCAATACAATGATCCAACACAATTTTGAAGGACTTATGATGACAAACGCTATCTACCTCCAGAGAAAGAACTGATGGAGTCTGAATGCAGATTGAAGCATACTTTTTTAAATTTTATTTTTCTTGTCATTTTTGGGGGTCTGTGTTTTCTTTTACAATATGACTAATAAGGAAATATGTTTTGCATGGCTGCACATGTATAAGCTACATCAAATTACTTGCCTTCTTAAGGAGAAGAAAAAGGAAGGAGGGAGAGAAAGAATTTGGAACTCAAAATTCTAAAAAATGAATGTTAAAAATTATTTTTACATGTGATTGGGGAAAATAAAATATTTAAATAAAATATCAAAAATGAGAGTAGGTGTTCTGGCTTGAATGTGTAGAGAGTTGAAAGCGAGACCAGAAGGTACCAAAATTGTCAGGTAATTAGACATAAGGCAGCAATGTAAAGGGTGGGAAACAAAACTGGTGGAGACACAGTGAAGACTTTTATTTTTTTTAAATTAGACAAAATTACTTTAAGGATGCTGTCTTCCATAGAATTCACAGAGCCCTGGAACAGAGCCTGAAGAATGGGAAAAAAATAATCACAAGTCTATATTTAAAAGGAAAAAAAAATGAATCACCCAAGAAAGCACTTATCAAGTAATTACTTCATACCAGCTGCCCCTCCCATTCAATTAAATAAATATTTAATAAGAGCCTACTATGTGTCAGGCACTGTGCTAAGCACTGGATAAGTACTTCTCCATAACAAAATAGGAGGAACATAAGCTTATTCTATTAGGTACACACATATTTGACAAATATAATCACTCAGCCATTTCAGCTCCTCTAAAAAATTACAATTTTTATTAAAATACAAAAGGAAGCATTTTACCTCCTATGGATCTTATCATCTCTAAAATGGATTTTTTTTCCTAAATAAATTGCTCTGATGAATAGAAGACATGCCCAGGGTTTCTATGGAGAAAAAGAGAATAAGCATTTACATAACACCAGGCAGAATGCTAAACACTTTACTCATTTGATCTTTGCAACAACTCTGAGGTGGTTACTGTTATTATCTCCATTTCACAGTTGAAGAAACTGAGACAGAGATTAAATGACTTGCCCAGGATTTCACAGCTAGTAAGGATCTGAGGACAGATTTGAAGAAGGGCCTAGCTGACTCCAGGTCACCTAGCTTCCTATGGCATAGCAAACTTCTGTGCTCTCACGGATTTCATGCCATTTCCAACTCATTCCTGCTTTCTCAGAACTTGAGTTGAGCTATTGTTTAGTTCCGTTTTTTTCAGTAATTTCAACAGGAAGTCCTGTTTCTAGGATAGATGATCATAGATTGACCCTGTAGACCCTTTGGTTTTCCTGTCTTCCCATAATACTCCATTTGGTCAATTTACTGCTTATTAGCCTTCATTTAAGGTTAAGCATGGGAAAGGAGAGAAGATTAAAAGAATTAAATACATCTCCTGCTCCCTACCCTCCGGTCACTAGAAACTTGATGAATGGCTTCAGTGTGGTAGAAATAAAATGTTTAGGCAAAATGAGATTTTCTATAGATTTTGTTTATCCTTAAAAAAATAAAATGCCAAAAGAAAATTTTTTAAAGGGGGGAGGGGCAGCTAGGTGGCACCGTGAATAGAGCTCTGGCCTTGGAGTCAGGAAAACCTGAGTTCAAATCCAGCCTCAGGCACTTAACACTTACTAGGTGTGTGACCCTGGGCAAATCACTTAACCCTGATTGCCTCACCAAAAATCCAAAATAAATAAATAAATGAAATGCCTAATAATTCCACAGCAGGTACTTCACAATTCTCAAAATGTTTTCATAGGAATTAACTCTTTTGAAATTACGAGCAACTATGAGAAGTAGGGTAAAAGCAGGTATCCCTAGCCCCAGTTTGCAGATGAGGAAATTGAGAATAAGAATTTATCCAAGGTTACATAATTACCAAGTGGTAGAGGAAGGATAAGAACCTTGGGTTTCTGACTCTTTATCCTGGGATTCTTTCTTACTGTACACACTGAAATTTCTCCTTCATTCATGCTATCTCTGTCCCCCATCCAAATAATTTATTAAGAATCAGCCATGGAAAAATGCTCTCCACATCCAAAGAAAGAACTATGGAGTTTGAATGCAGATGGAAGCACACTATTTGCTTTTTTTTTCTTCTGTTGTGTTTTGTTTCCTCTTTCTGGTGGTTATTCCTATTGGTTCTAATTCTTCCTTACAACATCACTAATGTGAAAATATGTTTAATAGGAATGTATATGTATAACCTATATCAGATTGCGAGTCATCTTGGGGAGGAAGGGAGGGAAAGGAAGGGGAGAAAAATTTAAAACCCAAAAGCTTATGGAAGTGATTGTTGATAAAATAAATTAATAAAAAAAAAGGAGGAAAAAAAAGAGAATCGGCCATGGGGTAGCTAGGTGGTGCAGTGGATAAAGCACTAGTCCTGGAGTTAGGAGGACCTGAGTTCAAATCTGGCCTCAGACACTAGACACTCACTAGCTGTGTTACTCTGGGCTAGTCACTTAACCCCATTGTGTAGCCAAAAAAAAAAAATCAGCCATGTAATTATTCAGGTTAAAATAATTCCCACTAATATTTTTTCCAATTTTTATAATAGTTATAGATCACCTAACCCATGCAGTTCCCAACTACAGACCACGTGATGGCAGAGGGGTCACAGTGTCATTATCAGGAATCAAGGTTCCTACAAACACATAAGGAGAACCATAAGAAAGCAAACATACTTCATATAGTCTGAACAGTATCTTAAATATTACATTTTTTTCCAAATATACATAGATGCTATTATGATTAATAGAAGACAAATTTATAGGACTGTTGATTTTGACCTAGAATGGACCTTAGCTTTCATTGAACCAAATTCAACCCCCTCATCTTACAGATGAGGTCACCTGGGCCCAGAGAAGTTAAGTAATTTGCGCGGGTTCACACAGCTAGTAATTATTTAAGGCCAGGATTTAAACTTGTCTTTCTGGATCCAAATCCAATACTCTAATTCACTACTCCATCCAGCTGCCACTGTCCTGATCAGCTTTCACTAAGGTTCTGTAGCTTGTTGTCACTCTGGGCTTTCTCAACCAAGGGAAATTTATTTATTCATTCATTCATTTGTTTATTCATTTGGTTTTTGCTAAGTAATACAACTACAGTGATTTTGTGACACTCTCATGGGTTTTTGTTGTTGTTCAGTCATTTCATTTGTATTCAACTCTTTGTGACCCAATTTGGAGTTTCCTTAACAAAGATACTAGAGTAGTTTGTCATTTCCTTCTCCAACACATTTTACAGATGAGGAAACTGAGGCAAACAAGATTAAGTGACTTGCCCAGGATAACCCAGCCAGTGAGTGTCTGAGGCTGAATTTGAACTCAGGAAGATGAGTCTTCCTAACTCTATACCTAGCACTCTGTCCACTGTACCACCTAAATGCCCCTACAAGTATTATTATCTACACTTTTCAAATGAAAAACTGAGGCTAAGCGTGGTTAAGAGTTTTGTGTGAGATTACATACTTAGTAAGTGGGCAATGCAACCAATCCTTCTGACTCTAGTCAAATCCAATACCCTACGTCCTTGCTGCCTCTCTGCCTCTGGTTGTTTTTCATTTTATTTCTCAAAATGCAGAATTGCAGTTATGGATTAAAGCAGTATAGTAGAGTGGAAAGGAGAGCTGATCAAAGAATCAGGTGACCTGATGTTGGCATATCACTAATGGAAGCATAGTCACTTAACTTTCAGTTGATCTACATGTAAAATAAGGATGTTTAATAGAAGACCTCTAAGTTCTAAGAAGCTACCTGCTCTGATATTTCTAAACACAGATTTCTCGGTTATTTTCCAGGTGTTCTTCAGACAGAATAAGGAATGTCATGAAATTACATACTGCACTCTGTGGTTTAAAAAAAAAAATTCGGCTTATGTTTCCTTGCAACAGTCTACCTCTGCTATAGATATGCCTGGCCCCCAACCCTGCCCTCACTTTTTCCCTTTTCTAGAAATCAGCCAATAAACATTTATTAAACACCTGTTATTTGCCAAGTACTGTACCAAGTGATGGAGATAGAAAGAAAGGCAAAACACAGTCCCAACTCTCAGGGAACTCTAGTTGGGGGAGACACTGAAAAGCTGTTCTCCAAGAGAACACACCCAGAGTTCTTCATTATGTTGGGGGCTGCCCTGGCTGCAGAACCACCCCTATCCTAGGACACTATGAAGCTGGCTTTACAATGGATTTCCACAAAGTCTCCTTCATGGAGGAGAAAAACTACCCTACCAAAAGCATCTCAGATCTTGTCTCCACTAGCAGGTTGAGGCAGGTAAGTGTAGGAGTCATCCATCAGTGTCATGCTCCTGCTCAGAACACCTCTTTCCTTCCCACCCCCAAATACTGTGGAATGGAATGGAATGGAAGCAAACATACAGTGGAGACATTATAATAACAACAGCTGCTAGCATTCACATAGTACTTTAAGTTTTGCAAAGCTCTTTACATATGTTAACTCATTTAATCTTCACAACAACTCTAGGAGGTAGGTGCTATGATATTTTACAGGGGAAGAAAGTAAGGACCAGAAAGGTTAATTGTCTTGCCCAGAGTCACATAGCCAGTTAAGTTCTAAGGCAGGATTCAAACTTAGGTCTTCCTGACTCCCAGTCCGGCATTTTCTCTCCACTGTACTACCTTAGACATCTCAATTATTATATCTGAAGCCTTGGAAATAGTTCATTTGAATTTGGAAACACAGTATTTTGTTTTCTGTTGCTTTAGGTGGGGTAGGGTGGGAAAGTGACTAGAAGTAGTGAATATAATCCTCCAGGAGGCAAATTTCAGTTCAATGTAAAGAGCTGTCAAGAGGCATCTTGGCTTCAGAGCCGGGCAGCCTCTGGCATGTGCTAGCTGTGAGACCAAGGGCAAATCCCTTAAACTCTCAGGACCTTAGGCCAGTGCTCTCCCAATTATTTTAACAGTGCATCTTATCACCAAAAATATCTGTTTACTTATAAATTGCATGTATGTACCATGCTACTATATATTTTGTTTTATTTATTAATGACACAAAAACTTTTTGTCACTAAAATATTAGTTTTATCTATAAACATTGATATGAGTAGCATACGCTCTATTCTCTGAGAAGTTAATGTCCTGTATTTGCTTCTTTGAATTCCTTTCATGTCCCCATATTAACTGCTTAAAAACTCTGAGCTCTTTACCTAAATTCTTAATAATCCATAAAATAAGCCACTATTCCTTCAAATCTGTTTTAAAAATATGTCATGATCACTAATGTTGTGACTGTAACTATAATCAACTTAAATTTTAAAGTTCTCCCATCTATAGAAAGGGCAGATTGACAGTTGCCATTGAAGTGCACGTGTGCACCAGCTTATCATATTGTGCAGTACAGTGTCTTCTGTTACATAACATTGCATTAGAGACTATTTTAATTTTGTACTTTTCCATCCAGTGACACTGGCCTCCTGGATGTTCCACAAAAAAGACACTCTATCTTTTTTTTTTTCTTTTTTGATTAGGCAATGAGGTTAAGTGACTTGCCTGGGATCACAAAGCTAGTAAGTGTTATGTGTCTGAGGCTGGGTTTGAACTCAAGTCCTCCTGAATCCAAGACCAGTGCTCTATCCACTGCGCCACCTACCTGCCCCTATCTTTCAACTCTAGGCATTTTCTCTGGCTGTCCCTCATGTCTGGAATGTTTTCCCTCCTCTGTTCCCACTACTAACTCCCTGGTTTCATTTAAGTCCAAACTAAAATCCCACCTTCTACAGAAAGCCTTCCCCAACTGCTCTTAATTCCAGTGCCTTCCCTCCATGAATCATTTCCTGTTTTTCTTGTATATATATAGCTTGCTTTTTATGTATTTGATTGCATGTTGTCTTTTCCATTAAGTTGTACTTTTCTTAGGGCAGAAACTGTCTTTTGGCTCTTTTTGTATCCCCTGTGCTTAGCACATTACCTAGAACATAGTAGGTGCTTAATAAATGTTTGCTGATTGATTGCTTCCATAATGAATAATATTAATCAGGTCTTTTATGACGGACGTCTTTCGATGCAAAATGCACTGAAACAGAATCCCAATCTATGATAAAGTTTTTATATGCTGTGTTTTATTCTTTGACACACAGCATTGCATTTCCAGTTTCTCTTAAAATGTGTATTATTAGAAGAGAGAACATTCAATGTATTCTAACATCCAGGTGTCAGCTATCAAACAGTGTTGAAAACACTTTCTGAAAATGAAGCTATAGATACTTGTATTGTGTTGAGGGACTTCAGGCAGTGGACCTTCTAAGAATCAGGTAAGACATCTCAATACAAACTGGCTTCCTGGAATATCTAATAAATAGTGGTGGTGTGGACTACAACGGTAATCCAAATTTAGACAGTCATTTTGGCTACGTACATTTCAGTATTTTAAATCACAATTCTTCTTATGGAAAATTAAATGTTGTAAGCTAATTATTCTAAAATTTCATTAATAAATCAGTATACTCTACAGGGACCCATGAATTTTGTAATATATTTTTAATCAAATTGCTTACATAGACAGGTTCTGCCCACAAAAAAATTGCCTGAGATCTCCACAAACTTTAGGGGAGGTCCTGCTCTCCCATATCACTGAGTAGTCCTATTGTGCAGAATTCTAAGTCTTCAAAAAATCATCTTCAATGGACTGGGACATGCTGGTTTCTAAAACTGTCCTAAAATGGTGGCATCTGCAACATATCCAGAAAGATAAATCTGTTTTTCCCATCATTAAAATATATGCCTCAATAATGAATGAATTCTGCTCCCCCAAAAAATCATTCTCCTGGGGCCTTAGCCATCCTCATACTAACCTATTGGCTGCTTCAACAACCAGATAAAACATGTCTCTCTAGGTTGACCTTATCAACAGTAGCAAATGGACCCAATTTATCACCTTGTTAAAAATGGCAAAATATATGCAAAGAACTATAGTAACAGAATTATATATAAATATTGGACTTAGCATTATAATTAGCATTAATTATAATCTAATTGTATTGTCTGTATAGCAGGGACTTCATTTGTATCTCTTTTAATGTAATCACAGAGGTCTAGAATATATCAGTGTGAGGAAGGGAATTTCCCTTTCCAGCTCAACTTATGTAGTCACAAAATCACTCAATCATTCAACAAGCCCAGAATGTAAACACAAAATGGTAGGTGTTAAGGAATTTCCCTATAGCCCCATAATATGTGGATAGCTTCTTAATAAACCCCAGGGAATTATAGAGTTTTGGCCATTTGAGTAAAAGGCGGCTGATACCAGATAGGAAATATCTTGTAACTAGCTGAGGGAATCAAGACATACCCTTATATCTATATATAAAAAAATACAAATCAGTTAAGGCATTCCCCAGACCAGAAATGGAGGATTCCAGATTCAAGAGTTGAAGCCAAAAGTAGAAGCTCCTGAAAAGAAATCATTCTAGGAAGAGACTTGGGGGGTAGAGGTGGAGGTGGGGATGGGGATGGGGGTGGGGGAGAAGCATTTTTTCCTTCCCCTTTTCTCATTTGCACTGTCATTGGAGAGACTGGAGCAGTAAGACTAGACAAGAGCAGAGAGACACCCAAAGAACAGATGAATATAGAAAGATAGTCACCTAGTAGAGTAGCTACCTGAAGATTCTACAAAGAAAGAAAGGACTTCCAACACCAGGAGATATAAACAAACTTTTGTCATGTAAATATTCCATGAGTGCCACTATGATTGTATTCTAAGTTTGAGCTTACTCTTCCCATGGAACTTTGTATATTTATGGAAGGTTATGCCCATAGAGGGAATGTTCTTACTCTACCATCTCAATAAATACCTTTCATAAAGCTAATTGAGTCTACTTGCTGATTATTAATGGGAAGCACATTAGTGGGGACTAGTAGACAGTGTTAGAAGTATAACCCCACATTGTTACTTCTAGAACCTGAAGTAGTAATCATATCTCTGGGCACAAAACCTGTGAGTTCAAGTGTAAATTGGAGGATTAGTACCAGATGGAGTATTAAATATTAATACTATTATAACCTATTAACATATATAAATATAGAGAGAACATTGCAGTCCAATTTTAAGAAAATTTCATAAACCTGCCCTCCATTTAAGTAACATCCAAATATTTAAAATAAAATTTTAAACTAAGTTTAAGAGATTCATTCCCTACTTATGAAAATGCACTTTTGTCTTCTCATAGGCAATGGAAAGATGTAAAATTGAAAGGCTAAGGTCCATATTCTGGATACCTGAATTTGACAAAATAGCTGCCCACTCAGCACTACTATAGGACAGTAAACATTTAAAGTTTTTCATAACCTAGGTCCTTCTTATCTCCCCAGTCTTCTTACAATTTACTCCTGCATTCTATGATCCAGCTACACTGGCCTGCTTCCTGTTCCCACATATAATATTTCATCTCCCATCTCTGTGCCTTTTCATTGGCTGTCCCCTATCCCTGGAATTCTCTCCATATTCACCTCTATTTCTTAATCCCTTATTTCTTACCTGTGCCCTAGCTTCTTTCAAATACCACATTTTGTAGAAGCCTTTACAGGTCTCCATAGCTCCTGATGCCTTCTGCTCTGAAATTCCTTTATTCTGTAGACATCTTGTATTTATCTAGTCATTTACATGTTATCACTCTCATTAGGATGGGAGCAAATGAGATATAGGAAGTATTTTTGCCTTTCTTTGTATCCCCAGCCCTTAGCACAGAGCCTAGCACATAGTATGTGTTTAATCAATCATTTTTGACTGACAGAGGGATTCTATGAGGCAGAGGTGAGAAGGGAATGAATTCTAAGCATGAGAGATGGACAGTACAAAGGCCAGCACAGAGACAGGAAATGTAATGGTATGTGTGAAGAACAGAAAGACCCCTTTGACTAAACAATAGTTTGCCTAGATTAGGAGGGAGAATAATCTGGAGATATAGGTTTGGACTAGATTGTAAATGATTTTAAAAGTCAAACAGAGGACAAGTAAATAAAAGGTAATTTGAGGTGGGTATATGACCAAGATGGAAGGAGGGGGCTTAATGAGTAGTTCTAATAGAAATTGGTGCCTGAGCTAAGCCTCAAAGAAAGATATGGATTCTGAGAGGCAGCACTGAGAAGGAAGTATATTTCAGGCACAGGAGATGATCTGTGTGAAGGTCAAACAATAAAAGATGGAATGCCAAGATTGGGGAACAGGTATTGTTCCAATTTGGCTGAAACATAAAGTGTATTAAGGTGAAGAATATCAAGTTGGTCTAAAAAAGTAAGTGGAAGCCAAGTAATGGAGAGTTTTAAATGCAGATCACTGAATTTTTTATTTAATTAGTAACAACACTGAGGCAATCAATATTTATAAGTAAAGGAATGACACATAAAGGAGCAGAAGTTTTAAGATGTTCAAAAGTCCATTAATCTCTTAGAGGAAATTTGGTGAGTTGTAGTTGTTGTTTGTTTCAAAGAAGACCAATGATATCACAATGTTGGAGTCAGGGTATGGTGTTTGTGGCTGTGGCTAATCAGAACAATATGTGTCCAAAAGGCACAACCCACAGTGCCTTGTGGCAAGTGGTCTTGTTAGAACATTTAGAGTGAAAGTGGCTCTGGATTTGTGTAGCTCATGTTTCCTTTGTGTTTCTATGATTCTGCTGTGCTCATGGAATGTGGGACCTTCTTTGATGCAGGTACCCATGCTAGATGGTCCTGGGCCAGCATTTCCCATACGTTACAGTCAATATTAAAGTTTGTCAGAAATGCCTTAAGAGTGTTACTGCTTCTTCTGGCCAACATGTGAGCACTGAGGACTTGTGGAAGATGATGGTGAAATGGAGTTGCCCAGAGAAGTTCATCAACATTGCACACTAGTTTCATAATGGCATGTTCACATTGTTTATGGATGAAGGATGATGCTCTCATGCTTTCCCAGTCACCAATGAAGTGAAGCAGGGTTGTATGCTTACTCCCATGCTCTTCAGCATGATTTCCATGGTGTTGTCATATGCCTTCAATGATGATGAAAATGGCATCAAAATCAGCTTCCTCATTGATGGTAAACTATTTAACTTGAAAAGGCTACAAGCGAAGACCAAAGTAGAGGGAGAGATGGTGCACAACTTTTTGTTCACAGGTGACTGTGCACTCAATGAAGTTTCTGAGGCTGAGACGCAACGTAGTATGATTTGATTCTCTGCTGCTTGTGCTAATTTTAGCCTGACAATCAATACCAAGAAAACAGAGGTCTTCCACCAGTCAGCACCACACCATCGATATGCGGAACCACTGGTCACAGTGAATAGAGAAATTTTGAATGTTGTAGATAAGTTCACTTACCTTGGCAGAACACTCTCCAGGGCTGTCCATATAGATGATGAAGTTGATGCACATTTTGCCAGAGCTAGCTCAGCATTTGGCTTATTCAGGCTGCATACCAAACTGGTCTACAGAGTCACCTTGCTGACTACACTGTTGTATGCCTGTGAAACCTGGACAGTTTATCAGTACCATGCCAGAAAACTGAACTGTTTCCATTTAAATTGTCTCAAGAAGATCCTGAAGGTTATCTGGCAAAATAAGGTACTGAACACTGAAATCATTTCTAAAGCTGAACTGTCAAGCTTTCAAACTCTACTGCAAAGAGTACAACTCTGATGGGCTGGTTGTGTAGTTCAAATGCCAAACTCATGCTTACCCGAAAGACTATTTTGTGAAGAACTCACATATGGTAAGCACTTACATAGTGGTCAAAAGAAGTGGTAGAAAGATACTCTCAAGATATTTCTGAAAGTGAGTTGTTACCTTTTAATTGAAAGGTGAGTCACCATAAGCCAAGAAGCTCTCATTTAAACCATTCAAATATGGTGTGTGTAGGAGATAACAGACCTAGCCTGGGGCTAATGTGGTGAAAAGACTGAAAAACCTGGCTGAAGAGGAAAGAAACAACTACTAGAGGGCAAAAGCAATTTGTGGTTGTTCAAAGGTAACCATCAGCAAGACTAGTCAGCTGTTAAGATGGCATTAACTGTTTCTGATTATCTGAATGAAGCAGTTCTAGCCATTGTCCTTCAGCACCACCTAGTGCTTTACAGAGATGAAGCCTCACAAACGTTTCTGTTGCCCCTTTCTCCTCTGGTTTGAGAGAGAAAATTAGAAAGGAAAAAGACAGGTCCTGCAACTGCTTTGCTGTATCAAAAGAGGTGACTAGACTGGTTTGCCTTGCTCAGAGAGTGAACTTGACCTGTTTTCTGTGAGCTCAGTTCTAAGTGAATGATGTAGCATCCTGATGAATAAATAACTGGCAGCCCAAAGGTTTCTAGCCTAAAAGAAATTACTATTCAAATTAGGTAATATATAGGTAACATATTCTAAATACCCTTTCAAGTTGAAAGCACTTATAAATACTATGTATGGAAGAGAAGGGGAATTGCCCAGATGGAAAGCAGTTAGGGGGGCAGGGGAGGGAGAGGGAGAGAGAGAGAGAGAGAGAGAGAGAGACGGAGTGGAGGTAGTAGGTATACAAAATACTGAAAATGATGGATTTTCCCAGATTGAAAGAGAGACTGAAGGATCATGGAAGGAAGACTCCTCACCTGACAGGGAAGCCCAGGAATTTGTGCTTTCCACAGAAGGAGAGATGATTAGGATGTTACTACTGGTGGCAAGAAAGACACTGCCTACTAAATGTAATTGACTCACTTAAGGAGTGATCTTTCAGCAAAGAATTTGCTACTTGTATAGATGTACCAGATAGCTGTACTATGGGATCTGGTGAAGGTATTCTATCTGCATTCTCTCTCCTGTTCATCATTTCTTGACTAACAGGCATCTCTACCTTTGAGAGTTTCCCACTCTATTTAAATTTTGTTTATTGTGTATACTTTTATGAAGAGTTTTGTCTCCATGTAAAGATGTGATTTTTGTTTCATTTCAAACTTTTTCATTTCATTTCACCTCTATAACGGACTAGACCCACATAAGGAAGAAAAGGTCAAAAGATAACTTGAGACAATTGCCTTAGATTTAACCTCAAGGTTATATTAAATGCTTTCATTGATTGCATAAAAGGGAGGCTTCATAAGAATAGGAAATGGTGAAATTAAATAGACAACTTGTGAAATGGAACATCTAGATGAAAACAGTTTGTAGAATGAATCTCTCCAGGCAAAACTGAAATACTTAAAAGTCAATGTACAGCCTCCTTCACTTAAAAAAAAAAAAAGATAGACCTATAGTTATTAGCAAGAACAGCCAATAACTGAATGCAATATACCAGGTGGCAAATGGAAGAGAATTAAACATGGCTTCCTGGTTCAAAAAAATCTAATAAAACCAAAAGACAAGACAGGAAAAAAATATAATTCATGCTCAAGAAAGAACAGATCCTCAATCTGTCACCCAACACATTAGATAATGCATCGACAACAAAGCTTTGCAATGAAAACCTATCAATCTTCCCCTTTCCTTACTCTATTAACCAACACACACTGTGTTAATTGTGTGTAAATATTTATCCACCAAAACCAGCAGGTTCATTTAAAAAAAAAAGGTAAAGCTTGTTGAAAACAGAAAAGCTAAAAGTCATATGAGCATCTTCAGCAAAGCAAAGCTCACCTCATCCACTAGATTATTTTTAAAATATTATCTGCTCTTTTCTTCTATAAAATTTTTAAGAACCCACTCAATAGAGAAAAAGAGAAATATTAGTGAGTGAAGATTATAAAATTACAAAATGCAAGATTAACTAATATGTTAAAGAGGCAGTCCTTTTGAAGTCTCTGAATTTCATCCAATTGGTAGCATTTCGATTACCTCGGGCCACAACCTCACTCTATTAATGAGACATTAAGCCCAGCACATAGCCTTCACACAGATATATTCCTTGGGCATCTCTACTGTGCTCAGGGATTTGCCTCATCTCTCGAAAGCTCTCTTTATTGTTTCTCTGTCTCTTCTGCCTTTAATAAGATATGTATCTGAGGAAAAGAGAAAGGCTATTGATTTTTTCAGTCAATTGTGAGCTGCTGAATTTCATTATTTCAAATCTCATTTGAAGGAAGACCTGACATCGCCCCTTGGATTATTCATTCTGCAGGGAAGTGTGTGGTATGTGGAGACAATGAACAGGGGAAGGGAGAGGCACTCTGAGTGAGCTGTGTCTTCCTGGTGTTATACACTGCAGTTAACCTAATAGAACTACTACAACAGCCACCTGGTTTGCAGCCTACTGCCCTCCACAGTCTATCAGCTCTGAATGAGGATCATCTCTCTGTACCAGTATTCCTCAAAGCATAGAATGTTTGCCTAGGCAGAGCATCTGCATCCAGGGATACTGTTTGATTCATAGCTTGTATGGATGGTTCATAAGGAAATATAACATATTTGCTCTAAATACACAACCAGAGAAAATGCATCCATGAGCCTCCAGAATATATTTTCATGCTTAGCATGAAAAATTTGAGGAGCTGAGAAATGAAGAATGCAGGCAGACATTTCTAAATGGATTGTTAAGGGCAAATGCTCAGACTCACATATGAGCATCATCATAATGATAATTATTGCAATCACTTTATTATTTCTGAGGCACATATTTGCTAGGCATTGGCACAAATACATCTCTTATCTGGTTTTCAAGATACACACACCCAACTAGCCACCAACAGCGAAAAACAAGAAAACTGCCCTGGAGAAAAATGTTATACACCCCAACTATCCACTTTGTGCTTCAAATTATATCATAAATGAATAATATCCATATTCAGGGAAGTGACTCTGAAATTGAATGTTCATCTCTTCTCTTCCACCTATAAAGGAGAGTAGGGTGAGACAAGGACAGACACCAGCTTGCTTTGACAAAGAAATGAGTGAGATTAACATAATCTGGAATGGGAACCAAGCTCACAGAGACAAAGCAGTCATTAAATTTAATTTTCTCAGTCTCTCTTTCTACTTTGCACTCCACAAATTGGTACAGTGGAAAAAGCGCTAGCTCTTGAAGTCAGATAACCTAAATTCAAATACCATCTCTTATACTTAACCCTTTGTGACTTTTGGCAAGGTGATTCACTTCTCTGGGCCTTAGTTTCCTCAAGTGTAAAATGGGGAAGTTAGACAATATGACCTTCCAGCTCTAGATCTAAGATCTTATGATCCCTCTCACCCACATCTACCCCAACATGGTGGGGAAGGTGCTGACTGGTGTGTGACATGCTGCATTTAAGGTGGTGGGAATTCAAATGGAGATATTTTGTAGGCAGCCTCAGGCTTCTCTCATTTCCCTTGTTATGCCAAACCACCATGCTTTTGCATACTGGATTCTATATAACAAAACACTTTGCCCTTTGCACGTGGAAAGAAAACCCCTCTCAGCAACCAAGGTCAAACAGCAGCTCTCCTTGTCATAAACAGGCAGCACTCAACTCCCATCCCTTTATCTCCAAGCTACATGTCCAAACAAATCATTGGAATTGTAAAACTTCTGCTTTCATTTTGAATACCTAAACGGAAAGCAAGTGGGGAAGGGGAGGAATGAAGTTTCCCCAGCCCACACCACACTCATCCAGAGGATTGATTCTCAGTGTGCCAAGGTCACCAATGACGCCCTTCATGCAATCAGACACCCTGCCACCAGTAATAGGCTCAGAGATGCCAAATGCAATTAAAAAGTTTATTGTCAAGTTCATCCAGAGCAAGAAATACATTATTCCTTTTGAACTTCCACACTGCTACTGGAGTGAGTACATCAAAGCCTACTTCTCCATAGACAGCACAGAGTATCTCTGACAAACAAGATATAGCTACTTCTATTGGTAACAAAAGTAATGATAGTGTAAGTCGTTTATTTCTGCAGGTGTTTTATAATCATGACTCTTTGAAAATTCTCTTCATGAAAGAGTATTTTATGATTTTTCCATTTCATATATTACCCAGTTATTCCAAGTCTTGGACAGGCCAAAAAGAAGAAAACATTAGTGGTCTAACTATTATTCACAGATACACAAAGACTAGGAGATGGAACCCCCAGCTCAGCACTGTCCAGAAGAGAAAAAAAATTGAGATAATAATAATGATTCTGTAGCACCAACCGCAAACTCTTCCCAGACTCCCTCTTTGAGATGGTTGGCCTACTCATTCTACTGTACTCATTTTGGCAGGTCAGAGTGGATGTTTCCAGACAGGGGACCAAGGACACAACCATACAGCTACTTGAGAGATCTCAACTCTTTCAGGTTCCTAGAGGTAACTCCAGGGTGGAAGGAGAGCGTATCCTTTCACTCCTATCACTTGTTACTGTTGCTCCTGAGCCCTCACCGGTGTGTTCCCATTTATATAAAATAGTGGTGTCACAATGACACCACTGACTCTTAAATATGAAACCCTCTTGATACACAGTGAACACTTAATAAACATTAACTGTAATATAGGAGCTAAGGAGCATCCTCTCCATAATATGAGAATATAATTTCATTACTTTATCTCTTATGTGTTCTCATCTCTGTCCACCCTCCCACCATGCCCTAACCCCTAGGTTACATATAATACTAAGATCTGTGACTAGAAAAATCCTCACTTCTTTGCCTACTGCCATGGTCACTGTAGTACAGAGGAGTGAGTTCTCAATAGAAGTACATTTGATGGAAAGGGATCATCTTTCCCAAAATGTCTGGGCCTAGAAAGCAAACATTCATTGGAACATACTCCCAGGACCCTATTTACTCTTACGATGACATGCTTATGGTGCTTGGTGACTGCATCATGGGGACAACAGATAAAAGAGTCTGGGAAAAAGAGGAAAAGCCAGGATGTGCACTTAAATTAGGTAAAAGCACAAAGCATTTGAAACTAGGATGACATCACTCAAGAGCCCCTGAGTTTTATCATGTCCCTGAAACAAGGAAAAAATACCATGGAGCAGAGATACGACCAGAGTATCATAATCCCGACAGGCTTCAAGCAAGGATACCTTCACCTAAGGCTCTACTTTGCCCTTGTTAGAGGAGCTCTAGAGAACTCCCCATTTTCCAGGAATCATGAGCATCAGAAAAATTGTTTTCCTAGGCTGCTTTGTTGGGAATCAGAGATGAAATTGAACTCATCTAGACTGAGTGTTAAAATATGTCCTTTTTTTCTCTATTTCTTTGCAATTCTGTCCCAATTAAATATTTCACTATTTCAACATACAGTTCCTGACTATTCTGATACTAAAATGTAAGCTGAATTAAAATAACCTATAAATGTGCTCAGGAAACTAGGTTAGGGTTCAAGTCTAATAAGGTAAATTATAATCATCCAAAATATCCTCACATTAAACCTTAATCCATGTGAGTCTAGAATATAAGGGAAAATAGGTGGCACATCTGATAATTTGTGCCTAGAATATCAACCAGAAAAGAGACTTGAATTTTTACATTTGAGACTGAGGCAGAAGTCCCCATAATAATGTCCACATAGCACAATTTACTGCCCACTGACTATATTATCAAATGTTCTTCCTCAAATTAAACCTCAATAACCTTGCTCTTGGTGGTGTGGGGCTTCCCCAAAACAAGAAGATCATTCTATATGTGATGTCCACTTCCATTAAACTAGCATTCCAAGGAGGGAAATTTTCATGAATGGGTTCAATCATTGGAGGTGTCCCATCTCATAGATGTATTATAGAGTTGAAAGAGAATTAGAGATAATCTAATCCAACTTCCTCACTTTACAGATGAAGAAACAGAGATCCAGAGAGGTGTGCTGCTCAAGGCCAAGTCAGGACTTGAACCACATCCCCTCACTCTGAGTTCAGAGCTCTTCGTACATCATCCTCAGTACAATAAAGTTCAAATTTCTTAATTCTTTTTAGCCTGGTAAACATTAGCCAGTTAGACAACAAGCCTTTATTAGGCAACCAGTTTGATTCTGCTGGGGTTTGGGCATTTTAAATTAATTTTGCAAATAAGCACATAAAAACCCCAAACCCAAAAACAAAAACGTCTTGACAGCCAATCTTTCTTCCTAATAAAATGTGGTAAAATTAAAGCAAAATAGTCTTCTTTACCATTCACCCAGCTGAAAAGTTACTGGCCATAGGGCTATGGGCAAATGATTATCGATAAAGTGGCTGTCCCGGCCCATTCCAACTGCTTTTTATAACTTTGAGGATGTCACCAAAAAAGCAGGATAGCTAGTGAAAACTATAGCAGGAGGCCTTTATTTGGAGCATTTAAAATCACAGAAGGGAAAAAAAAGCTTATTGCTTAACCTGAGACATACAAGGGCACGTGGAGACGAACAGGGGAAAGAGGAAGCAAAAATAAGTCTGGGTTACAGTCCCCAAAGAGACAAGGATACAACCAGCTCTCCAAAGGGACAGGATACGACTAAGACCCAATCAAGGGAACTGTCCGGATCTTCAGCAAAATGAATTTATGCCACAGCAGGAGATGGAAATGCATCAATGACCCAGCAAGAGTCACCTGGGACCCAGGTCATGCCAAACTTTCTTCACGTTTCTGAGCTTGGTGCAGGTAAACTAGAGCTCTATCCCACACAACAGTGCTGCTCAGTCAAGAGGATACAGGTGAGATATTTTCTAGGAAGGGAGAAGCAACGTCTCTAACAGTCATGTTTGATTGACATCCCAACGAAACCAATCCTAGTTGGTTTCCCTGAGATTTGATGTCACAGAGAGGAAGGTACCTATTAGCAAGGTTGCTCCAGGCATAAAAGATCTCAGAAAGGGGTTGAGGAGAAATTGGAAGAAGGAAAGAGTTTCTAGGACAGAGACAGCATTGCAAAAAAAAAAAGCGCCAAGGTCCCAAAAGCTAGAGGTTTCTTAGAGAACAGCAGTGGTTTTATATTTATAAGTTTTTCTGAGTGATTTAAGCTTTGAGTATGTTAGTAAGCCTAGAGTTCAAATGGTTCTATTACTAAATAGATTAATTAATTTTACTGCAGCAGATGGTGACTTTAATTCAAGGCTTCTCTCCAACATAATAATGTACTGTCTTTCATATCCAAAAATGCTGCTGCCACCATAAAACATCAGTAGGGCATTATGAACTTCTATAGCACATATTCTCTACAGTACTCCCTTTGGTACTTTCTCTAGAATTGTTATCTGTTTCATGTGTGTATGACTTATCAAAATTATAACTTCTTTGAGGGCAAAGACCAGGTCCTATACATCTTTTGTATCTTTCAGAGTTCTCAGTACAGAGGGGGTGTTTGTTCAATGATTCCATTGTTCTTTCAGCATTGTTAACAGACGTATCAATACATCTACCCTCTCTTAACTAGTCCCTCTTATGCCCAGTCATGTCCATTTGCAAAACAATTGTCTGAGACCTTTCTTCTGTCTTCACATAGGCCCTTTGTACAGTTCATGCTTTTCTTGTGTTCTTCTTGATGTTATTGTTGTTGTTCAGTCATTTTAGTCATGTCCAACTCTTCATGACCCCACTCGGGGTTTTCTTGGCAAAGATACTGGAGTGGTTTGCCATTTCCTTCTCATTTTACAGAAGAGGAAACTGAGGCAAACAGGGTTAAGTGATCCCAGAGTCAGATGCCTAGTAAGTATCTGAGGTCAGATTTGAATTTGAGAATGAGTCTTCCTGACTCTAGGCCTGGTACTCTATCCACTGCACCACCTAGCTGCCTTTACTTGACACTATCAAAACAAAAATCTACTTGATGCTATCATATTTTTAATTGGTCTCACATTCTGTTCTACTCTATCACTGCTATATTCTTATAATAAGGTATCATGGCATGGTAGATAGAGCGGTAGATCTGGAGTCAGGAAGACCTGAGTTCAAACGTTGCCTCAGATGCTTATTAAATATGTGAGCCTGATCAAGGTAGTTAATGTCTCTTAGCCTCAGTTTCTTCATCTCCAAAATGGAAACAATTATAGCACCTACCCTCACAAGATTGTTCTAAGGATCTACTGAGATCCACATATATAAAGTGACTCAGAAATGTTAAAGTACTATATAAATGTTAGCTATTATTATTCTTATCAAAGTTATTGTGTATTTATGTACTACTGCATATTTGTACCTGTCTCATCTTGCCTGCTAGACTGAAAGCTCCAAGAGAGTAGGAACCATATCTCAATTATCTTTCTTTGAATCTCCCCCAATACCAAACAATGGTTTTCATGTAGTAGGTGCTTCCTAAATGGTTGTTGAATGAATGAATAGCTATGAAATTGAGCAAATTAGAGCCTTAGCTCTAGTCATCTGAGCTACTTGCCCTGCCTAGAAAGTGTTTATGTACTAATGAGCTGATGAAACAATTCGGCAACTGGAGGGTGCCACCACTCACCACAGGCAACAACTAGAAAATAATTAAAGAAGAAAAAATACCTCTTCATAGTTCCAGGGAGCTCCAGACTAAATGGGATCTCATAGGATAAGGCTAGCATGTCATCCAAGGCCTTCCTGACCTCCTGCAGTTCTCCCAGGGGCACACAGCCCAGCAAGGAAGTCAGCTCACAGTCCTGAAATTGGATGAACCTTTCTTGCTCTTCTATATCCCGTCTTAATTGTTGATCTTTTGCTTCTAGCACAGACATCCTTGCTTGGAGGCCTTCGATTTCCTTCTGTAGGGGACAGGCAGAACAGATTTTACAGATTAACCCTGCTAACAGCAAACTGCTTGGCTGATAATGAGTCATTTAAATGAGAGTTAACTGTATGCACCAGAGCAGTGACGGACGCTTCTCCTTCTGAGGCAGGCAGATTTTCTGAGGTTTGCTGAACTGGAAAAATCATGCTGGCTTTACATTTCTGATTAGTTGGCATAAGGAGAAACAGTCCTCCCCAAGCATGAAATAACTGCTGGGGGCATCCAAAAATTTGACTGGAAAAATGCCATAAATGTATAAATTACTTCCATCATAGTGGATACAATGGTGAGATGCCAGGACAAGGAGCATTATCCAATGTAGTCACTTATGAAGTACATAATACCACTCAGCAGGTCTCCTCCAAACCCAGCCAGCTATCCATCTGAGTCCAAATGTGGGAATTGTGTGTGTGTGTGTGTGTGTGTGTGTGTGTGTGTGTGAATAAAGACCATAGAAGCATGTCTTTACAGGGCTATAATCTGGGGCAGGAGTTGGCAAACAGTAAAGACAAATCCTCCTGCCACCTGTTTCTGTAGGGCTTGTGAGATAAAATTTTATTTTTAAAATGTAAAGATCATTCTTAACTCTCAGGTTTGGCCAGATTTGACCATTAGTTTGCCCAATCTAGTGAGTACAAGCAGAGTATTGCTCTTGTCATATAAAATGACATCAATGGCAAGTGCCATCTAGCCTATGCCATGGGCTCAAAAATTGAATTTCTGTCTGCATCCCAAAGAGATCATAAAAATGGGGAAAGGACCCACATGTACAAAAATATTTATAGCAGTTCTTTTGCAGTGGCAAAGAATTGGAAATTGAGGGGATGCCCATCAGTTGGGGAATGGCTGAAGAAGTTGTGGTATATGAATGTAATGGAATACTATTGTGCTATAAGAAATGATGAGCAGGCTGACTTCAGAAAAACCTGGAAAGTCTTACATGAACTGATGCCAAATGAAGTGAGCAGAACCAGGAGTACATTGTACACAATAACAGCCACATCGTGTGATGACTAACTTTGATAGACTTAGCTCTTCACAGCAATGCAAGGATCTAAGACAACTCCAAAAGACTCATGATGGAAAATGCCATCCACATCCAGAGAAAGAACTTTGAAGTCTGAATGCAGATGGAAGCAAACTATTCAAAGCATCATCACTTCTGGAGGTCAGTCAGTCAGTCAACATTTAACTTAGATTGGGAGGAGAGGCTGGGCTAATTCCTAAATGTTGTAGTAGTACTTCAATTCCAATCCAACAAGGATTTATTAACTATCTATTATGTGCATGATAAAAAATAAATAAATAAATAAATAAATAAATGAAATTAAAAAAATAAAAAATATTATGTGCATGATACTGAACTAGATGCTGGAGGTACAAAGACAAAAGGGAAACCAGACTCTGACCTCAAGGAGCTTCTAGTCAGTTAGAATTTCTTATTAGAACCCTACATGCTTCTACTTCCCTCACTAGACCTGGGAAGTCATAAGTGATATATCAATAACATAGGCTTAGGAGAGCTATTAGTTATGTGCATGGCATGGCATCATAATTGGCAACGAATTGGCAAATGCTTTTGCCCTTTCTAATTTTTCAACCATATTGACCTCTCTGTAGCACTTGACACTGTTGACCATCCTTCCTCTACTTGGACATTCTTTCCTCCCTGAGTTTTCAAAGAACTTCTGGTTTCTCCACCTACCAGTTTGAGTTCTCATCCATGTCCTGCTCCTACGTGTCGGTGCACCCCAGAGCTATATCCTGGGACTTCCTCTATGTCTAAACTCTCTCTTGATGATCTCAACCACTCCCTTGAGTTCAACTATCACCTCTAAGCATATGAATCCCTTTTGACTTTGTCCTATTGCCAGCCATGACTTGCCACACTCCAGTCCTGGAATATTCCAACCATCTGCTGTCTTCACTCCTGTTCATGTGCTGCTAAATGAAGCGGGAGGAAATCACTAATCCTTGCTGACTGAGTTCACTTGTAAATTTGTTATCACATATAAAGTAGGCAAGGCAAGAATTCTACCCTACCTAATTTATCTATTATCCCATTCTTTATAGTGGCTGGTCCAAACATTTTCATCTTTTCTAAATCCCCCCAGAGAGTAGTGATCAACAGGGATCAACCCCTTTTCTCCTCCCCCCACCTGCTTATGTGAGGACCCTGCCTCCTACTTCACTGAAAAAAACTGAGGCCATTCACCAAGAGCTCCCTCTTTTCCCCTTCTCTTCTCACACCCCCCCCAACATCATGCCCATTTATCTCTTCTTTTGCTCTAGTCACTGACAAGGAAGTGGCCCTTTCCCAAGCCAAAACCAACCACACCAATTCATATCCCACCAACTTCCACTACCATCTTCCTAGTTTGAACCTAAATGTCACCTTTGTGCAGTATAGTGTGTGGCACTGATCCTCACTGTTCTCCCTATTAAAAAAAACTCTAGTATGGCTCTTTCAACCAACCTGCACTCAATCATACTGGAAAATTGGAGTTCCCAGGGAGAGTGGCCACACTGCTATTACGGCACTCCCATTAGACTAAGAGCTACCTGAGAATAAGAACTATTTGTTTTTTGCCTTTATTTGTAAAGTATACTTAAAAATTCAGTACTTAAAACAGTGCCTAGCACACAGTAGGTGCTTAATAAATGTTAGTGT
Source organism: Vombatus ursinus (assembly GCF_900497805.2). NCBI lineage: Eukaryota > Metazoa > Chordata > Mammalia > Diprotodontia > Vombatidae > Vombatus > Vombatus ursinus. The sequence goes on along the minus strand of NW_020954576.1, from coordinate 60,271,887 downwards.
ACTGAATGCCACAACCCATTTTTTTAAAGATACTAAGCCCTGATGTGAGTAACTATATTTCTGTTACTAACGACTAGAACTCCTGAGCCTCTACTAGTCTCTTTCTGTTTAACAAATCAGTAGAGTCAGTCAATCAATAAATATTCATTATGCACCTACTGTGAGCCAACTATTCTCCTAAGCACTGGGGATATAAAGAATGTTTATGCATGATAGTAATAAGGAAGTTTGAAAGAAGGGGGGGATTGGGAGGAAAAGATAATGAATTCCATTTTGGACATGTTGACTTTAAGATAGACATCTTAAAAAGGATATCCACTTTCAGATGTCCAATGGGCAGCTGGCGATGTGAGACTGGAGGTCAATGGAGAGGTTAAGGCTGGATAGGTGGATTTGAGAAAGATAACACCATTAACTTGGGGGAAGGGGAGGCAACAGAAGCTAAGTGACTTGCCCAAGGTCACACAGTTAGTAAGTGTCAAGTGCCTGAGGCCAGATTTGAACTTAGGGCCTTCTGACTCCAGGGCCAGTGCTCTATCCACTGTGCCACCTAGCTGCCCCTGACACTATTAACTCTTAATCAGAGACATTTATTAAACAAAAGGCAAAGCAAAAGTAAACAGAATATAACATTCTACCCATAAACTTGGGACACACTCTCCCACCAATATAAACAATGTCCATAGGGAAGAATGGCACAAACTTATGGAAACATATTAAGGGGCACTTAAGGGACCACATGTGCCCAGGCCAAGTCAAAGCTCTGGCCTGCAGGTCTCAATGCCCTTTACCCCCTCCAGGAATAATCTGTGCACTAATTCACTTGAGGAAGGGGCCGCAACCTCTCTGGGCCCCTCAGCCTTCATGCTGGCTGGGGCCACTTTTCACAGGCTATTCTTCCAGGCCACTGAAGTAGTGTTCAGCTCTTTCAGCAAAGCAGAAACTCTAAGCCTAGGATTGTCCCAGCTTTTCCAGTTCTGCTTCCTTGGTTGGACTCTAAAGGGTCTCTATTTCTCAGGCAGCAATTTGCAATGTAATCTCTGTCGTCTGCTTCCCAACCCTACAAGAGATCTCTGAACCCTAAACTCAGCTCTGGTCAGTTCCCAGAAAAAAGGTTTTTCTTCGTCCAATCAGCTCTTCTAGGCAGCAGAAGGCGATTCGGTCTCTGAGGTCTTCCTGTAACCCAGCTCTGAGGTCTCTTACATGAAATGACTTGCCTCATATCAGACATATGTAAATAAGATGCTAGGGAAAAAGACACGATGGATATCTTTACCCTGAGTAAATATGGGATGCTTTCTCAGTATTCTTCCCACAGTTCTCCTTGTTTCTGCCTCTTTTCACAAAATTATGTAATTAGAAAGGTGGGTAGGCCTTATACTCAGCTAACGCCACATTCTCGCTCACTCCACATATCCAATCTGTTGCAAAATGTTGTCATTTCTACCTCCACAATTCTCCACTCACATATTACTGACCCAATTGTGGTGCTCATCATATCCTTGGCTAGATTAATGCAATTATTGCAATTGCTAGATTATTGACCTCCTAATTAGTATCTCTCACCACTCCAACCCATCTTCCACATAGCTGCCAAAATAATTTTCCTAAAACACAAATCTCACCACATCACCTCCCCTATTCAATAAATTCCAGTGACTCCCTATTGCTCTAGGAACAAATATAGTTTGTTTGTTTGGCTTTTAAAGCTTTTGCCTGATCCCTTCCTGCTTTTCCAGTCTTCTGACATTTTGTTTTCCCTCTACACACTCTGCAATCCAGCTGTGTTAACTTACTTGCTTTTCTTCATTCACAACATTCCATCACCCATCTCCATCCATGCCTTTGGGTCACTGACTGATCCCTTTGCCTGCAGTTCTCCTTCCCATCCCCTTGTCATCACCTCTTAGAATCTGTAGCTTCTTTCAAGACTCAGCACAAATGCAGTCTTCTACAGAAGGCCTTTCCTGATCTTTCCCCTCTTCTCCCAGATAATGGAGCTTCCCCTTTGAGGTTAACTTTCATCTATTCTGCATGTACTTTGTATGTACCTAATTATTTATGTGTTGTCTTCCCTGCTAGAATGTAAGCTTCTTGTGGGCAGAGACTGTTTTTGCCTTTTTTTAATTCCCATCACTTAGCACAGTGACTGCACCTAGTAAATATTCATTGGTTGATGAGTCTCCTTCCTGAACTCCAGGCTTATATTTCCAATTATCTACTGGACCTTTTAATTGGATACCCCATAAGCATCTCAAACTCAAAATATCCAAAACAGAATTCATTATCTTTCCCCCTAAACCCACCCTTTTTCCTAATTTCCCTATTTCTGAAGGTACAATCATCCTTCAAATTTCCCAGGTTCACAACATCAGCTTCTCATCCACTCTTAACTTTCTCTCACCCTTCAATTAGTTGCTGGTGTTATTTGTACCTTAACAATATCTCTCCAGAACCTGTGTTCTCTCCACTCGCATCATCATGCTCATCCTGGTTCAGGCCCTTATTACTTTCTGCCCAGACTATTGAAACAGATTCCCACTCAGTCTCCCTGTTTCGAATCTCTTTCCTCTTCAATCCATTCCTCAAAAGACAAATTGATATCTCTAAAGCACAGGTCTTACCATGTTATTACCCTGTTCAAAAGCTCCAGTAGCTCCTTCTTGCCTTTAGGATAAAATGCAAATTCCTCAGTTCACATTTAAAGCCCTTCACAATCTGGCTTTGACCTACTTTTCCAAGTTTACTCCATATTCCTTTCCCCCATGCACTTTGCAATTGAGATAAATAAGCCCACTTAGTGCTCCCCATATACAACATTCTGTCTTCTGCCTCCATGGCTTTGCATGGGCAGCCATTCATGACTGGAATTCACTCCCTCCTTGCTTAAGCATCATAGAATTGCTAGTTTTCTTCAAGCCTCAGGTCAAATGCCAACTCCTATGTAAATCTCCCCCTGACCTCATCAAGAGCTCGTGCCCTCCACTCCAGAAATTGCTTTGCATATAATCTGTATTTACTTATATATGTACATGGATGTCTACCCCAACCCTGTCAATTCTACACCAGGAATTCTCTACACTGATAAAAAAAAATCATAGGTCCAAACAAAAACAAAAATGCAGAAATCAGAGATCAAAAGCAACTTCAAGTTCTAAGGTCACTTGAAAATTCATAAGAGTTCTACTAGACATCCTTCCTAGCCTGGAAAAGATAATTCATAAAATCAAAGCAAGAACAAATTATTAGGAAGGGGCTAAGTATCTGACAGTATCTAACCCTCGGCTCAGTTCATGCCAAGGGAACCATGGAACCAGGCTAGAGGATTTATATTCACTCTAGGAAGGCCCTACCTCACCATCTCAGTCCAAGGCTAAATACTTTCTATCAATATACTCAAACACACTATTCCCAGAAACAAGGTTTTTCTAGGTGACTGCACTGGACCATGGATGAACCTTATTACCAGCAGGCAGCTATATGATACAGTGGATAGAGAGGTGGGCCTGTAATCAAGAAGACCTGAGTTCAACTAATGCATTATTGGTGGGGTTGTGAACTGATCCAACCATTTTGGAGAGCAATTTGGAACTACACCCAAAGGGCTATAAAAATGTGTATATCTTTGACCCAGAAATACTACTTCTAGGGCTGTATCCCAAAGAGATCATAAAAATGGGAAAAGGACCCACATGTTCAAAAATATTTATAGCAGCTCTTTCTATGGTGGCAAAGAATTGGAAATTGAGGGGATGCCCATCAGTTAGGGAATGGCTGAACAAGTTGTGGTATATGAATGTAATGGAATACTATTGTGCTATAAGAAAGGATGAGCAGGCTGACTTCAGAAAAACCTGGAAACTGATGCTGAGTAAAGTGAGCAGAACCAAGAGAACATTGCACACAGTAACAGCCACATTATGTGATGACTAACTTTGATAGACTTAGCTCTTCTCAGCAATGCAAGGATCTAAGCCAACTCCAAAAGACTCATGATGGAAAATGCTATCCACATCCAGAGAAAGAACTTTGGAGTCTGAATGCAGATGGAAACATACTATTTGCTCTCTCTTTTTTTGTTGTTGTTGTTTTGTTTTGTTTCTTCTTTCTCGTGGTTCCTCCCATTGGTTCTAGTTCTTCTTTGCAAGATGACTAATGTGAAAATATGTTTAATAGGAATGTATATGTAGAGCCTATAACATATCAGATTGTACACCATCTTGGGAAGGGGAGAGGGGAAGGAGTGAGGGGAAGAAAATTTAAAACTCAAATTCTTATGGAAGTGAATGTTGAAAACTAAAAATAAATTAATTAATTAATTAAAAATTAAATAAAATTCTTTAAAAAAAAGAAGACCTGATTTCAAATCTAACCTCAGGCACTTGCTAGCTATGTGACCCTGGGCAAGTCACTTAATCTCTGTTTGCCTCCATTTCCTCAACTATAAAATAGAGATAATAATAGCCCTTACCTCCCAGGGTTATTATAAAAATCAAATGAAATAATGTTTTAAAGTACTTAGCAGGGTGCCTGACACATAGTAAGTGCTTAATAAATGTTTATTCCCATCCTCTGCCCATCTGAATCCACAATCCTATGGCTAGGGCAGTGTTTAGGGTTGAATACCAAAACCAAATTACTCTGTAGAACTCTTACTATCTGCCATTCAGTACAACTTTTTGTCTTATAGTCGACTTTGAAACCTAGTTCCAGGTTTGGTCACATCCTAGGAAGCCAATCAGTGGTTCCTGCCACAGCAGAAAGCATTAAGCTGTGAATATAAAATTGTGTGTCTGTGTGTGTGTTGGAAAGGGTGGGAAACACTAAGCTTGTGTACTCGATTACTTTGAGATCCCGTAACTAAGCTTCCTATCTCAGACAGACTTTGCTTCAGTGTTGAAGTCTACTTGTCTGTGATAAGTCATGTCTACTTCTCCAATTCCCAAGTATGTATCTGATCTTAACCCATTGCTCTATTATGATTTCGAATTTGAGTGATCTCTGGCTCTCAAAGCTAGAAGTCTTAAAGAGAATACTGACTAATTATTTGTTGGACATCTTGAAGATAAGTCAACAGTTAGACTGGGTCACCTTGAAAGTCTGTTTTAATAGCTAAGATTCTGTGAGTTTATGATTGCTGACCTTGGACTCACTGCCTTATACTGACCTCTAGTTGCCATCCATTCCTTATATTGCACCATCCCAGTGATTGGCTTTTATCCATTATTTCCATTCCCTTTCCCAGCACTGGTTTATATCTTTCTGGTCTACCATTGCCCACAGTTTGGTGCAATAAAGATTTTCAAATGGGATTGTGTTTTGCAAAATTCTTTTTATCGTCAAAAAAAAACCTTCAAAGGTTAGCATGATCAAAGATGACAAATGAGCCTAGAAAACACAAAGTACATATTTAAAAGATAATGAGGTATGTCAAAAATAGGCACAAAAGCCACTGTTTTCAGCCCCTCGTTTATAATGAGATTCATACAACCCCTGTGACAGTCCTCTTCCAATCACTGCTTAGAGAATTTTATTGGATTCCAGCCAAAGCTCTAATTGCTACACTGAAGCAAAGAAAAGATTTCCAATTTATCCCATTTGCCTCAAATGGCTGCAAAATGACTTTACCAGTAGTGCATTTTTCTTCCAACTTCATCATCCTTTTACCTGCAATTGCTGTTTCTCTTGAAGAAGCCAATCTCTCCTAGTGATAGAAACCTGGAGTCTGTCCTGAACTGCAGATTCTGTGAGGTTGGTGTCCATTCTAAGCTGGGGTTGGGTTTCTTCACTGCTGACCCTTAAGAGGTAAAAGAGTAAAACTTTATATTGGAGCAACCTGGTAAATAAATTCTGGAAATCTTAACATCAGTAAAATGTCTTTATTGGCTTATAAAATGGTCACCATTAACATTCTAATCAAGGTCATGGAAATGCAGGATCATAGGTTTAGAGTGGGAAGGAATCATGGAGGTCATCTATTCTAAACTCCTCATTTAACAGAAGAGGAAACATAAGACCATAGAGGTTAAACACAGACCTTAAGAGAGAGAGGCAGGATTTGAACATAGGTGCTTTGGCTCCAAAACCAGCACTCTTTCCATAGTACCGAAGTGCCTCTCAAAAATAAGATAAGATGCATAAACTGGATTTATAAAGCAATTGCTAACGTCTTCCCCTTTCAGATTACATTCTAGCTACTCTGGATATTTTTGTGTATGTACACAGTTGTTTACATGTTGTCTCATCCATTAAAGTGTGTGCTCCTTGAGGGCACAGAATGTTTTTTGCCTTTCTTTTTATCCTCAGACTTAGTACAGTGTAAACAATAAATACTTGTTAACTGATTGATTGATTGGTTGATTGGTTGATTATCTAAGGCAGAGGTTCCCAAACTTTTGGCCTACTGTCCCCTTTAAAAAAAATCATTCAGCGCCCCCATGGAAATCTGCTTTCTTTACATTTTTTTAATTTGCATTATTTCAAAAAATATATAAAATATATTTTAAATGATGCTTATAAATTATTGTAAATTTGTGGGGTTTTCCTGCATTGAAATTCTGATGATGTAATATTGTGTCATGTAACCATATAGCACCGTATTGTAAACAAGTCATTACACACACATATTCCTTCGGATTCAAGCTGGACTTCCCAACAATGTGCAACAACCTTGACTGCCAGCATTTGCTTGTTAAGACTTGTCAGCAGCCTTGACCACTGATTGGTTATATCTTGCATTTTGTGTGTTTATTTGGAAAATAATGTAATCACTACAACTTTAAGGTTTTTCAAAATTTTCTTCTCTTCTTTCCTTATGCTTCCACCACCCCCTTACTTTTATTCAAAACCCTCTAATTGCACCCAAGGCTACTACCACCACCCCCATTTTTCCAGCACCCCCTAGAGGGTGGTATCACCCACTTTGGGAGCCTATGAATTGAGGGTTTTGTATTTTTTTTAATGTGACAAATTCACAGATGTTGGATCAGGGATCAGCAGAAAAGCTCTCTTAAGGAGCTTTTAACATATTAAGAGATGTATAAGCATGTTCTTTTTAATCTCTACTGCAATCCTTTGGTTTTTATTTGAAGATAAGTTCTACTTTGTTAAAATATTGGAACATGTCTATGTGCCTAATAGCCACAAAATCAAAGATACCTTTTAAATTAATTTTATCATTTAGTAAATCACCAAGGATGGCTTATCCTGCAATTAAATCTTAAGACTTGCTATATCTCTGTGACATCTGTCAGTCTGAGGTGTAAACTCTATGTCCTAAAAATGTCAAGTTAAGCTTTCCACCTTTAGTTCATGGCCTGGCTTCTCCCACTTCATAATTTTACACGTTTGCCTGAGAGGTTCTCACTAATTTTGAAATTTCTCTAAGAGAAGGATGAGGTCTTCCTTTTTTTGCTGCAAACTACCAAAGAAACTTTTATTTCTCTATATCTTAGTAAGTAAAATGTACTAACCCTAAATCCAACTACCTCTCCCAGCTCCTCAATAGAAGCTTACTAAAAGCTCTTCTCTCTACCTCCATGCATTTTGTTTCTTAAAATCCTGAGATGTACAATATTGTATTGCAATTTACTTGGTCTTTATAGGAAAAATGATAATAATAATAACAAAGTCATATTCACCTAGGATCCCCAGATCAATGGACTTTTACAGAATGATAGAGTCTCATTCTACTCCCAGATCATTTCATTCATTTCTGAATGCCTTTGACCAACTCCATTTGTTATGAACATAGAGTTTAAATATTTTATATATGTCTTGTCATCTTTTTCACATATATGACTGCAAAATTAATGATAAAAATGTCAACAATAATCAATATTCTCCCTAACAGATCTGCAGATTTCTTTTGTTTCTCCCACACAGTCCAATGTTTATGGAGTTCGATAGGTATGCATTGATCGATTGAGCTCCTATACCCTTCAGCCTTGTCAATTTTTGCATCTGAAAAATGGAATGATACTCATCATATACCAACAAACTATGTACTACATTGTTGTTGCTGTTTTCAGTTGATTCAGTCACATCCAACTCTTTGTGACCCCATGGGGTTTTCTTGGCAAAGATACTGGAATGGCTTACCATTTCCTTCACCAGTAGATTAAGGCAAAAAGAGGTTAAGTGACTTGCCTAGGGTCACACAGCTAGTAAGTATTTGAGGCCAGATTTTAACTCAGGTCTTCCTGATTCCAGGCCCAGCTCCACTGATCCACCTAGCTGTATCATGTACTATATAACCATAGCATTCCAAGAATGTGGGGGAAAAAAGGGGGGTGGGGAGCAAGTTTGAAGATAAAAGAAAAGGCTTTCATCTTGTCTTAATTATCTGTGAAAATGGAGGGTTACAGTGACACAGATGATGGTTTTGCAAAGATTCTTTGCACCAAACTTACTTCCTATACTGCTTTGATTAGGTTAGTATTAAGATTTGTCTGGATCTCCTAAACACATACCATCTGGATAGGACTGAGGAAGGGGAGCTTGTCTGAAATTTAAAATTAATCACAGATGATCTATGAGATAGATATTCCATGGATGGAATTGGAAACTGGCCATATTATCATATGCCATATTCATTACATAATCCAAATGACAGCCCCCTGTGAAATGCCAGTATTCTAAAAATAGAAATGAAGCCACAGACAGTTGCTATGATCTACCCCAGGCCACAGTGTGATCCAGTAATCAAGCAAAGTCTGGTTTTGACCATGTGTCTCCTCCTTGCTCTGCCAGGTCATTCTTTAGTATTTTCTGACTGTGTTTGCTCTGTTTATGTGTAATAATTCCCAACAAGTCTCCCTCATCAATGCAAATTAGTACAATTCTGCTATAAACTAATCAGTATATAAAATGATCAAATCACTGAGGGTCAAGTATTAAAACATTGGTATGCTAGAGTGGCACTCAGGCAAAGAATGTGTATGCTGATGGAAGCTCTATGTGTATTTATTGTCTTACATGCTCCAGTGCAAATTAGGCAGACCCTTGTTAAGCACTTTTGCTAAAATAAATAAATAAAAAATAAAAAAAAAACTTTGACTCTTCTATTTGGTCCTCTTCACAGGAAGGGAAAAACAATAACTTTGAAGTTAAGATAGAATCCCACCCCCATTGAAGAATTTCAGCTGAAATTGACACAGCAGCAGAATCTGTATTCTATCAATTACACTCACTGCATGACTATTATGTGTGAATATTCCTGTCATATTTGAAAAAAAAAAAGGAAATAGACAGCCATCTGTGTATCAACTATTCAAGTGCCAGACTATTAATGTGTATGTGCTTTGTGATGATTACACATCATTGCCTCCTCACCAGCCAAAGAGTATTCAGACTTTCCCAATGCTTTCAAGTGCTCTTTGCTTTGCTAAGGGGGCCACCTCCTGAAGCCTTCATAGAGGGAATCCTGATTAGTCAGTAAAGAAGACAGACTATCCATCTTCAAGCATATTTTATTACACAAAGCATTCATTAAAAAAAAAACGTGCATACACTGTTTTCTAAGAAATTTATGCACACCACTGGGGGTTCTTTATCAGGCACATTGGATGCCAATCACTATACTGGGGATATCAAAAGATATTCCATGCCACAGCTAGGATCAGTGAACTTTAGAGTTGAAAAGGGACTTGAAATTATTGATCCAGAGCCAGAAGGGACCTCCGAGGTCACTTAGCCCAAGCCCTTCATTTTAGATAAGGAAGCTGAAGCCTAGAGAGATTGACAAATGACTTGCCTAATTTTATGTAAAGAATAAGCATTAGGGGTCAGATGGTATGGACACCAAAGTCAAGGCTCTTTCCACTGTACCATAAGCTGCCACCTAAGAAATTGTGCAGTCCAAGTCATTCAACTTGAAGATGAGAAAATACAAGGCTCATGTAAGTAATTATACTTGTAAGTTCCTTTAGGGAAAGGATAATATCATATATCTTTATCACCCAAGTACCTCATGACACGTTACACATAGTAGGCATTTAATACACATTTTGAGAGTGAATGAACAAATTAATATATGAAAATTGCTCTTAAGTCACTTGCCCAAAATTACAAAACTGGTGGCAAAACTGAGATAAAAATTAAGTCTACTGAATCCCAGGTCTGAGATCTTTTCATTATGCCCCATTCACATCTGAATTGTTTTTAAATTTTCATTTATTTTATTCTGAACTTAAAAAATAAAACAAGCATTTCTATAACTTAGTAGAAAAGGAAAAAAAGATTGCACATGAAGCTGCAAATCTATTACACACAACTTACTATTCCTTTTAAATATATAATAAAGTTATCATGTAACTTTCTTTTTTTTTCCCTTTTTTCATCCTTCCCCCACCCCTGTCCTAGAGATGGCTACCATTATACACAAATGTGTGTGTGTGCGTAATCATTCTATATGTACTTGTATTGATCAGTTCTTTCTCTGGATGCAGATACATGTCTGAATTATTGAGCACATACAGTACACACACACACACACACACATGGTACCCCGCCCAAAGATAACAAAGGCCTTCTCAGGTTACCATGTACAAATCCCAAGTCCAACTGGACTCTCACATTAGTGTAATAGATTAAAATGAAAAATAAACTTGTAACTTAGGAAGTGACAAGTCACTGGGTTTCTTTGGACCTCAGTTACCATTACAATAAAGTAAAGTAAATGAAAATTCTTCACTTTTAATATCCAATTCTTTACAGCATTGTATTTATATGCAAAAGTTTTATCTGATGAAAAGCCCTTCTATCTTTTATTTACTACTCTGTTGATCTTTTATAGGACGATAAAGGAAGAGCTAAACTTTGACTTGCTCTAAATTACATGTGACTTTTTTGTATTAGCAATTAGTGATTAATCACTATTCCTATTTTACCATTCTAATAATTCTATTTTTATAGAAAGCATAATTGACTAGAATAATGTTTCATATGCTCTTTGATTCAATCATACAAGCAATGGACAAGCATTTATTAGATGTTTACTATGTGCCAGGAGCTGTGACCTCAAAGACAAAAGCAAAAAAGGCCCTGACCTCAAGTAGCTTACTTTCTAATAGAGGAGACAACATATATATATATATATATATTTACATTTATATGTAGGTATATGAAAAACACACAAAACAGATACAAGATAACCTTGTAGGGGAATATACCAGCAGCTAGAAGGAATGCATACTTAGGAGAAACTTGTCTCCTCCTAACAAGTACTCATAGTTGAAATAGCATTATCTATTTGGTGATAACTTCTCCAAATTGTAAGTATGACATCCAGGATGAAACAGAGCTTCATACATAAGATCCTGTACCAACTCATACTTACAAAATGGCAGGCAGTATCACAAATTATAAGCAACAACTGGAACTTTCTTAAAATCATAGAATGTCAGATTCAGAAGGGGCCTTGGAGATTTTCTAGTCCAACTCCTTTGAAGAACTAGGAATGCAACAGGTAACATGACTTACTCAAGACCATACAGCTAGTTAGTGGCAGAGACAGGACTAGAAGAATCCAGGTCTTCTGATTCTTGGAGGAGTAGGAGGAGGAGGGTTTCCATTCTATCATCCTTCTACTTCTTACTAATTGTGTTAAACCCAATAGCAGAAAAAAGGCTAAAGGGAATTTGGTCAATGTTGAAATTAGTGAAGTACTTTGGGATAGGCACCCATACCTTGGAGATATTTTGACTCTTAGATACAAGCTTGGAAATGTTTAGATTCTCTGATAACCAGCAGCCTCTCATCACCTCCCACCTGGACTACAGCAATAGCCTCTGGTTCAATGGCTCCTTCTTTACCTCCAGGATCAAATGCAAAATCCTCTGTTTAATTTTAAAGCCCTTCCTACTTTTCCAGTTTTCTTATACTTTATTCCTCTCCACATACTGTGATACAATGCCATGGGTTTTCTTCCTGTCTCTCACATAACACACTCCATCTCCTAACTCCAAGCATTTTCCATGGCTGTCCCCCATGCCTGGAACCCTTTTCCTCTTCATCTCTACCTCCTGGCTTCCCTGGCTTCCTTCAAGTCCCAAATGAAGTCTCACCTTCTGCAAGAAACCTTTCCCGTTTTACCTTAATGTTAATGCCTTCCCTCTGAGACTACCCCCAATTTATCCAGGATAAATCTCATTTGTATATAACTGTTTGAATGTTGTCTCCTCCATTAGTCTGTGAGCTCCATGAGGGCAGAGACTATTTTTTTTCCTGTCTTTGTATCTACAGTACTTAGCACAGTGCCTAACACATAGTAGGCACTTAATAAATGCTTGTTAACTGACTGAGACAAAGAAAGATAGTAGTTAATTGGTAAGGTGCCTAACTATACCTGTTTATATTTCTGTATATATTGTTCTGTGTTATGTATCATCCACTTAAATCATGTTTATGCCAATAGTAAAATTTCTAGCTATTTAATAGACTTTTATTTTCACCAAAAAAAAGAGCCACAATTGAAAAGAAAAGAATGCCACTCTCCCATCAATTGATCATGCTTATTAGACACATAAACGCTATCCACCCAAGAATACTTTCAGTTTTCAGATGACAGGTAATTCATGAAGGAAGTGGTGCCTTGGTTGGATCTTAGAGCTTCCTCCAAGCTGCCAACTTAATCTTCCAAAAGAAGATCTGCCAAAAATAAGGATTCTCAAAGTTGAAATGAGGGAGGAGAAGACTGCATAAAAGCAAGTATTAGGGAAGGAAATAAAGCAGATGCCAAGTGTTATCCTTGCAAAGGCAAAACTGTAAAGTGATGGTAAATGTCACAAGTACTTACCCATGTGTAGCCCAGTGCAGAGCAGATTGGACTTGGGCTCCAAAATGGTCCAAAAATGAGCTAATGGATGGATGCCTTGAAGGAAGCTGAAATTTTAGGGTGCTCTTTTCTTTCTCCAAGTTTTCTAATTTTTGTTTTAATTCTTCAGCTAGATACCCAAGAGAGGAAGAAAGAAAAAAATGAAACCATGAAATTCAGGATGAATCTTTCTTTTCAGTACTTCTCACTTTTTTTTCTATATGGCATCAGTATAAGGAACTCCCAAGATAGAAATTCCTTCCATTGATGCAGGTCTGCAACTCCTCTCTCTACAATTCATAATCTTAGCAAGTTACCTATGGCACTGAGAGGTTCAGTAACTTGTCCAGGATTATACAAGTAGTATGTATTAGATGCAAGATTTAAATCCAGGTTTTCCTGACTACAAGACAGGCCCTCTATCCAGTACATTACTGCTCTACCTTGCACATAGTAGGAACTTAACAAATGTTAGTTGAATTGAATGGAAACTTGCTTCTAAATGATCTTTATCCAAATGTCATGATCAACATGTTTTCTGGACCAATGGTTTTTATTTTTCTCATTCAACTGGCCCTCACAAAGTTTCTACTCTTTCCTATACATATGTTTGTGTGTGTGTGTGTGTGTGTGTGTGTGTGTGTGTGTGTACATTCTATTATTTTTATTTACATACCACTGAACTTGGTCATTCTTAAAAGGCTACTACTATCCAAACCCTATTCAATTCAACAAACATTTATTAAATGCCTCTTATCCTCATGGCACTATACTGGGTGAGAAGGAAACAAAGATGAAAAATGGTAAAGCCCTACCTTCAAGATGCTTACATTCTCCTGGGGTGGGGGTAGAGTAGACACAGGACAAGATGGCTCCCAAACAGGTAAATATAATGCAAGTCAGAGGGTGATGTGATCAAAGGAGAGAACCAGAAAACCCTCTAGAAAAATTTAAGGAAGGAGAAACTACTTTCACTTGGGGTTTAAGGCTTCACAGAAGAAATAATATCTGAGTTAAACTTTGAAGATAAGGATTCTGAAAGGTAAAACTGAGGAAGGAATTCACTTCAGGCATAGGGATACCTACTTGGATGCTGAGAATTAAGAGGTATCATGTTAAGTTAGAGCAGGAGTTCTTAATCTTTTTTTTGTGTCATAGAGCCCTTTGGTAGTCTCCAGACCACGTGTAAGAATATTTTTAAGTACATAAAATAAAATTCATTGGATTACAAAAGAAACCAATTCTATTGAAATACAATTATCAAAACATTTAAAATTAAGTTCACAGACAAGTAAAGAATCTCTGAGTTAGAAGGATAGCTAATTGTCTAGTCTGGCTGGAGGATAAGTTGAATAAAGGAAAGTAACAGGAAATAAGACTGGAAAGGTAAGTTGGAACCAAAATGTAGAAGGCATGGGGGCCAACAAGTAAAAATGCACAGAGTGAGGAAACTGAGTGTTGTAAGCAGCAAGTTGACCAGTATTGCCAGATCATAGAGTATATGGAGTAGAGTAAGATATAAGAAGACTGGAAAAGTAGGAAAGGACAAGAAAACAATTTACATGATTAACTTTGTTAATAACAAAACAAAAACACATGATTATAGCAAAAGATGGAGAAAACATCTTCAATAAAATATAGCACTCATTTCTGTTTAAAAAAACAATAAAAAGCATAAAAATAAAAAAGTCTTTTCCTTAATGTAATCAAAAACATTTATCTAAAACTAAGAAATAGCATTATTTTTAATGGAGAAATATTAGAAGTTTTCCCAATAAACTCAGGAGTGAAGTAACAATATATTTGCTATCACCATTATTATTTGGCAGTGTACTAGAAATGTTAGCTACAGCAATATGGTCCCCTAAAAAAGAAATTAAAGGCATAAGCATTGGCAAGAAGAAGACAAATTTATTTCCATATGCTGACAATATTTCATTCAGAACATTCTAGATAATTACCCCCAAAATTAATCAAGACAATAACTTCAGTATTATAGCAGGATACAAAATAAATTCATAAAAATCATCTTACTACAAAAAAAAACAGGAAAAGGAGATGAAAAGAGAAATCTCATTTAGAACAATTAAAGGCATTAAATATTTGGGACATAACCTACCAAGAGATAGGACACTTATGTAAGTACAATTTAAAACAATTTTCAGAGAAATAAAGGCAAATCTCAATAAGTAGAGGTCATCAATATGCACAGCTAGTCATTCAATGTACTAAAAATGGAAATACTTTCCAAATTAATTTACAGGATGTGAACAAACACTTTTCAAAAGAACTGCAAACTATTAGTAACCACAAGAAAGAATGCACCAAATCCTAATAAAAGGAATGCAAATCCAAATAAATCCACCTCATATTCAGCAAGTTAGCAAAGATGACAAAAGATAGGGAGTCAATTGTAGAAAGATTGTGGCACACTGATGCATTATTGGTGGAACTATAAATTAGTACAACCATTCTGGAAAGAAATTTGTAATTATGTAAAGATCTGGTACTGCTAAACCTAAATTACTGCTAATATAAGGCAGTAATTATCAAAATTATCTGGTATGGGCTAAGAAATAGAAAGGTAGATCAATGGAATAGAATAGATATACAATTATAGCAGCAAATAAACATCATAACTTTGTATATGACAAGTGTAAAGACTTAAGATTTTGGGATAAGAATTCATTATTTGGTAAAAAAAAAATGTTGGGAAAAGAAGAAAACAGTATGACAGAAACTGGGCATGGATCAATATCTCACACTATTTACCAAGATAAGGTCAAAATGGATACATGACCTAGATACAAAGAGATTTTGCAAGAAAATTAGAAAAAAAAAAGAACGTATTACTTATTAGACTTATGGAGAGGTGAATAATTTATGAATAAACAAGAGACAGAGAGTGCAATTAGGTGTAATATGGATAATTTCAATTATATTAAAGTTTTTGTACAAATAAAACGAATATAGTCAAGATTAGAAGGAAAGCAGAAAATTGGGGGAAATGTTTATAGATACATATACATGTGTGTATATATGTATGTGTGTATGTATATGTGTGTATATGTATGTGTGTGTATATATATGTATATATATATATATACATATATACACACACATATTTGTGTCTAATGGTGTCCATCTGTAGGGCAGGGGGAGAAGGTAGTAAAGAAAAAAATTTACATGATAATTTTTTTGTATATTTCAAATGAATGGCAAGTTGTTCATAGTAGATTTGCAGTTTCATGTACAACCATCTTTTTTATTGTATTATATTACAGAAAAACTTGTTTTATTCCATAAATTAAAAATAAATTTTTTAAGTAATCATGTAAAGAAATAGACTAAAATGCTCATACCCTTTTTACCCAGACGTTGACAAAGAAAGGTCCCATATATACTATTAACCAAAAACAATATCATAAATCCATGAAACATGCATTGCAACTGAATTTTTTACAAGAGAAAGGCACAGGCATGTGAGATCTCCTTATACCGAGGAGACTAGTGGTTCAGGGAAAACCTTGGTATCTAAGTAACAGGGAAAAGGAAAAGTCATAGAGGAGGGGGAAAGGACTAATCCCCTCCCAAGGCAAAGAGAAAGGTGATGACAAAAGCTCTAGGAACTGCTAGACCATGGAGATGAGATGGTCTACTTATCTACAAGGGTCTAAGCTACACAAACAGTGTCTCAGTCTGGTACAGACTGACTGGCACTTGTCTTGATTCCCAAAGACATACAAGGAGTCCAGATTGGGGTGCAAACAACATATTATGTCAGCTCAGGGTGCAGAGGTGGTAGAGGGAAGAGGCTTCATCCTTGATCAGGACCTCTTGTACACTCTGGTCCAGTGTTTCTGGAAAATATGACAACTCAAAAAGACAAGTTCAGGGGACCGCTTAATATTACTAAAATATTTATAGAAGCCCTTTTTGTAGTAACAAAGAACCTGAAACAAAGTAGATGTCCATTTCTTGGGGAACGACTAAATAAGTTGACATTCATGTATGTAATGGAATATTACTGTGCTCTAACTGTAGTAGGAGTTTAGTAGTCACAGGGGCACAGCAGCCAGCTTGAGACATCATTGAGCTCCAGGGTATATTCACACTCCTGCCACTATTTCATCCCCCTTTTCTTTCCTTTCTTTCTTCTTTCCTTCCTTCCTTCCTTCCGAAGGTCCTTAGAAGAGCTTAAGAATGGAGGTTTCTATCCCCACTTCCAATTAATACTATCACAGTAGGTCCAGAAATCTCAATTGAATTGATCAATCAATCAAAAGTAAATTAGGTATAATGACTCCCTTAATCAATTTGAAAGAATCATAGGGGCTTTGGGGCATTGGATGAAATTAGATGACATTATGAAGGAAATACCTTGTGACTGGTTGAAAAAAAAATCAGACATACTTTAATACAGCAAGCCAGTTTGGATCCACACATTCCAATAATAGGTCAGTCAAGTGGTGATCCAATCCAGAGGTTAAAAATCCTGAAAGAACATTGTCCTTGGAGGAAAAAGCGAGTTTTCTCTCTCCCTTTTCCCCCACCCCCACTGACCAGGTAATTACTTGGTAAATTTTGATAGGTTGAAAGATCTAGAATTCCTATTAGCATTGTTACCTGTGTCTGTCCACCAGAGCAGCAGTAGCTGACAACAGCATCTGCATTGGAAGCTAAGAGACAAACAAAAGTTAAGCTAGATGTACTAAGGAATGCTAGCTGAAGTACTATTCAAAGGCATTGACAGAGTATAGCAGAGAACTTAAGGGTCACTTCGTGAATATTCCACAAGAGAGAAAAGGACTTCAGTAATCAGGAGTTCTGGGTTTACCTTTGGCCACGTGTGCTTTCTAAACCCACTCCTCCATTAAGTCTTACTCAAATGTCTCATCACAACCTGATGCCAGTAACAGTGGAAAGCAGACATATAAGAAGATAATATATGGTAGGAAGCAATTTTTAGATTAAGAGAATGGCTCATAGGTTTTCCTTAAAGGGCAAATTGAAGAGTTGACACAATCGATCTTGCCATGTGTCCAAAGGCAACAAATAATGCTACTTGATGGAATACTTAATCATCTCATGTTGCAGCACTCATGATGAGTATTTTGCAAATATACTACCATGAAAAGAATTACAATTTATATATAAACATCCTTTGAAAAAAGACAAACAGGTAGAGAAATTCTACAAATTTTGCTAGAAGTCCTCCATATTAAATCAATGCATACCAAGATAATCAATAATATCAATGCAAATGTAAAAATAGGTGAAAATGATGAAAAATGTGTCAAAAATGAACGAAAAGGAAAGAGACTGAAAATTTATAGATTGTGCAAAACACTCATGCTTGTACATTTTGCCTTCTTTCTTTGAGAAAAGAATCAGAATGTACTATACATGGCAAATACCAGATAACATCACAAAAATAATGAAATTGATTTTAACAAATGGGAAACATCTAAATACTCAATTTCTAATTCAGCTGTCCGTGTAGTTAGACAACAACATTACTGAGCCAGAATAAAAATGAGAAAAAGATATGCCATGCAATTAAAACCATTCCTACTTGACCTTTTAAAACACATTACTGGTAGTCAAAAATGTGATATAATGAGAAAAAATGACAGAACCAATTATAATAATTTCATAAATAAGTTCAACTAATATAAATCATTTGCCAAAATGAGACCAAAAGAGCATAAAAAGAACTTTGGCCTGCAAATCCTTAGTTTACTTTTTGAGTTTTTTAAAGTAAATTTTTATTGATATCTTGTTTTCTCATCATTTATATTTCTGAATATAGCCCCCTTCCAACTCTCTCCTGAAGAGTTATCCTTTATAATGAAGACTGAAAAAAAAATTGTGGATTAATCTGATCTAACTAGGAAAATGTACTGAGAGAAAAGAAAAGAAGGAGACAGACAAGGGTAAATTACATTACAGGAAAAGGCACAAAAACCTATTACAGCAGAGGGAAAGAAGGGAGGGAGATGAGCATTGTTTGAACCTTACTCTCATCAGATTTGGCTCAAGAAGGGAATAACATAATCAGTTAGGTATAGAAATCTAACTTGCCCTATAGGCAGTAGTAGGGAAAAGCTGAAAGAAAAGGGAGGGAGGATAGAAGGGAGGGAAGAAGTAGTAAGGGTAAAGGGGAAGAAAAGGGAGGAGGCTAATAGAAGGGAGGGTGTAGTCAAGAGCAAAACACTAGTGAGGAGGGAAGAGGAGAAAGGAGAAAGAAAAGCATAAATGGGGGGGGGAAAGATGGAGAGAAAGACACAGATAGTAATCATAACTGTGAATGTGATACATGAATGTAATGGAATGCTATTGTGCTATAAGAAATGATGAACAGGCAGACTTTAGAAAAACCTGGAAAGACTTATATGATCTGATGCTGAGTGAAGTGAGCAAAACCAGGAGAACATTATACACAGTAACAGCTATGTTGTTCAATGACTAATATTGATAGACTTAACCCTTCTCAGCAATACAAGGGTTTAAGACATCTCCAAAGGCCTCATGATGGAAAATGCTATCCACATTCAAAGAAAGAACTATGGAGTTTGAATGCAGATTGAAGCACACTATTTGCTAATTTTTTCTTCTGTTGTGTTTTGTTTCCTCTTTCTTGTGGTTCCTCCTATTGGTTCTAATTCTTCCTTACAACATCACTAATGTGAAAAAATATTTAATAGGAATGTGTATGTATAGCCTATATCAGATTGCATGTCATCTTGGGGAGGAAGGTGAAGAGGGAGGGGGAAAACATTTAAACTCAAGAACTTATGTAAGTGATTGGTTGGGGTTGTTTTTTTTTTTGTTGTTGTTGTTGTTTTGTTTGACTAGGCAATGGGATTAAGTGACTTGCCCAGGGTCACACAGCTGGTAAGTGTTATGTGTCTGAGGCCAGATTTGAACGCAGGTCCTCCTAAATCCAGGGCCGGTGCTTTATCCACTGTGCCACCTAGCTGCCCCGGAAGTGATTATTGATAAATCAAAATAAATTAATTTTTAAAAAACTAATCAAAACATTGAGAAAGTCTAGCATTGTATTCAGTGTTCCGCATTTATAGTCCCCGCCTCACATTTCAGAGTGACATTCCTTCTCAGCCTACTCCTTCAATCTGTACTCCTATTTGCAGTCTTAGTACCCAGAGCATGTCTGCCTGCTCATCTACTCTAGGTTCTAGGCACAGAGATATGGAGAGTAAGCACAATACTAGTTTTGTATACAAATTTTTTTATACACATTTACAAAGAAGGAGGATATAATATGATAACCGATGTCATTTCATAAAACAATGAAAAGGAAAATCAGTTTAAAGACAGCTTAGTGAAAGGTCTAACTAAGCAAACTCATCCTGGGTGTATCTCAAAATAATGCCAGAAGGAAGACAACAAAAGGAAAAAAAAGATTGAAAAGATCCAAAAGGTTATTGGGGTTTTTTAGTAAATTTTGTTCACCATCAAGAAACTAGAGCCACTATTCTTGAATTCTAACATCATAGTCCAGGATGTGCTTATATTGAGAGTAAAAATTACATAAAAGAGAACAAAGATGGAGAAAGCACCTACATTAGATCAAGTGTACATAGAGGAAATCTGTTCAAAGAGGACCTCTGGATAGAGAGGACGTAACAATTGTGAGAGCATAGGGATACATTCATGAGAAATCTGAAGGAGGGGAAGATACAAAAGGCATGGAAAAAATCTGAGGCTTTATTAATACCAAAAGAGTTGACTGAAGAGCATCAACACTCTTACTTTCCTACTTATATAATTTTTTTTAGGCAATTGGGGTTAAGCGACTTGCCCAGGGTCACATAGGTAGTAAGTGTCAAGTGTTTGGTCTGAGGCCAGATTTGATCTCAAGTCCTCCTGACTTCAGGACCTGACTTCTATCTACTGCGCCACTTAGCTGCCCTTATGTAATTTTTTAAAAAGAGAATAAAAACGTATATATTCATTGAGGGTATCCTGGATGATGGTATTAAACTGGAACAGATGGGCTTCCACAAGTCACATTCCATAGTAGACCAGATCTTTATCATCATACAATTGGCTAAAATATATAGAGAGTATAAGAACTCACTGTGCTACTCTGTATGGCTTGATTCATTAGAACAAAACTCCTTAAGGGCACTCATATAATTTTGATCTCAAAATTATGAAAGATTCCTTGAGAGATAGAACAGAAACAACTTCTCCCACAACACTCAGTTCATTAATATCAGATGAGGTATAAAGCATAAAACAGGGACACAAGCTCACCAGAAGTATATCACAACTGTCATGGTGGGAGATTTGGAGTCCAAACTGAGGAGGGATTCTCTGTGGATGGTGAACATTCTCCAGGCTTTCCTGTTTGTGGATGGTTACAATTCCCAGAACACTGTAAAGCCTCCAGAATTAAAGCTATAATCACTCAAAAGAGTTTGAATGAATGTTCCAAACTGAAGAAAACAAACAGATTGAGAATTCTTATTGTCCAAACTGTAACATATACTTAGATGGACAGCCTACAAAGTTTATCCACCAGTATATGCCATTTGAACAGAGACTGCAAATGGACAAGACAGTGAAATGGATTACTTATGGGGAATTGAAGAGCTCCTTTTGTGGCCCTGATCTCCTTAAAATGAAAAAGTTCAATCTCCTTAATATGAATATTTTACTGATATTGCTATATGGCTGTGAGACATGGGACTTTATGGTTTCCAAAGAATTAAAATTGAATATTAATCCAGAGGGCAATGAGGAAACAAATGATGGATGTGAGCAGGCTAGAATATATAAACAAAGAGCTGCCAAGAAGAACCTGAGTAAAGGACATCATTAAAGAAATATATAATCAAAACAAAATATGTCAAGAGCAAGTAAGGAAGGCCCTCAGTACAATGGCTGAACTCTCTAGCAAAGTTATGGGAGCACATGGACAAACTTCACAGAGGGTGGGTAGGTATGGATGATTTGCAATCTGCATGACTGGAAAGAATATTCATATAAAGGAGATCAATTCATTCAGTTATTTTAGAATTTGACCATCATTACCTTTTTGTTTTAAATACCATAGCAATTTCTAATTATAACTTCCCCCATCAAACTCTGTATCAAATTTAATAGCATATGTAGTATTACATGGGGCAGCTAGGTGGCACAGTGGATAGAAGGGCGGGCTTGGAGTCAGGAAGACTCATCTTCTTGAGTTCAAATCTGGCCTCAAACACTTACTAGCCATGTGACCCTGGGCAAGTCACTTACCCCTGTTTGCCTCAGTTTCCTCATCTGTAAAATAAGCTGGATAAGGAAATGACAAACCACTCCAGTGTCTCTGGTCAAGAAAACCCCAAATAGGGTCACAAAGAGTTGGATACAACTGAACGACAGCAGCCTCTCTACCTCTATACTGAGAAGAGGGAAAAATTCGCAATTGTTCATTTGGGAACAAGATTGTTACTATAATTAATCTGAGCTCAGAAACGTTTCGCTGACAATTTCATTTATGTTAAATATAGTCACCATGCATATCATTCTTCTGGTTCTATTTCACTCTGCATGAGTTCCTATGTCTTCCTACATTCCATTTCTGTCATTTCTTAAGATACAATTATGTCCAATATATCCATACACCACAATTTGTTCAACTATTACCCAGTTGATGGGCACCTATTTTATTTCCAAGTTTTTGCTGCCACAGTAGATGCTTCTACAGATATTGTGGTATATGTAGGATTTTTTTTGTCTTTGATCTCCTTGTGGCATGTACCCAATTAGGGAAGCTGGATCAAAAGTTATGAACAGGCAGAAAGTTTACTGATTTTTATTGTATAATTCCAAATTCCAAATTGTATAATTCCAAAGTCTAGTTTGCTGGGAATGGGGGTCAAAATGCTGGGTTCGAAATGAGAAAGAATTGGGTTTCTGGTTTGTGTTCTTAGTTTTTATTGAATGCTTCACTAGAACATTAGGTTGAATCACTGTGCAATTCTACCAACAATATACACTTGTCTTCCCACAGCCCCGCCAACATTAATTATCTCCATCTTTTATCATGTTTATCAATTTGATGGGTGTGAGGTAAAATTCCAGAGTTGCTTTATTTTTCTTCTTATTAATTTCAAATTTGCATTTGTTGACATATAATGTAATATATAGAAACATATAATATCAACACTAATTGTTCTTTTTTTTAAACACTGTTCATATCTTTTAACCATTTACTTTTTGGAGACTGGCTCAGCCTTACATTATTTTAACTTCTTATTTATCTTGTATATATAACTTTTATCATAGCTATTTGATGCATAGAGGTTTCTGGGCATAGAGGGTAGAGTGTTAGGCTTAGAATAAGGAAGAATTGGGGTCAAATACTGCCTATGATACTTACTAGGAAGGAGATCTTGGGCAAGTCACTTAACTCTGTGACTCTCAGACCTATACTGAAGGAGTTTCTTACACTGATACCATCATAGAGTGTTCCCATATTTGATAGAAAGATTTTTTCACCCACTCAGTAGTTTCTCTTCTTATTCTAATTGCATTAATTTTATTAATGAAAAAGCCTTTTAATTTTATAGAATCAAAGTTGCTATGTTGTGTTTTGTAAGCTCTTTTATTCTTTTTTTGGTTACAAATTCTCCTTTTAACCATAGATCCGAAGAAAGGCATTTCCATCCATTCTCTTCTAATTTTTTTCTGATGTGACCTTTTATGCTCAAGCTTCTTATATATTTGGATTTTATTGTAGTTTATGAGTAAGAAGCTGGTCTAAACCTATATTCTGATACATTATTTTCCATTTTCCCAGCCATTCTCATTGAATGGATAACTTTCTCCAGTAGTCAATGTGAGGTAACCTCTGGGTCTTGCTTCTCTAGCCCATTCCACTGTTTTACTTTTTATTTTTAAAATAATAGCGAATAGATTTGGAAATACACATTATATGCTCTATAAGATAGTGTGAGGTCTGATATTAGGATTTTATTTATTTCTATTTTCCGACATTATTTCCCTTGAGACTCTAAATCTTTTACTTGTCCAATTGAATTTTTTAAAAAATTTCACCTAGGTCTATTTTTAAAAATACAACCTTTTCCATAGTTCTTTCAAAAAGATACAAACAATGTAAGACTGTCCTATGGCTTGTTTATTTTTTTTTAATTTATAAAACTTAATAATAATAAGTATATTCAAATATTCAAACAATATAACAAAAATTATTATATATGAAACCTTAAACTTTTTTGCATTTTGATTATTCAACATGTTCACATTAACAAGGTGACAAAGCCATACTGCTTATTTTAGTGTCTCTTGAACTTTTTTGTATATTCTTTCCAGGATTTGTTGTAACAACTATAGGCTGATTATTTTAGACACAAATTGTTCCCATTAAAGAGACCAAAAAAAGTGATCTTTGTTTTTTTCAACTCAGACAAGGAAAAGAATGTTGGTATAGACAATAGCTAATCTCCATTCATGAGAGACCTGGGTTTGAATAGTGCCTTGGACTCTTTTTTTTTTAGGCAATTGGGGTTAAGTGACTTGCCCAAGGTTACACAGTTAGTGAGTGTCAAGTGTTTGGTCTGAGGCCAGATTTGAACTCAGGTTCTCCTGACTTCAGGGCCAGTGCTCTATCCACTGTGCCACCTAGCTGCCACCAAGCCTTGGACTCTTACTAGCTATATGATCCTAGTCAAGTCACTTACCATTCAGTAACTCGATTTCTTCATCTGTAACCTAGCTACCTCATAAGGATGTCTGTTGAAAGGAAAGTATTTTGCTCACTCATTGATTTTGTAATTCTCTAAAACCCCCATAGTTTTTTTTTTAAATAAGAATTGCTTTCTACACATGCTTCTCCTACTCTGTACTTCTAAAGCTGATTTTTTTTTCAACCCAAGTATACGATGTCACAACTAACTCAACTGAATTTAATCCTTTTAGGTTTAATGTTCAAGTCAAATGTTCTAACTTGCCAAAAGCTTTTGGGATTCTTACTCTGTTACCCAACATGTTATCAAGCTTAATAAAAAGATTTGTTCTGTGAAGTTTGGATTCAGTCAAAGGGCAACACTTGAAGACCTAGAGGGCCACATGTGCCTCAAGGCCACAGGTTCCTCACCCCTGAAGATGAAGCAGTGAATAGTGTTGGAGTTAAAGTCAAGAAGATTTGACTTTGAATTTTGCCTCAGATCCTTATTAGTAATGTGGCCAGGGCCAAATTAATTTCTCTCAGCTTCAGTTTTCTCAACCATAAAATAGAGGTAATAATAGCATTTATTTCACAAGGTTGTTGTGAGTATCAAATGAGAAAATATATGTAAAGTGCTTTGCAAATCTTCGAGTGTTGTATAAATGCTAGCTACTATTGTTGCTGTTATCTGTCCTCATTTTCTGTCATCAGCAAATTAGATAAGCAAATCATCCATGCCTCCAACCAAGTCACTAAGAAAACTATTGAATAGCATGGATCCCTGGGTCCACTAAAGACCTTCTTTCAAGTTAAGATTAAAGCATAAATGACCATTCCTTATGTCCAGCCATTCAACCACTTCCAAATCCACTTAACTGCATTATTGTCCAGCCAATATCTCTCCATTTTCCCCACAAAAATAGCACAAGCAAAATGAAACAGAACCAGGAAAATAATATGCATAATTACTAAATTACTAAAATGTAAGTAGAAAGAAGAACACAATCAAAACTGAATACTGTAAAATTATAATGACCAAGTTTGGTCCCCAAATAACCAATTAACCAGAGTTTATTAAGAGCTAACTATGGGACTGTACTAAGCACTGGGGATATAAATAAAAAGGAAAAGCAGTTCCTGTTCTCATGTGGTATACATGTGAATGGGGAGACAACACATAAGCATATACAAGATAAATACAAAATATATGGAAAGGAGCCTCAAAAAAGAAGACAGTAGCAGCTAGGAGGGATCAGAAAAGGCCTCCCAGAAATGCAAATCAAAACAACTCTGATGTATCACATCACACCTGTCAGATTGGCCAACATGACAAAACAGGAAAATGATAGATTTTGTAGAAGATGTGGGAAAATTGGAACACTAACGCATTGTTGATGGAGTTACAAAACGAGCCAACCATTTTGGAGAGCAATTTGGAACTATACCCAAAGGGCTATCAAAATGTGCATACCCTCTGACTCAGCCATAGGACTTCTAGGGCTGTATCCCAAAGAGATCATACAAATGGGGAAAGGACCTACATGTACAAAAATATTTATAGCAGCATTTTTGTGGTGGCAAAGAATTGGAAATTGAGAGGATGCCCATCAATTGGGGAATGGATAAACAAGTTGTGGTATATGAATGTAATGGAATACTATTGTGCTACAAGAAATGATGAGCAGGCTGACTTCAGAAAAACCTGGAAAGACTTGTATGGACTGATGCTGAGTGAAGTGAACAGAACCAGAAGAACATTGTACACAGTAACAGCCATGTTGTGCGATGACTAATGTTGATAGACTTAGCCCTTCTCAGCAATGCAAGGATCTAAGACATCTCCAAAGGCCTCATGATAGAAAACGCTATCCACATCCAAAGAAAGGACTATGGAGTTTGAATGCAGATCGAAGCATGCTATTTGCTATTTTTTTTATCTGTTGTGTTCTGTTTCCTCTTTCTGGTGGCTCCTCTTATTGGTTCTAATTCTTACCTACAACATCACTAATGTGAAAATATGTTTAATAGGAATATATATGTATAGCCTATATCAGATTGCTTGCCATCTTGGGGAGGGAGGTGGAGAGAGAGGGGGAGAAAAATTTAAAACTCAAAAGCTTATGGAAGTGATTGTTGATAATTCAAAATAAATTTATTTTTTAAATAAGGCCTCCTAAAAGTGGTGCTTAGCTATGTCTTGAAGGAAACCAGGGAAACTAAGAAGCAGAGATGAGGAAAGGGGAAGGGAGAGAGGGAGAGAGACAGAGACAGACAGAGACAGAGAGACAGAGATCATTCCAGACATGGAAGACAGCCAGTGCAAAAGCACAGAAATGAAAGATATGGGATATTGAGATAATCGCCTCTTTTTGTATCCCAAGGACTTAGCACAGTGCCTGGCACACAGTAGGTGCTTAGTAAATGTTTATTGATTGATTGATATATGAAAAGGCTTCTTTAAAAAGAGTATTGGGAGCTATGAACTCTACATGACATCAAATTTTTATGGTGGTTAATTTGAGGGTTTTTTCCCTTCTTTTTTAATATAATAAGGGAATGCTCTCTAAAAGGAGGTGAGGAGAGAGATATATTAGAAAATATAGGTGATATAAATACAAAAGATAACAATAAAAATTTGACAGTACAAGGAGCTTTGTCCTATGTTTTGCTATTGTACAGAATCCCCCTAATCTTCCAGTCTGGTAACTGCGTTAAAAAAAAAAAAGTGTTAAGGCTAGCCTAATATGACCTATTCTTGATGGAGCTATGCTGGCTACTAGTGATCAACATTTCTTTTTTGTTTTGTTTGTTTTAAATATTGTCAGGAATCTAAGTGAAGCTCATTAGTCTATGGTTTATAAGCCCCTTTCTGTTCTTTATTCTGAATATTTGAGATGACATTTGCCGTTCTCCAATCCTGCTATACCAGTTTCCCACTATCTTTCAAAAATCACTGACAATGATCTGATACATCTTCTATTCTTTCAGTACCTGAAGACTGCCATACACCTGGGTGACTTGAACTCATCAATGACAGCTAAAGGGTCTCTTATTATCTCCTTAGGTAGCAAATCCTTAGTTAGCGATTTTAATTATATGCTTTCCAGTTCAGAGATCATTTTAAGAGTAGTTTTTCCTTATGCTATCAGTAGATACCACCACCCTATTTACCTGAAGTAATGATCCTATCCATTGTTAAAGGTCCTCCTTTCTCCAGCAGAGCTAAAACAAATAAACAAACTATTTTGGTTACCCTTCACTTTATCAGCCTCACCTCATTCTAAGGCTTTGTCACTAATGGTACTATTTTTACAGGATCTTGCTGCACTATAGTATTCATCGTTCAGTAACTACCTAGTCTGCCGTATTCTACATAAGACTTTTAAAAATGTAATAAGGTAAAAGTCTATATCCACATTGGTCTCTTTAGGCAGCTTCCCTCCTCATCAGAATTCTTTCCTCTTTGTGATCTCAGAATATAATTCTTGACGGCTTCCCCTTTTTACTAACTCCCTAAGAGAATTTTAATCCATGCAATACAATCTATCCTTTTTCTAATCTCTTTGAAATGCATTCTCCAAAATCTAGGATGCAGGAAAAATTATGACCAGTTTTCCTGTACTTCTCTACTACAAAATCAAATTATTTTTATTTTACAGTTCTAAAAGTTCAAAATCCATTAAGATTGGTATTGATGTAATGACAGAGCTCTTATGAATAATTCTTTGCATCCTATCATTTGGATTTATGTCATGACCAACCATCCCAAGGTAGGGTTGTACACAGAGACTTACATCCTTAATATTACTGAGCTGGCAATCTGAACAAGTAATTATTATGTGGCTTGATTCTATAAACTATAAATTTTCTTAGATATATTTAATCTGTAAGAAAAAAAAGAAGAAACCACTAAACATAACAGGTTGATTGTAACATGCCCCACACAATTTAATAACACGGTTATGGGAAATTACTATGTAGACTTAATAACAGTCACCCCCACAAATATAAGCCAAATCATCCATTCAACATTAACGTTGCCTTGTAGAATGATAGAAGCCATTATAATCAAAACCCAAATGGATTCTCATTGAGCTTTTGGTATGGGGTGCTTTTAACTTGCTATGTGCACATGAAAGTATAGTGGACAATTTAAAGGATTGGTTTTCTTTTAAATCCTTGGGCTGTGCTAATAGCGCTGAAGCTATTTTGGGGAAGTAATATAGATGAATGTATTCTAATATCAATTCATTATTTTTCTGACTTAATTCTTGGTTGTACTCCATTTTTTACATCAAACCATACGTGGCATCCAATTAGTTCCTATGAATAGACTTTTCATCAGCAATTTGCTCTGCTGGTATTTTCATAAAAATTTAACTGGCCATGTTTGTTCGTAAATTGTCCAAAAAAAACACATATCTTTTATCCTTTCAATGTTGATCCCTGCCATCTTCCATCTTATGAAAATCGACTGTTTTTAGAGAAACCTCTCTTAACACACACAACTGTTGTAACATGAGAGCCCATTATGAGGATTCAACAACTACTGTCCATAATAACAACTCAGTTTTGCACAGCACTTTTAAGATTCACAAAGCACTCTCCTTACTACAGACATGTGAGGTAGGTCACACAAGTATGTATTATCATTTCCTTTTGTAGTTAAGAAAATAGACGCTCAGAAAGGAAGTGACTTATCCAGGCTACACAGCTGGGTGGTGATAGAGCAGGGATTTGGACTCAAGGCTCCTAACACAAAGGTCTAGAGCACTTTCAGTTATGCAATGTTGCCTTCTTATAAACAAGTAAGTCAGACAATAAGCATTTATTAAGTGCCTCCTCTATGCCATGCACTGTGCTAAGCCTGGGGATACAAAGAAAGGAAAAAGATAGTCCCTGCCCTCAAGGAATTGATAGTCTAAAGGAGAAGATAACATGCAAACAAGGATGTACAAACAAGAGATATAAAACAATTTGGAGATAGAGGGAAAGCTCTAGCATTAATATGGATTGGGAAAGGCTACTTGCAGAAGGTCGAATTTTAGTTGAGACACAAAGGAAGCCAGGAGAGTTAGGGGATGGAGGTAAGGATGGAAAGAATTGCAGGCAAGGGGGAAAGCAAGTGAACATGCCAAGAATTGAGAGATGGAATGTCTAGTTTGAGGAACAACAAGAAGACATGTCACTATATCACAGAATACGGGGGAGGTAAAGTGTAAGAAGACTGGAAAGTTAAGAAGAGAGTAGGTTATAGAGAGTTTTAAAAGCCTAACAAAGGATTTTATATTTGATCCTGGAGGTGATAGAAAGCCAATAAAGTTGATTGAGTGTGGGAATGGCATGGTTCAAATCTGGCCTCAGACATTTACTAGTTATGTGACCCTTGGCAAGTTACTTAACCAACCCTACTTGCCTCAGTTTCTTCATCTGTATCATAAGCTGGAGAAAGGAAGGGCAAACCACTCCAGTATCTTTGCCAAGAAAACCCCAAATGGGGTCATGAAGAGCAACAAACAACAAAATATGGTCAAATTTGAACTTTGGGAAGATCAACTTGACAGCAGAATGGAGGATAGAGTGCAATGGGAAGAGCCTTGAGTCAGGGAGGCCAACCCATAGACTGTTGGTTCAGTCATGAGGTGATCAGGGCCTCACCTCCACTTCAATATTTAGTAAGTAAATTACATTTGCGAAAGGTGGGCTAGGCAATGGGGTTAAGTGACTTGCCCAAGGTCACACAGCTAACAGTGTCAAGTGTCTGAGGCCAGATTTGAACTCAGGTCCTCCTGACTTCAGGATCAGTGCTCTTATCCACTGTGCCACCTAGCTGCCCCCACTTCAATATTTAAATGGATCTGTGATACCATAGATGTGGGAACTTCCACCAAGGTTGGAGGCCATAACCTGTCCATACTTCCCTACCCAGTGTAATTCTTATCTGCATCTTCCTGTAAATCCTCCACAGAGGGGCTTACCTAACATGCTAGAGAACTTCCTGTAGATCTCTAGACATTGTATGGATACCCGTGGGCATAGACTCTCCATGATAAACAACCATGCTATTTTTTTTTTAATTCAGATCATGGATTTCCAAATAGAAGGGACCTTGGAGGTCGTCTATTCTAATCCCTTAATTTTACAAATGAGAAAACTGAGGCCCAGAGAGCTTAAGTGACTTGTCCAAGGTCAGCCAGGTAGTGGCAGAGGAGGCAGGATTTGAACACAAATTCTCTAACTCCCTAGCCAGTGCTCTTTCCATTGTACCACGTTGCTTCCACCATCAGTATTGAAACTAACAATGATACCAAGCACAGAAGTCCGTTCCTAAGAGTAAAGGACAAATAAATAAAGCCCAATGTCACCCACCCTCAGAACCAATGAGTATTATTCTATAATAGTTCAAGCTAATGATCAGCTTAAACTTTCCATGCAGTAGGAAGGTAGTTGGATACAATTGCATGGTCCAGAAAAAATAAAGAGGATTAAACAAATTATTTCCGCTAACCTAAGCTATTCCAGTTAAGATGAAATCCAATCAAAAAGAATGATGCAGGCTAGGACATTAGTTCCTTGGAACGAAGTCGAATTAAGCTGTTTTCTATTTGGCTGGAAAACTACCATGCAAACAAAACTGTGACCTTCAAATCAAGGACAATTCCTATAGAAAGAGGCAAAGCCACAAAACAGCCACTAATGGAAGAAAAGCCTCATTAATGGAGCTGCCTTTAATATGCTTGGAATCTGCAAACGGACAAGCTTCACGGCAAGTGCCTATAAATAGCAAACAGAAACAGAGGCCCACATGAAGTTTTTGTATAACTTGTCCAAGAAGCACCTACCCTAGCCAACTGAGATGTCATTCAGGTTTAGAAAGCAAAACAGAATTAATGGAAACGTTTTCCCAAAGCAACACTCAAATGATATTTTAAAACAGGTGCTTGAGAATCTTGAGTTCCTTTTGTGTATTCAAATGAATTCTTCCTATCTTTACCCAAGGTCAAGGGAAGATGCCAGATAAACACACATAGAATAACATATTCCCATGGAAATATAGTTGCTACAGTGTTGGGGATATAGCAGCAATTTCCTACCCCCTCTCCTCTGTCCTGCCATCCCCCAAAAAAAATCCTGGGATTTTGATTCTTAAAAGAAATCCCTAAACATTTTTGAAAGTAGGGGGCTGGGAAAGGAGGGAGGTTCAGACCGTTACTCCTAGGGAAAATATAGGGTTAGGTTCCTGTAAGCTTCTAGTCACATTATTTACTTTAGCACTTCCCAGAGAAGCCTTTGAATACAGATCAGCAAATTTCCTCCTCTTTTTGGGGGATGTATCGTTTTGTTGATTCATTAACATTGAACTAACAGCTAACCGTACTATATAATTCATGCCTAAATGAAGTTTACCTGACACTTATTTTCTCCATAATGTACATCACTGCTTCTTGTACTTAGACACACTAGACAGCTCTTCAGCACAACACATAGTGAAATCATCAACAAAAAGAATAAAAATGTGAAAAACATGGTACTAAATAGAATGCAGAAAAGAGAGAGCCTGAAACAAGAGGACAGAGTGTTGCCTTGATCAGCCCCAGTGAGGACATGCCCATGGCCACTGGGTTGACTCAAATTCTTCACCACTGTGCAGGCACATCAGTGAATGACTGTGGTAGTGCCACAAATACTGACTTGGGGGTTACAAGCAAATTTTAGCAAGCAGATGAATTTGCAAAAATGAAATCTGTGAATAATGAAGATCAGTTGTATCTACTTTCCCTCTCTTATTTGTTGCTTTAAGAACATAATGAAATAACAGATTTCAAAGACCTCAGAACACAGAACACAGTACACAGAAGAGTTGATTTAATCCAACAAATATTTATTAAGCACTTACACACACACAAGCACAAGCACCAGAGACCCAAAGACAAAAATAAAAGTCTATTCTGTAAAAAGAACCTGTATTTTCCTTGGGGAGTTTCAACATGTACACAAATAAATACAAAACAATCTAAGGAGAAAGAAAGAAAACTAATAACTGAGGGGGATGGGATAGAGAATCAGGAAAGGCCTCAGAGGGGATATTGCCCCTGATCTGAGTTCTAAATGAAGATATGTTTCTGTAAATTCCATACCAGAGAAGATAAGATGGGGAAAAAGGAGAAACAAATAGAAGTGTTCAGATACAGGAGGGGGAAAGTCAAGTGTGGCATTACTCAAGTCCTTTCATGAAATTCAATAATCATGCATTATTTAGCTGTTAACATTAAAATGAAGTAGATATTTCCTGGGACCTTCTAATAACTTGGGAAAATATTCAGAGATCAAGCCTGAACCCTGGGGTCTACCTCTTGCCTTTATAATTTATGGCATAATAATGGATAGATTGTTGCTTCCATGTTTACTGATTCACATTTTACTCAATTCAAACTACATCCATTTGTGTAGTGAAGGGGAAAAGATTTTGGATTTGAAGTCAGAAAGTCTGGGATGGAATCCTGGCTCCTCTGCTATTTACCACCTGTGTAAACTTGGACAAATCTCTTAACTTCTCTAGAACTCAATTTCCTCGTCTGTAAAATTAAATTACCTCTAAAACAATGGTGTCAAATTCAAATAGAAATGGGAGCCATACTAAACCATATATCCTTGGGGGTCACCTATTGACTTAGAAGACCACATATTAACATTATCTATGCTTTGTTGTATTTTTATGTATTTTGTTAAGTATTTCCCAATGACTTTTTTTTTACTAGACAATCAAAGTGAAGTGACTTGCCCAGGGTCACACAGCTAGTACGTATCAAGTATCTGAGACCTAATGACTTTTTTAATCTGGCTAGAGAAGTACTTGGTAGTATAGTGGGCAATACATGGTCAGAAACTGCTTATTTGAGCTCTAAATTACACGATCTTACAAAACCAAGGAAACAAGCTGTAACATGACTCAATCCCACATGGCTTTCATCTACCAAGTAATGAGAAACTAGTCCTTAATGGTTTGTTGTTGCTGTTTGTAAATAACCCTTGTTTTTTCGTGACATTGGAGATGTGGATAGTTTCTACTTCTCACTCGCACATCCAATTTCTTCTGTGCTGCTCTTCTAAAAGCACACAACCAGAGGATCACAGATTTAAAGCAAGAAGGGACTTTGTTGGCTATCAAGCCCAACCCCCTCTTTAATCAAATTAAAAAATGAGTCTGGGAAAAGTCAAATGACTTGCCCAGGGTCACATGACTAGTAAGAGATGCACAATTCGAACTTGGATCTTCCTGACTCTAAGTTCAGCACTCTACCCACTGCACTACCTAGTGGCCTCCACCAGAGGTTCTGCCTGCAAGGACCCACTCCTGCACTCCCTCAGAACTTTCATCTTCTTCCTTACCCTTTTATGTTTTGCTACCAAGTGCCTATCTTCCTTCCCCAACCCTACTCTATCTCCTCTTTCTTTCTATCTCCTTCTCTGACAATTGTAATCCAACTGCCTCTTTTACCTTTAGAAAGGATGGACTACCTTATTGTTCCTCTTACCATTCTCCATACTTTGCCATCATGGCCCCTCACTTGTACCCATAGCCCCCCTTTTCAGTTTTCTCGTATGTGTCGTCTTCCCTTTAATGTAAGCTCCTCCAGGGCAGGGACTTTCTTTTTTCCTTATATTTGTCTCTTCAATGTTTAGTACAGTGTCTTTCTTACATAGCAAATACTGAATAAATGCTTATTGACTTGGCTTGATTTTGGATCTTCCCAGACTGTAACTCCCTTCCCAGACCATCTCTTCCCCCATCACAATGTAAGCTCCTGGAAGGCAGGGACTATCTCACTTCAACATCTGTACCCCCAGCACTTAGTCCAGTGCCCTGCACCTAGAAAGCATCTAATAAATGCTTTTCATTCATTCATTCACCCTTGTGATCACTGCCTTTTTCTGTGTACATTAACAGTCATCAACACTAGATTGTCTATTGAAATGGGAAGGGAATAGTGAAGGAGTAAGTTCAAGAGGGTTCATCCTCCCTTAACCAGAGTTGCTAATAAATACAGACTCCTGGGTTTTTAGGGGAGGTCAAGAAAACCTCTATGTAGTTCGGATGCCATGTTTGGCATTCATTGTCACTTCCCAGGTTTAAGTTCCCAAGGTTAACATTACATAGGCTGTTATATCCCCTCCTGCAATTAGCATGTGCTCACAACAAATAGGTAGCAGCCATGATTAGGGACTGATTATAAAAATAACTCCCAAAAATTCCAAAAATTCACTTCCAAGGGCATGGTTAATTGAGCCAGAGATTTAGAGCATGGTTTGCCACTCAGTTATGCTTTTTCCTAAAAAAAACAGAGCTCTGTATTAAAAGAATTATACACATTTTAAGTGACTTGTTTAGTGGTATCATACGGCTGGATCTGAGAAGGCTGTGGGAGAAGTTTGAGGGCAGAAGAAGTGCCCATTTGTCCTTTCTCAGATCCATGGCCAGCATCCAAACAGCTGCCACCAAAAGAAAAAACGGGATGCCACCCACATCAGAAGTGACCAAATCTCTCCAAATGCATCCTATTTATGTGTTAATGAAGACACACACCCTTGACTCTGCCCAGATTTCTTTTAATTTGGAGGTGTCATTAAGAGGAGTTGGTCCAGGATGTTGAGTCATTCATGTATGGTAATTATTTGTGGCCATTATTACCAAAGCAATTATTTATGGCTGACAAGAAGGGAATGGATAGCTCTGAATGGAATGGACTCAGAATAACAACCCTGACTGGGACTAACAGTGTCAGAAGCACTGTGACCATTTGTGCTAGGAAACAAGGCTCATGAAGCTAATCAGAAGCACTTGTGTCAACGTGGGTAACTAGACGGATTTGTTTCACCTCAGAAAACACTGGATAATCTTTCCCCTTTATGGTCCAAAGGCTCATACAAAGAACTGGAGCCCACTGCATTTTCTGACACTCCAAGTCCAAAGAATGCCTGGCTTTAGAGGGAACCCTGCTCACACAATTCTATTTGTATTCCCAAGTAAAATCTCATTCTCCTCCTCTGTAAAGAAGAAACTGAACTAGATGACAAGCAGAGTTTTTTCCACCTGAGAATCCTAAGTCACTATTTTTTTTAAAAGTCTCCAAAGTCCATTTAAAAATAATAACAAATAACAATAATAATAATAATTAACACTTTATGGTTTGCAAAGCATTTTACAAATATTATCTCTTTTTACCCTCAAAAAAACTCTGGGAGGTAAATGCTATTATTATCTTCATTTTACATATAAGGAAACTGTGGCAGGCTGAACGACTTGCCCATCGTCACACACCCAGTACCAGAGGCAGGATCTGAACCCATCTTCCTAACTCCAGTTCCAGTGCTCCGTCTACTACAACATCCAATCATACTTATACCATAAGACAACCACCATTACAAATATATATGCTGCTCCCCTTCACAGAACTGTTATTGTTGTGAGGACTGCTCTTAAGTAAATCTTAAGGAATAGAAAAATGTGCTTCATTTAGACTCCACCTCACTGCATTTATGTATACAAAGTTACTGTCATTTGCAAGTAAATTGATGATTATTTTAAAACTTTTTGAAAACATTATATTCTGCAGAAATGTGTAAAAATGTTCATTTTAGTGCTTTGCTGTAGGAAAGTAGGTCAAATCATCAAGCTTGGCTCCTGTAATAATATGTCTTATATTTCTTCAGCACTTTCAACTTTTTCAAAGCACTTTTTACAGAAGATGTTTTAGGAGAAGGGGCCTTTGAGGTAATATAGTTCAGCTCCCCTCATTTTACAGACAG
The DNA here is from genome assembly GCF_900497805.2 of Vombatus ursinus. Lineage (NCBI taxonomy): Eukaryota > Metazoa > Chordata > Mammalia > Diprotodontia > Vombatidae > Vombatus > Vombatus ursinus. The sequence continues at coordinate 60,235,558 of NW_020954576.1, read as the reverse complement.
ATAATCATAGGATCAAAGTATCACTGAGGTGAAAGATACCTCAGAGGTCTGCTTCTCTTCATTTTACAAATGAGGAAACTGAGGCCGAGAGAGGTAGTGATTTGCCCAGAAGATATCATGGCATTAGATTTTTTTAAAGTTATTTTTCTTTATTTCATTAAATATTTCCCAACTATATGTAAAAAATTTTTAAGTCTCTTTTTAAATTTTGTATTCTAAATTCTTTCCCTCTCTCTCTCCTCTCCTCCTTGAGAAGACAAGCAATTTGATATTGATTATATATGTGAAGTCTATGGCATTTGATTTTCACAGTATTTCTATTAAGTAGGTAGTGCAGGTGTAGTTGTGTGACCCTGGACAAGTCACTTAACCCTGTTTGCCTCAGTTTCCTCACCTGTAAAATGAGCCAGAGAATAAAATGGCAAACCACCCCTATATCTCTGTCAAGAAAACCCCAAATGAGTTCACAGAGTCAAACACAATTGAAAAATGACTGAATGACAACAAAGACTGTTTGGTGTTAATGGGCAAGAGCACTGGATTTGGAGTCAGAGGAACTGGAATCCAACCCAACGTCTGCCACTTATGTTCACGTGACTGTGGGCAAGCTCTTTAGCTTCTCTAGGCCTGTTTCCTCTCATGTAAAATGAAAGAACTGGAAAAGGAGACCTCTAAGGTCTCTTTTGCTAAAGACGTGACTCTCAATGTGTTATGTAAATATGTAGGTGATTATGACTATTTGCTTCATTTAATAGATAAAAGAACTGAGACTCAAAATATTTAAGTGACTTTCCTAAGGTCACAAACAATAATTTGGTGTCTGAGCTAGAATGAGAGCCCAGGTCTTATGATTCTCACGTCGTGCTTTTTTCCTGATAATAATAGCTGACATTTATAAAGTGCTTTAAAGGTGTATAAAGCCCTTTACACGCATCGTATCATATGAACCTTGCCACAGAGATCTTGTAAGGGACGTACTAAAAGTATTAAAATACCCATCTTATTTATGATGAAACTGAGAACCAGACAAGTTAAATGACTTACCCACGGTCACACCAATAATAAATGTTAAAGGTAAAATTTGAATCTACGTTCCTGATTCCAAATTACTATACTACATTGTCTTTTCCTCTGGTATAGACACAACCCACCCAAGCATGGATTTGGCATTTCAAGGGTAAGCTAGAGCCAAAGCAGATTCTACTTCAGGACTACGGGCTCAGCAAGTTGCTGTAATCCTATGTCTCCAGAAAAGAACTAGATAATTGTTTGGTTCCACTTCTATCATATATCCCACAATTCCCCTAGACCATGGATTCTTAACCTGGGGTCTGTGAACGTGTTTTAAAAAAAATTTTTTTCAAAAAAAACTTTCAATAACTCTCTTTCAATATAGTTTCCTGTGTAGTATTATGTCTTTTATTCATCTACAAATACTATTCTGAGAAGAGATCAATCGGCTTCACCATATTGCCACAGGGGTCCAAGAGACACACACAAAATCAAGAAACCCTGCTCTAGACTAACTTAACTATCTGTGGCCCAAAGGTTGAGGAAAATCACCAGGTGGCAAAAAGTGCCAGAGGATGGATAAAAGTTTAAGGAAGGGAGAAAATAGCAAAGAGCAGTGAATAGGAGAAGAAACTAGAAGACAAGGAAAAGAGAGCACCAAATAAAGAAAGCAAACAATCAAAGGAAGAAAAGTCCCAAGAAAATCTCACTCTCATGGAGGAGCTGAAGAAATCTCCAGGCAAGAAGATTTCATTACAGAGCCAATTTTATTTAAGATGAAAATCCCAGAGGAATTAATTATAATAAAGTTTCCTGCTGTGACTTGAGTACTCAAGGCCTGATGGTTACATGGAAAGTCCCCATGTTTTATAGCTAGAGGGGGCATATTTCAAGGCCTATCTGCTTCCAAACAGTACACTTCTGTCCGGTTAGCGTTCTATCAAGTCTGTCAATTCAGCTCATTTTGTAGTAAGAGCCAAAACTGGCATGTTGTAGAAAGGTCAAGTGGAAAGCCGTCCCCCTTCTACCACATCATTGTCATCCGCGGCTAAAGGTCATTCCGCTCAATTCATTTCTGTGACCAAAAATAACAGTTACATCCTCAGAAATATAAGAAAAGTCCCTCTATCCCTCTACCCTGAGCTTTCTGGATGTCTCTCAACTACATTTATCCAGCACAAGGAGACACAGAGCTACTACTTCCTATTTAAGTGTCAGAGATATTAACTACAGTGTCACAGTTCATCCTAAAGTGATAGCATATTTTTAACTTGTTTGCACAAAGAAAGGGGGCTTAAAGGCATGTTTGACTCATCATATTATATTATTAATAATAGCAAACATGAATATGGGGTTTTAGGATTTCCATAGCATTTTATGTACTTTATCTTACTTGATCTGAACAATTCTGTAGGGGTAGGTGCTATTATCCCCATTTCATGGATGAGGAAACTGTGAATAAGAGCATGTAGGAGACTTACCTAGGGTCATATAGCTTATATATGTCTTCGGCAGAATTTGAAGACCTTAGGCAGGTCTTCTTGATTCCAAGTCCAGCACTCGACCTGCTATACTACCCCACCGAAACTGGAATCAAAAGACCTGAGTTTCAGCCTGAGGTGCAGATGTATGAAATGGGGCAATTCACGTTACCTCGTATAAAAATGAGTGTCATAAGACTGGATACTAAAAAAAAAAAAAAAGACTTGGGGCAGCTAGGTGGTACAGTGGATAGAGCTCTGGCCTTGGAGTCAAGAGGACCTGAGTTCAAATCCAGCCTCAGACACTTGACACTTACCAGCTGTGTGACCCTGGGCAAGTCACTTAACCCCGATTACCCAAGCAAAAAAAAAAAGAAAAAAGACTTGATACTATGAGGATCAAATGAAATGATGCATGTAAAGTGTTTATTACTATAAAGCAGTATATAAATGTGAACTCTTACTACAATTTCCTTGAGAGACAGTGGCCTTTTCCATTCCCCCTATCCCCAATGTTGTGTGCGAGAAACCAAGAAAAAATTCAGTCTCTCAGATCTCGATTTCATTGCTATCTATGATTAAAACCATAGCAGCAGTGATAACTATCGTTTACAGGAAGTACGTTCATCGTTGTACAAGGTGTAAATGATATGGGTGTTTATCCTGTGAGGTTGAGGAAGAGGCATTTTAGTTACAGTGATAAGTGTTGTGTACTCTTCGGTTGAGTGGCCTGTCTGGTGACTCTGGAAAGTAACAGGACACCAGAAAATCTCCACTGTCTTCATCGATGGAGAGAGGACTTTAACAAAAGCAAAATCAAGGCTTCATAGACAAAATTAAATGAAGCGCTGCTCATATCCTTGATCTTACTTCCATCCACAAGGGTTCAGGAACTCTGCAGTTCCTATATCTGATCAACATCTGTTGTCATTCCACCTCTACTCCTGCCTTGCAGCTCCAAACCCCATTCTTTGTCCTCACCATGACCTCTGGGTCCTTAACAACTCAATTCTTTCCTGGCCTATTGCACTGGCTATATTCTCCTCCCTTCCCCATTTTGACCTTTTGGTGAGTCAGATCAACTCTACATTGTCCGCTTCTCTTGAGACCCTTGCCGCTTTAGCCTATCAAGGATCTTGCCTCGACAAACCCTAGCCTTGAATTAGTCCCATTTTGCTATCTTCAATTCTACTTTCTTCTGAATGGAGCTAAAGAAAATTTAAAAACCATGCTGACTTGGTCCACTACCAGTTTATATAATATTACAAACTCTTAGGGGCAGCTAGGTGGCAAAGTGGATAGAGTGACGGGCCTGGGGTCAGGAATATTCATCTTCTTGAGTTCAAATCTGACCTCAGATACTTAGTAGCTGTGTGACCTTGAGCAAGTCATTTGATCCTATTTGCCTCAGTTTCCCCATCTGTAAAAGGATCTAGAGAAGGAAATGGCAAACTACTCCCATATCTTTGCCAAGTAAACCTCAAATGGGGTCATGAAGAGTCAGACACAAGTGAAACTTGGCTCACACTGGAGTAAGGGGAAGCTTTTACACTTCACTCATCAATTCATTATTCCACTCACCAAAGTAGCTTTTCCAAATCTTTTTGCCCCTCCTCAAGCCCAACACAGTTCCCCTCCCCAACCCCCTCATCTGACAAACTTGCCTCATATTTTACTGAAAAAAAACCATAACCATAAAAAAAAATCCCTGTAAATTCAGAGAGTTCATGCTTCTCCCGTTTCTTATTTCACATCACTCAGATGCCTTCTGCTGACCATGTCACGTGATGAGGTCACATGAAGAGGTGACCCTTATCCTTGCAGAGGCAAACTCCTCTATTTGCACAAGTGATTTCATTTTATCCCATCTTCTGAAGCAGATTACCTCCCTTTATCATCCCTATTCTCTCACTAATCTTCAATTGTTCTTCTTCAATTGGCTGCATCACTATTGCCTACAAATATGCCTGTGTATCAATCCATTCTCAGAAAACTCTCCCTCGATCAGTCTATTCCCACTAACTATTCTCCCAATTTCTCCTCTTTTTGTGTCTAAACTCCCTGAGAAGGCCATCTACACTCGGTGTTTCTACTTCCTTTCCTCTCACTCTCTTCTTAACTCCCTGCAGTCTAACTTCCAACTTTATTATTCAACTGAAACGGTTCTCTCCAAAGTTACCAATAATCTCTTAATTGTCAAATCTAATGGACTTTTCTCAATATTAATCTTTTTTGACCTCTCTACACCTTTGACACTCTAGCGTCACTCTCTTTGATAGTCTCTTCATGCTGCTGTCCTCTCCTCATTCTCCTCTTATCTGACTGCTCCTTCTCTGACTTCTTTGCAAATTATGTCCACCAAACATGTGAGTATCTCAAGCTTCTGTTGTGGACCTCCTCTTCTCTCTCTAAAATAAGGGGTTGGAGCTGAATCTATTATGCTGCAGCTGAAGGGAAAAAAGGCAGGGGTAGCAATCATGATCTCAGACAAATCAAAAGCAAAAATAGATCTAATTAAAAGGGACAAGCAGGGAAACTACATCTTGCTAAAAGGGACCATAATCAAGTAATATCAATACTAAACACATAGGCACCAAATGGTATAGTATCCATATTCTTAAAGGAAAAGTTAAATGAATTACCGGAGGAAATAAACAGTCACATTATACTAGTGGAGGACCTCAACTTTCCCCTCTCAGAGCTAGATAAATCTAACCATAAAATAAATACAAAAAAAGAGATAAATAGAATCTTAGGAAAGTTAGTGACCTCTAGAGAAAAAAAAAGAATGGGAATAAAAATGAATATACTTTTTTCTCAGCTGTGTGTGGTACCTTCACAAAAATTAACCATACATTAAGGCAATAAAAACCTTACAATGCAGAAATGCAGATATATTAAATGCACCCTTTTCATATCACAATGCAATAAAAATGACATTTTCTAATGGGCTATGGAAGCACAGATTCAAAGTTCATTGGCAGCTAAATAATCTAATCCTAAAGAATGAATAGGTCAAAGAACAAATCATAGAAATAATCAGTAATTTCATCATAAAGAATGACAACAATGAGACAACATTCCAAAATTTATGGGATACAGTCAAAGCAGTACTTAGAGGAAATTTTACATCTCTAAATGCTTACATCAATAAAAGAGAAAAGAGTAGATCAATGAATTGGGCTTGCAATTAAAAAAAACTAGAAAAAGAACTAGAAAAATAACAAATTTAAAATTCGCAATTAAACACCAAAGTTGAAATCCTTAAAATCAAAGAAGAGATTAATAGAAATGAAAGTAAAAAAAATTAAACTAATAAATAAAGCTAGGACTGGGTTTATGAAAAAATAAAATAGATAAACCATTGGTTAATTTGATTTAAAAAAAAGAAATAAGAACAAATACTAGTATCAAAAGTGAAAAGGGTGAGTGTACCACCAATGAAGATGAAATTAAAGCAATTATTAGGAGTTATTTTGCCCAATTATATGCCAGTAAAATTGATAATCTAAGTGAAATGGGTAACTATTGACAAAAATATAAACTGCCCAGATTAACAGAAAAAATAACAGATTACTTAAATAACCCTATCATAGAAAAAGAAATTGAGCAAGCTATCAATGAGCTCCCTGAGAAAAAATCTCTAGGACCAGATGGATTTACAAGTGAATTCTACTAAAAATGTAAGGAACAATTTCAATAATATATAAACTATTTTTAAATAGGTAAAGAAGGAGTCCTACCAAATTTCTTTTACGACACAAATATTGTTTTCATACTTAAACCTGGGAGAGCAAAAAAAAATAGAGAAAAAAAACTATAGACCAATTTCTTAATGAATATTAATGCAAAATTCTTTAAATAAAATACTAACAGGGAGATTATAGCAATATATCACAGTGATCATACAGTATGACCAGGTAAGATTTATACCAGGAATGTAGGGCTGGTTCAATATTAGGAAAACTATCAACATAATTGACCAAATTAATAATAATAACAACAGAAATCATATGATTATATTGTGGTGGGTGAAAGATGAAATGACCGAGGAAACAAAAATTCGAGTTTTCAATTTTTTTTATTTATTTATTTATTTATTTATTTATTAAGCAATGCATGCAAACGCATAACAAATCAGGATCAGGCCTTCTCAGCTTTGGCACTAGACACCAAATACAGGGGAAGACAGATTTTTATGTATTAGAAACAATCTAATAAAACCAATTCATTAAAAGAAAACAATTAAAAGGGTACAAATCAAGATACAAAATTAGATAATCTGATTTCCTATTGGAGGAAAGATTAGAAACTTTCTAAGTTGGGATGGGGAGAGCAAACAGGCATAATTCTCTGAAATCAGAAAAAGAGATTCCCCCTCCCCCCCAACGTGTTTGTATTCAGTCAAAGGAACATGAAAATAATAACTGATTGACCATTAAGGGGCTAATTTTCAGATAAAATATATGGGTTACTTGAGATGTATAATTGTGAGAAAACTTGCATCAATCTTCAAATCTGACAGGGTTTCTGGTCGGCATAACCTAGATTCTTAGTTTAGGGTCTCTAAGAAGCAGGGAGAGGTGGTTCAATTTCCCAGTCATGCAGGGGTTCAAACAATGCAATAAAGTTTTGATTGAATAGAATAAAGTTTTCTCACAAGATAAAAATTGAACAAGACCCATAACTGAATAGAAAGGGAACTAAACTAGATCCAGAATCACATCACAAGATGGAGTCAATGTGGTTCATTCAATTCCCACTACCACCTTTTATTTTAATTCCCTCATGCAGAAAATGGCCCTGAGCTGCATATTAAAAGAAGAGGCTCTAAAAGGCAGAAGAGGGAGTCCATTCCAGGAATGATGGACAGCTGATACAATGGCACAAAGTCAAGAAACTCAATGTCATGTGTGTGGAACAAAGAGAAGGTCAGTTTGGTTGGATCTCAGAGTGCAGGACAGGGAGTAATGTCCAATTAGGCTGGGAAGACAAGTTGGGGCGAATCTATAGAGGGCTTTAAAAACTAACCAGTAAAGTTTATATTTAATCCTAGGAACAATAGGAAGCCACTCAAGTTCATTGAGTGGAAAAGAGTGGTCAGATCTGCACTTAAGGAAAATTTCTCTTACAGGTATATAAGATGGACTGGAGTAGGGACAGACTTAAGGTAAGGTGCCGAAATAATTTAGGTAAGAGGTGCTAAATGACTGAATTAACATGGTGGCTAAGTGGGAAGAAGGAGTTGAATCTGAGAGATATTGTGAATATAGAAACTATAAGATTTGGCAGCTTATTAGATATGCATGTACCTGTTCATTCACATGTGGTCTCCACCATTAGAATGTAAGTTCCTTGAAGGTAGGCCATTGTTTTTCATTTCTTAGTATACTCAGTGCTTATCCCATGCCTGATACATAATGAATACTTAATTTAACAATTGACTAGACAACAGTCTTGAAAAAACTTAACACTGGAGCTAATCTCCTTCTATTGTATTGACTTTGCAGGCTCTATGATCTAATTTCACTGCCTTGAATGTGAGCATTGTCTGGGCCCAGACAATCCTATCCTGTTTTACCCATCACCTATCCCACCCCACTGGACCTTCTGCTATCCCTAATCTGTCAGCAAACTTCCCTCTATTCCTGAACTTCTCAACAATCTGTCCTTTCCCTTCTTCACTTTAATGGGAACTTGACGCTTCTGAGAATGCCACATCTTTTATATAACCCTTGGGCTATATAGTCCACAAGTGATTACTTCTCCTACTTCCCTCAACCCATAGGGCCAGGAGGAAGGTTGAGTACATTCTTTGTTCCTCCGTTGCCACTTCTTACATTACATTACTCTACCCTCCCAAAATGACTTTTCCTTTTTCAAGGCCCATGCCCTGTGCTTGCATCACCTTCTCCACATCTTTGTTGCTAAAATCTAGTAACTCTAGGTCATTCCTCTAATTTTTTTCTATGACTTTAGCATCTCTTGCTCACAAACTTTTCCATTCTACCTCCTGCCATTATCCTCAGGAAATTATATTCATGTAGACAAACTGACCACATGATATCTCAACCCTCCTCAAATCTAATGACCTTCCCTACCTCCCTTTTGCCACATACCAAAATGGCCTCACCTTAGACCTCACTAGCTCTCTGAATTACAACCCTCTTCAATACCTTGAACACTGATCTTCTACTCTGATCACACCATTTTAGCCTGCCTTCTGGAACTCATGCTTAATCTTCTCTTCCCCTTCCATTCCAATTTTCTCAGGATTTCTCCCCAACTTTGGCTTTGCTTTCCTCCATACCACTTTGCCTCCTTGACTCCACAGTTTTCTACTTTAATTTCTCCCTAGTTACTAATCTCAAATTCCCTGCTGCCCAACTTTATGTTGTTCCCAAACTTCAAATCCTCGTCCTATAATATCCCAATGATTTCTCAACCCTTGCTCCAGAGTTGCTGAGTATGAATGGATAAAGTCACAAAACTGAGCTGATTTCACCCATTACAAATTTATAGCTCAAGTGAATGAATGAAAATGAACTAATTAGGTATTTATTACATACCAAGAACTATGTTAAACACTAGGAATGGAACTGGAAAAAGGGAAACAATCTCTGCTCTCAAGGAACTTGAGTTGATTGAGGGAGACAACATACAAAACAAAGTTCAGCTGCAGTGGGGAAGGAAAGTCCCAGAAGTCCTAACGATGCCGCAGCAGTACATATGGAAAGGCCCAATGGTCCTTGGGTTGCATCAACAAGTTGTAGGCTTATTAAAAGTAGCCCACCATTTAAACTGCTAAGCCATCAACACACTTATCTGCTTCAACTCTCCTTCCCCCTCTTCAAGCGTGGGATGGAGGGTGGAGATGGGGAAGGAAAGCCATTAATAGAAGGCAAGATTTAATTAAGTGACTGGACAGCTTATAAAAAACAAATTAACTGCCACTACAGGGCCATCACCCACAACTGGTGGCAGGCAAGCAGCCACAAAAAGGAACCAAAGCACCGTGTCATTGCCATTAGACAGGGGAAAATGAATGCCACGTCTTGAAATAAACATTTTAAATGAAGAAATTAAATAATTAGGAGGCAATCTCAGCTTCTCTCTCTGGCAACATGGAGGTAGATAGTCATCTTACAGTAAAAGTTTAGTAGGGATTGTCTCTCATCCCTTTTCTTCTCCAGTCTCATCTTGGTTCTCTACTACTTTCATAGTTCTTCCTTTCCCTTTTTTTCTCTCTGCCCTCAGCAACTGAGCTGACCCCATACTTATAAATCAACAAACTTCCTAAACAGGGTTCAATTCAATTTCCTCAATGTCACCCAATGTCATTCAACAGACATTCCACAAAGCTACACAGGATAAGAGAATCTAGGTCGTGAAATTAAGCCTTCAGAGGCGGAAAATAGGCAGAGATGATGAAGAGTAAATCTTTGAATGCTGAATTACAATTTGCATGACTTAAAAATAGGTTGCTTGCCCATTTTCCAACTTTTTTTTTAATTTGGAAGACAGGATTTACACAAGCAAAATTCTTAATACCAAACAGAGAGTGATTCTCAAATCATCAGATAGTTATTTTCTGCAGGTTGGCAACCCTCACTGCCAAAAAATGTCACAGTGGTAGGTGGGTATAGGTAAACTTAGTGAAAACTGGGGGAGCTGTTAAGGAATATTCAGTTTCTGACCATTCCAGGTTGGATAACACTTTGATTGTCACTTTGTATGGCAAACAAAGACATGAACATATTGACATGTGAATAGCCTAAATCCCTTCTCCTGAAAATTCAGTTTCTGGCCCTTCCAAACAGCTGGTTCATATTCAATATATCCTAAAGAACATTCACTCAATGTTCTGCATTTCTAATTTCAGCAAAGTAATGAGAAGATGCAAGAATATCCACCTCTCCCACCAGTGCTCTGGAAATCAACTACAATGCAAACAGACACAATTAGTAAGTCACCCAAGGAGAATCCAAACACAGTCCTAAAACAAAAATATTGCATAGCCATCAACATTCTTTTTTTCTTAATATCTTTTGGCACGTGGCATTTGGTTTTCATTGCACTGAAATTATGTTAATGTGAACGCTCCCAAAGACAAGGATATAATGTTCGTAATGCAGATGCAAACTGTGGTTTGGTCTCCACTACTAAAACCTTTACTTGGAAATAGAAAAGCATTGTGTTCTAGTGGCTCTCCACTCTAAGGGCCAGACTTAGGGTAAGGAAGACATGAATTCAAATCCTGACTGACATATACTATGTGACTTAAGCAAGTACATTTCTTAACTTCTCTGGGCCCAAGGAAAATCTCTAAGACTACAAGTTACAGAGAAGTAGTTGGTCTGAGTCAATGGAGGGAGTTTCAACCTGGAGTTCCTCACGCCAATCAAATCACAGAGCTGGGCATTAATCAAAACCAAACAAGTGAAAACAGAAGAGTAAGAGGACCCATTCTGGGATGAGTTATAAGATGAGTGAAGCAAGAATTACTTGGGAGTAAAGAGATGGGAAAGCAGCAAAAAAGTTGTAAGGAACCAGGGGACACATTAGTCAGCCAATTAATTCTATCAATTCAATCAATCCAGTTGGTAAACTCAATTTAGTCATAACAGGTTTTTTAAATAATATAAACAAATTAACTAACACATTGGCATGGAGATAAGATCAGATCAAAACAGGTAAGATCAAATTATCCAGACATTTACTGAAATAACTGAAGAACTCCCATTAACTCAGATGCGGTTCATAGTCCTCTGAACCATACTCTTAAATAAAAGCAGGCAAATGTTCATGTCAGAGATAAAATTCATGCTAGAAAAGAATTAGACTTGAGGACCTGAGTCCTGTTTTTGGTTCTACACTAATTTTCCACAGGGCAGGTCCAACCCCTGCCCCTAGCTTTTTTTCCTAGTTCCTCAGGACCTTGATGCCTCTATACCTCAAGGGGATCTCTGAGAAGAGCAAGGAAGGGCAATGCTAAAAGCCCACATGCCCCTCGTACAAAATGAGTTTAGAAACCCAAGGTGGGATGGTGATTACTCATTACTATAAGGCCTCCCTCCTTCTTTCATTTCTGGGTTCTTTCAGGAGCCTTCATTTTGTGGAATGGTCCAGGCCTGTCTTCACTGCCCTTCTGGACATTATCCTGGTTCCAATTTTTCAACTCTTTTGTTCATTGTCTTCCCACATTAGAATGTAAGCTTCTTGAGGACAAGAACCATCTTTATTTTTAATTGTTTTATGTCCCCATCATTGATGGCAGTTCCTGGCACATAGTAAACCATAAATGCTTATTTCCTTCCTTTCTTCCTTCCTTCCTTCCTTTTTCTTTCTTCCTTGCTTCTCTCCTTCCTTCCTTCCTTCCTTCCTTCCTACAGGTAAGCAGGCCCAGGTAGCGTAAATTATTGTTCCATCCTATTAAGCCATCTGCTCCAGAAGAGTTGAATTCCTGAGGTATATAGCCTTGTCACTTCACTCAGGTTAGACCCCTCTCCTAAACTTCAACCAGAAACACATCAAACCCACAAGAAAAGCAACAAAACAAAAAGCTGTTTCATCTTTCTAGAGTATCGAAGGGACAAAAGCTAGTTAGCTGGGTCTTGCCATTCTGCTCTAGATCCCCATGTAAAGCAGAAAAATGGGACATTTTTCCTACAAAGTTTTGTCCTACAACCTATTGCAAACCAATTACAGCTTTGTCTTAGCTTGGCAAGAAAGTATGTTCAAGCTTCTACCTCGCCCCGCAAAAAAATAGGACTTGGGGAAATGTAGTAGGGTTGGGAATTTTTTGTCATTGTAGTACCGGTAGATAAATGGCCAAAGGATATGAACCAGTAGTTCTTAAGGGAAGAAATCCAAGCTAACAACAGACATGGGAAAAAATGCCCCCAAATCACTAATAACTAAAGAAATACATATGAAAACAACTCTGAGATTCTACCTCACTGCCATTAGATTGGCATGACCCCCAAAAAATTGATAGTTGTTGGAGGGACTGTAGAATAACAGATAACACCTTGTTCTTGGGGTTGTAGATTGGTCCAGTTATTTCATGAAGTAATTTGGAAGTATGCCCCAAAAGTCACTAAACTCAGTGTATCCTTTGACCTAGAGATACCAATCCTAGGCCCATACCCCAAAGAGATAAAAGAACATAGAAAAGGACCCATATGTACAAAAAATATTTACAGTAGCTTTTTTTCATGTAGCAACAAAGAACTGGAAACTAAGGGGGTGTTCATCAATTGGGGAATAGCTGAACAAACTATGGTATATGAATGTAATGAAATATTACTATTCTGTAAGAAATTATGGAAGGGAAGCTTTCAGACAAACCTGGGAAGACTTGTATGAACTGAGGCAATGAACAAAACCAAGAGAACAATTTTTATAGTAAGATTACTATAAAAAAAAAACAACTAAGACTTCAGAACTTTGATCAATGCAATGACCAACCGTGATTCCAGAGGACCAGTGATGAAATTTGCTACCCACTTCCTGACAGAGAGATGATGAACTCAAGGTTCAGAATGAAACATATATTCTCATACAAGGCCAATGGGGGATTTGTTTTGTTTGATCATGTATAGTCAATATAAGAGCTTTGTTTTTCTTTCAATTGGGGGAAAGGAGTAGTTAAGAGGGAGGCAAAGAGGCTGTATAGTAGGGGTAACAATATGAAAAAATAAAAGAAAAAATGTTGAAAAAGAAGCATTTTTCAAATGCATGAAAGAGAACAGCAGAAAGGTCAATTCAAAACAAGCAAGACAGCTTTGAAAATAACATCGAATTTATCACATGTTTTAAAAGAAAAGTGAGCTGTACGTAATACAGATTTGCAGTTTCAAGTCCAAACCTTTTTTGTTCTACTTCGTATATGCAAGTGTTTATTGGGTGTTTAAGTTTAAAATTTAAATTTTGTTTTGTTTTCTTTAACTGCATCCAGGAGCATGTTTTACCTTGCTGCTGTCAGGTTTCTGCATAAATAATGAGCTGCCTCAACAATGGTCCGGATGATGCTAGGAAAACAGCAATTTCTACAGTGGGGGAAGTAAGGCAAACTGTTGTCACTGTCTTAGTGGATAAAGGATCTGCCCAGGGTAGGACACCCACTGTAAGGTAGCCACCAAGAAGGGAATGTAAATACACATGGCAAAAAAGATACATATAATTGTGTTTCTGCCTCAAAGGCTATAAAATAGCTAACAAATACTACCTTCAATAGTTGAGAGGCTAAAGGAATTAGATGTGTTATCTGAATACCAAAGGAGAAAAGAACTTTACTTACAACATATTTTGGTTTATGGAAGAAAAATATGCAGCACCTTGTTGAAAAGCCTTAGCTCTCTATCCCATAGATAGACTTAACCTATTTGAAGGAGAGAAATCTGATCCTGTGCCTCTTCTCCTTACTCTTCATAGACTGTTAAAGATAAAAAATATATATAACCTAGCTCAATTCTCTCATTTTGCAGATAAGGAAATTGAGGCTCAGAGCAATAAAATGAAGTTCAAGGTGACATCATTGGTGGCAAAGCCAATACTGAACTAGAATACAGATCTCCTAATACTTAGTTCAGCTATGCCAGGCTGTCTCCTCTTCCCTTCAACCCTAACTCTGAGCTGTCTGATGACTTTCCCTAATTGCTACACCATCATTTCCAGATGCCATGATTTCAGCATCCATCACCTCTTTCCTCATCTACCCATAGCATCTCTAATAAAATAATAATAATAATAACAATAACAATGATGATGGTAATAACAACAACTAGCATTCATATTGCACCTACTATGTGCCAGTTACTGTTATCTCCTTTGATCCTCATTTATTTGGTATTATCTCATCATTAATAAGATATTTAATTAATATTGAATTAATGATTAATAACATTTAACTTAATTAATGAGACAATTAATTTAATATTATCTCATTTGATTATATATACAATGCCTAGCACATAACAGGTGCTTAAGGATGCTTATTTCCCCTTTTTCCCTTCTCACTCTGCCAACATACTCTTGATTATATGCTGGGTTTTTTATGGTTTTTTTATGTTAATCACAAGTAGGAGGGATTGCAAAAATAAATGCAAATATAATAACATTAAAGAGATATAGTTTGGAGTCACGTCCAGAGAGCCAGACTTGAAGTCAGGAAGACCATAACTGAAGCCCTTCCTCTGACTCATCCTGGAGTCAGTGCACCAGGCAACTAAAGATTTAAAATCATGGTTGAGTTGCTGAACTGCAAAGGCAGAAAAAAAATTTCAATTTGGAAGTTCCTAACACAAATGAAATCACAAGTCCACACCTAACATTGTTACTGCTACTACCACTAGTACTAGTGATAGTACTGGTACAACTAAGAGGTGCTAGGAATCAACATTGAGCAAAAGGAGTATTCAGAGTAACTTTGGTGTTTCCACAATTTACTCATTGACCCTGAACTACTTTCTTCTCAATTCCTACTTGAGATATATCAGTATTCTACAATACCATCTTGACTACTGGACAGCAACTATCTATGATATCCTTGTGTACAACAGGCTCCCTTGAGATGCCATGGACAGGTAAAATGCATAAATGATAATGTCAGCAGCACTGTCACCAAAGTATTTATGTGGCCTGAAAATGGGAAGGGAGTTGTTGTCTTTTAGACCAGAGGGATTTGGTTGATGTGTAATGGTGATAATCACTAATAATAATAGCAGCATTTTTATATAGCACCTCCTATGTGTTAGGTATTGTGCTAAGTGCTTTACAAATATTATCTCATTTGATCCTCACAACAACCTTGTGAGGTAGGTGCTATTGTTATTCCCATTTTACAGATGAGCAAACTGAAGCAAACAGAGGTTAAATGACTTGTCCTGGGTCACACAGCTAGTAAATACCTGAGGCCAGATTTGACCTCAGTTCTTCCTGCCTACAGGCCCAGTGTTTCATCCACTGAACACTGAGCTGCCTCCAGTAAGCTGAATGAGAATGTGGTAAGAGTAGAGGGAATGAGCTCAGGGAGAAGCCTGAGATGAGGAGGAAGAGGATAGCTACAGCGCCAGTGGGTTTTCTTTCCTTGAAACATTATCATGCTTGGCACATTAGATTGACTACTGTATTTGGAATTAGTAAATCCAAGTTTAAAGGCCACCTTGGACTCTCAATAGCTTTCTGACCACTTATGCTCTTAGAGCCTCAGGTTCCTCATCTCTAAAATGGGGATGATAACTGCAGTCTCTACCTCACAAGACTGTTATAAGTCTCATATGATATGAGATAAGTATAGGTAAAATGCTTTGTAAACTTTAAAGCATCATATAAATCAGTTGTTAGTTTAAGCACCTCATGAATAGGAATTTTTTTTTATCCCCCAGTGTCTAGCACAATGTCCTGCACATAGTCGGTGTTTAATAAATGTTTGTTGATTAAATGAATGATTGTAGTTTTGTAGCATGTGACCCTCTGCAGCCTTTGACACTGTTGATCACCCTCTTCTCCTTGATTTTCTCTTTTCTTAGGTTTTTGGGACACCACTCTCTCTTGGTTCTCCTCCCTAGCAGACTTCCCCTTCTCATTCTCCTTTGCTTGATCTTTATCCGGGTCATACCTCCAAGGAAAGTGACCCACAAGGGTTTGTCCTGGGCCTCTTTTCTTCCTCCTCTACACTACTTCTTTTGCTGATGCTATCAGCTCCCATGGATTAATTTATTATCTCTATGCTCATGATTCTCAAATCTACCTCGCCCGCCCCAAATTCTCTGCTGAATTCCAATCTTGCATCTCCAATTTCATTTCAAATATCTCAAATTGGATGCCCTGTAGACATCTTAAACTCAACATGTCCAAAACTGAATTCATTCTGTTAATCTCCCTTTCCTTCCCTCCAAACTTCCTTACTTTTATGGAGGGTACCACCATCATCCCACTCCTCCAGGCTGGCAATGTAAGCATCATCCTCAACTCTTCACTATTTTCACCTCCCCATATCCAATCTGTGGCCAAGTTCTGGCAATTTCACCTTTGCAACATCTCTCAAATGTATTCCTTTCTCTCTTCAGATACTGCCATTACCCAGGTACCCTCATCACCTCATCACTTGAACTATTGCAATAGCCTGCTAGTTGGTCTTCCTGCCTCAAGTCTCTCCTCACACCAATCTATCACCTATTCAGCCACCAAAATGATTTTCCTAAAGCACATGTCTCACTATGTCATACACAACCTCTTCACTTATTAAACTACAGTGGTTCCCTATCCCCTCCAGTATCAATACCCAATCCTTTGTTTGGCATTCAAAGTCCTTCATAACCAGCTCACCACCACCACCTCGTACACACACACCTTTCCGGTCTTCTTATACACTATTCCCCAGTGAGACTGGCCTACTGGATGTGCCACAAACAAGACACTCCATCTCTCAGCTCTGGGCATTTTCTTTGGCTGTCTCCCATGCCTGGAATGGTGCTCCCTACTTATCTCCAACTCCTGGCTTCCCTGGTTTCCTTCAAGTTCCAACTAAAATCTCACCTTCTACAGGAAGCCTTTCCCAACACCTTTCAATTCTAGTGCTTTCTCTCTTTTATCTCTTATTTATCCTGTTTAGAGTGTGTTTGCACTTGTTATCTCTTGTTATCGTTTTTACTTGTTATCGCACCCATTAGACTGTGAGCTCCCTGAGGGCAGGGACTGTCTTTTACCTGTTTTTGTATTCTCAGTATTTAGCACCTGGCACATAGTATGTACTTAATAGATGCTTATTAACTGACTGACTAGCTCACAAGATAACTTGGAGCCTAGAGCAGTAGTCATATCTGTGGAAACACAGTATGCAAATTCATGAGCACTGAGTTGAGGGAGTATCTCAGAGGGAGTCATAGCCAATCTTATGCCAGCCAATGACCAACTGACCTACCAATTCCAAAAGGTAACTTTCACACTTCCTAAACCAATAATAGGGCATAAACAAATTGGTATGTTTTCTTTTTGAAGAAAAAATAATGATACTTCATTAAAAACTAGGTAGCATTTTTAGCCATTACCTGATCCTTTTCATCAGGATGAATTAGGAGCAGGGAAAACCATGCTTACCCTCAGAGTTAAGTCAATCCTGCAGAAGGACTAAGTTCTCTGCAATTAGCAGAGAGTAGATGGCTTCCTATTCCTCAGCTCCACCTCTCTCGAAGTAGTCCTGAAATCTCATTAATCTTGAGGGTGTCATCATGATTAATTACTCAAACAGAATTGCCTATCCTATTTGAAAACCCTACCTCTTTCCTGAACTTAGTATATTTCACTAAGCTCTAGTCACCTGACTTTGGCATAGTGGAGTCAACACTCCATAGGGACAGACAGAACATACTTAACCTAAAATGTGTTAGTCTCTGGAGAGAATCAATAAAAACAATACAACCATACATGGTTAAAAACACATACACACACATACACACACACACACACACACACACACACACACACACACACACACTGGCCATAAGGCTGAGTATCCACTTCTGCTAGAGCGAGGAAGCCCCCAGGCAGTACACGGGTCATTCCATGGGCCATTTCAAGCCCAGGAGCTCTAGAGAAGAAACAGTTTGGCATGTTAACTTGCCATGGTTATTCCTTCTATAAGCAGGCAAAGAAAGTTCAACAGTACAACATAGTTTCCGGCTGATGTCCATCTCAAGCCATCCAATAATGCTAGTCATTAGATGAGGACTCAGAATCCTAGCCCCTGGTCTTGGTTGATCACAGAGATCACGGGTATGGACTCCAGACAGAATTCAGGATGCAGTTCATACTCCCAGGGCTTTTCTATCCAGTTTCCTGTTGCTGATAGGGATCTCCAACTGCCTCTCCCTCCAGTCATTTAGGGAACAAGAAAAATGGATTCAATGTCATGACCCAGAAGGGTAAGCCTTCCATAAAGGCTTCTGCCCTGGCATTCCCATGACTTTAAGACCAGTTCCAGTTGTCTAATGGCTGGGAGGAACAACACATTCTCCCCATTCCTCTGACTTTGGTCCACAGCAATTGCCTCTTGGTTACCATATCTCATCACTTTCCTTTTTCTCCTTACCAAGCAGTGAAAACCCAGCAACTCATTGGAGAGAGGAAGAGGCTGATGAGCTGCAGTGACTGCCCTGCAGTATAGTGTCTACTAAGCTTGTAGAAACACCACACATTTTGAGCATTTTGTCCTCCTGGACAAAGAAATGGATTGGGTGTTTCTTTCTTTATACTTGTGCAAGCATGAATGAGTAGTAATCTGCATCACTGGGGGAAAAATATATTGATGAGGCCACAGTTGCCATGAAGAATTAGTAGACAAGGGGCAGATAGGTGGCACAGTGAATAGAGTCAGGAGGACCTGAGGTCAAATCCAGCCTCAGACACTTAACACTTATTAGCTGTGTGACCCTGGGCAAGTCATTTAACCCTGATCACCTCACCAAAAAAAAAAAATAAGAATTAGTAGACAAAGGGTAAATATAATTTCTGTGTTGTATACTTTGCCTAGATCTGTTGGCAAACAATTACAACTGTAAGAAAAAGGATTTACATGTAGGGCTTTGAAATCCTCAGAAGAATTATATTATAGGAGACTCGAATATTCCTAGTTGGATTCTTCTCAGAGGTCTACCAAGATTCTTCATTTTGGAAAGATAGAGGACAGAGAAGAAAGGGGAAGTCATGAGAAAGAGAAGAGATAAGAAAGGAGGAAAAAAAGCATTTACCTCTATCATAATTATCTTCTTCAACTGCTTTTTCCTGAAGTTTCTGAAGCTTCAACATCAAGGATTTTATCTAGATCAGTTGGAGAGAAAAGGAAAACTAAAATTACAATACTATCCAGACATTCAGTTTCTTTCTCCCCTTTTTTAAGTTGGAACAATTTGGAAACTGTGCTCTTCTCCTTTTAAAAATAACCAGACATACATTTTTCACGGGCCAACTGTAAAATGCATGAGCTTTCCCAGAAAAAAAAATTATGTGAAGAAAAATTGTAACTTGAGTATAAAATCCACAGAAAAAGTTAGAAAGTTATTTTAAACAAAAACATCACATTGAGGCCTTATCTGCAAGGGAAAAAATGCATAATGAAAAGGAATGCTAATTTCCTGACCAAATGTTCTCTGTTCTAAAAATCACATTAAAGTTATGAATGTAAACACACCAGAGAGAGAAGAAACACAAGAGCAGAGGTTCTTATGGGTACTTAAGCTGAGGCACAGAAGGTTGTCTTGAAGACAGAGTAGGAGTTCACTAGAAAACCTTGGACAGACCTTTACAACCTATATAATGTTTTTCCAGATCTTAAAAAAAAGTTTAATTACTTTCTATTCAACATCCAGAGACAAAATGCTAGTTATCTAAGCATTTATTGTTGGAACATTCATTTCTAATTGTCTTTTTTCTCAATATTTGGCAAAATGCTTTTATGAAGGAGCCAAGAAGGAGGCTTCTACCTTGGCCTTGGCTCTGCCAATGGATGGACTTGGGCTTAACACTTGACCTCTTTGTCTCTCGGGTTGTCCATCTGTGAAATGTGGCTAACACCAGCCCCATTCTACATAAATAGGTATTTTGTGAAAATAAATGATACAATGTCTGTGTGTGTTCTTCAGGACCTATTGAAACCCAAGGTATTATCACCATTGTTATACCTATATACTTATGTTCTAGAAACACGTGGGAACATCTGAGGAAATTCAAGTATGGAGAGGTTGGAGGATTCCCCTAATTATACAGAAACTCATTCAAAATCATTTTTTCACTGCAAAAGCATACCACCTCTTACTCTCCCAAAAAGAACCTGCACAATAAAAGACCACTAAAAGGAAATCCTGAGTATAATTATGCAGAGAGCAGATAATGAAACAAGCTTCCCTCTGCTCTACAGAAAAATGAGAGGCTGCTGTGAACTGTCAGGAAGCTACAGGTGGATTAACCTCATTTTGCCCTCCTGCCATCATAAATGACAGAATGTTACATGCAAAGCCAGACCCAGTTGCTGTGTATTGGCTCTTTTTACTTAGTTGTTTTTGCTTAAAAAAAAAAAAAGGAGGGTTCAATTCCAAGGAGGAGGGGTTATATCCAGAAATGATTGTCATACAAAAATAAAAAATATAGGTAAGTCTTTTAATTAAAAGAACGTTTAAAAAAGTATTCTCTGACTTTGTAAGGTAGAGATATCAGTAGAGGTTCCCTAATCATTAGTGGAAAGGAGAAAGAGGAAGGGAAGGAGAGAGCGAGAGAGAAAGAGAGCGCGCATGAGAGTGCAAATAGTGCCTTCCATGTTTCTTTAAGACTCCATATCCCAATGGGAAAGAGTTGAACTTGAGATAAAGGGCTCTTCCTCCGTATCTTTATTCCTCCACTGGCTATTTCTCAGTATTTCTTTTGAACCTACACACTTCCTGAATGGAATTCCTGCCAATGGCCCCCAGGAAGACATCTGTAGCCAGCAGGTGGTGTAGTTGGACACAGGGTGAAATAAGATTTAGGTTCAAATCCAGCCTCTGAGACTTACTAGTTGTGTAACCCTGGGCAAGTCACTTAACTACTCTGAGCTTGCTTTTCTTCATCCATAAAATATGGATAATGACACCTATGGTAGCATGGCAACAACTTCACTGTGTTGCTGTGAAGGTCTCTCAAATGAGATCATGAATGTAAAGTGCTTTGTAAACCTTGAAGTGTTACATCATGATCAACTCTTATTATCCACACACCCCCACATGATACTGGATATTACTTAATATTATATTCCCAAGGTAAATATACTTATCCAAGAAGAAGGGTAAGGAGGATTTGGTAATTAGAAGAGACTATGAAATAAAATCACTGCCTCTCTATGACGCTGGATATTACTTAATATATTCTCAAGATAAATAGACCTATCTAACGGGAAGAATGAGGAGGATTTAATAATTAGATGAGACCGCGGGGGAACAAGTCACTGCTCTTTGCAAATACTATTACAGTCAAAGGATGTATAAGCCACCATTCCAATCCAAAGGAATCTTACGTGCATCATTAGATAGAATAAAGGTCAAATTAGCGGGAGGAGAAGGGTGGGATGACTTTTTATTTACTTTCTTTTGGGACGAATTCTGATTTTCAAAAAGCCTCTTCTGAACAACTTTTTCTAAGAGAAGGGCATCGAGATACAGTAGCTTACCACTCCTGCCAGCTCTGGCAAGCATCCTGGCACCTCGGGCATTCATTTGACCAGGCTACTTGGTAGAGGCTATAAGTGAGACAAAGACAAGGAATAAAGCAGCTCTGCCTCTCTTCCTTGTCTTTTCGCTTATGTGCTCAATAGAGTCAGGCAGATGCAGGGGACAGGCAACAACTTCAAAGGACAAGAGCAGCAAATGCTCATACTGATTCTGCCCCATACTTGCTGTGTGCTAAAAATGCTTTCATTTTTCTGGGTCTCAGTTAGCTTTAAATGGGAATAGCAATAATTCATCATAGAGTTGTGAAATAATAAAAGCAGATAAAGTCTTACTATAAAGCATCGTCACAAATAATTGCTGCAGAAAGACTCATAATCAAATCTTAATGGCAAACAGGCAAGAGAAGAGGATTTTCCAGTAACTTAAAAGAGTTTTGTTTTGTTTTGTTATGTAATTGGGGGAGAGGGCAATCTGCACCACTGATTTCCTCAGAAGAAGGAACTCCTAACAAGGAAATTCATTCCATCAATACAGATCAACAATTTTGTAACTTAGGGTCTTAGAGAGAGTTGTCTGAAGCACTGAGGTTAAATGACTTGCCTATATATTGAACCCAGATATTTCTGACTCCCAGACCAGCCCTTTAACCATGACTCCACATCATGTCTTATTATTTGTGTTTACTCTTTGTGCCTTATGAATGATTGTCCTTCCCACTATAAAAACATAAAATCAAATCATAAAATCAGAATTTGAGCCCTCCTGATTCTCAGGTTTACTGACTCTCTATCCACTCTACCATTCAAACTTCCAAAAAGTCTAGCTGTAGCTCCTTTGGAGGTGGTTAAATTGTGGTTGGCTTAGCAGTATTTGGCCATAAATTATAATCTACTCATTTTAAAGTTTATATCTGAAGGGGGAGAGGTATGGTTGGGGCAGAGGAGAAATATGATCATGCATTGTGTTAACCTTACATATGTTTCTAAATATCTAAATTGAATCAAGTACTAAATTAGAAATGAATTAAAGCAGCCTCCTAGCTCCATGGACACTGCTGTTCCAAACCAAGCCATCCCCCCCTACACATAGACATTCCCCCATACCCCAACTTCAACTTTTGATCCAAAATGCTAACTTAATACCACTGGTCCTGTTGCTCCTCCAAGGACCCAAATTTGCTTAAAGGCTTCACAACCTCCAGCTTATCAAAAGCTCTCTGTATTTAGAGTGATGTGATCCATATCCCAGTAAGAGGATTGGAAAAGAAGGGGAAATCTGGCTGAAGTCACCGGCCTTCTTCATGCCAAATCTCATAGCCTTGAGCAGAGTTGTTGCCAAGGTAAGTTTTTTGTTTGGTTGGAAGGCTTAGGATTTTGTTATTGGGCAGGAGGGATAAAAGCGGGGGAGGGAAGAGGAAGTGGAGGCTGAGGAAAGAGGTTGTCAGAAACAATGGAAATATTCTTACTTTTTTCCTCACTTTGTCAGTACTTGAACTGGCAACAAGACTTTTTTTTTAATCACTCTCCTGTCTGAAAATAGTGTTGCTGTTGTTGTTGTTGTTTTAATTGGCATTTTAAGAATGGAAAATCACGCCACACAGTCAGTTGAGATTTCATTCCTTTGTATATAAATACTGGCTCCCAGATCAAACCCTTAATACCTATGTGTTCAACCTAAATGCCTATCAAGTCAATATCTGTGGCACATTTTGACAACTACAAAACCAAGCCACAGTCACATTTTCCCTCCAGTGGGAAAGAGACTTTTGGCTCCCTCATCATGGAGACCAAAGCAAGCAGGGACTGAGGCCAGGATGTTGGGGGTTGAGCTGGACAGCTAAAAACAAAACAGAAAGGACTTTTTAGGAATATCAATAACTCCCCTCCCTACTTTTTCCCCATTTAATAAACATTAAGCATCCACGATGTACAAAACACTGTTTTCAGACACTTTCACCTAATGCATGATAAGTACAGTCAGAGGAACTGAGTTCAAGTTTTGACTATCACTTCCTACCAGAGTGATCATGGGAAAGTCATTTAGATTCTCTGGGCCTCAGTTTCTTCATTTGTAGTGCTGGAATCGGCTAGGTCAAGGGTTCTCAAACTAGAGTATAAATTTGGTTTTTTGTTGTTTTGATAACTGCATTTAAATATTAGTTTTTTAATCCTATGTATTTTATTGTGTGCATTTAAAAACATTATTCTGAGAAGAGGTCCATAGACTTCAACAAAATGCCAAAGAAGTCCATGACACAAAAATTGGACTATATGATTCCTAAGGTCCCTTCCAGCTTTATATCCTATTATCCAAATCCAATGCTACTGATTATGTCCATATGTGCGTACACAAAACACACACACACACACACACATGCACACACGCACTTGCTTTACTCATAAATGAAATACATAATTCTTCAAAAAGGGCAGACCCCTCATCTCACTAGCTGATTTCTCTAGTAACATTCCAATTAAGGGATATTTATCCCTAACCCCTAAAAGATACATCAACTAACATGCTAAATCTTACGCCACCCCAAACTGCCAGTAAATCATACCTACATATCTTCCTAATAATATGAAAGTAATGTTGTCATAGTGAAGAGGTCTAGAGGTTTGGGGGTGCTGGGGAAAGCCCCAGATCATGGTGCTGAGCCCTGCCTGAAAGAATTCAACTCAAATCTTCTTCCAGCCAGAGAGAAAGTTTATTAAAGATAAATCATATAGGCCAGATTCCCCAGGAGCCCAAACATCAGTAACACCCATAGGGACGAGTGGGCATGAGAGTCTCAGCCTTTTGGGCATGAGAAATTCTCAGCGTCTAAATGGAGGTGGATCTTAAATACACTAAAGTAACTTTGGGTGGCCAGAGGAAGGGGGCTTGGTTGGACAAAGGGTTTAGGTGAGAATTCCAGTTTGGAAGGTCAGAGAGATTTGAATAAACAATGAGAATAGATAATGAAGGGAACTGAAAGGTAGAAGTTTGCTTTCAAAGGGAGATAAAGAGAGTAGATACGGAACCTAAAAGTTTAAGGGTTTTCTGGGATGGTAGACAAACTTCTTTTTAGGGCTAGGGGCAAAGGTGCATTTGAATAAGATTAAAAGGTAAGGCTAAGGCTTCCAAAGAGAGATAAAGTGAGTCTACAAGGAATCTAAAAGTTTAAGGGTCTTCTGGGGTCTGTAAACAAAGGAGCCAAATTCCTTTTGGCTAAAAGGTGCAAAGGTCTCGGCTTCTGAAACTGAATGAAACCCCATCAATAGTAATATTTTCATATAGTTCTGATCATACTTAATGGACAGTGCCATACTTGATTAACTCAAATGGGCTTCCTATTGCCTCTAGGACCAAATATACAAACTACTTTGGCTTTGAAAGCCCTATACAACCTGACCTCAATTTACTTTTTGAGGCCTTAGTATACATTCTATAGACATTAGACATTCCACAGTCTACAGTCTAGTCAAATTGACTATCTTACTGCTCCTCATGCACAAAACTCCATCTCCTATCTTGGTTTGCCTTCCATTTTTTGAAGAGGACCAATGACATCTTGGGTTATGTCTTGGCATGCTTGTGAATTGGATTTAAGTGAGGCAGGGCTGCACAAAGTCATCAGCTTCACTCTCTCTTCCAGAGACATCTAAGTTCAGTGTCAAGACCAAAAGTCAAGACAGCTGGCTTGGAATACAGTAGATGACCTTAGAGTCTTTGATGTCTAAGCTCTAAGTGTTCCGTAGCACCGCTTTCATGGCTGTTGGAACAAATTGTTCTCATCTACCCATTCCATCCAGGGAAGTCTTCACATGCTTGGGGTAGAAACCCCCTAATTCACTGACAGGTTTGAGGGCTGTTGGTTATCTTCAACCTGGTTAAGCCCATCTGCCAAGACAATTTGCACATATAGCATGCTTGCACAGCTACAGCTTTTTGGAGTCACAAGTGAGAGTTGGATGAAAGATCAACACCAAAAATAGATAAGCAGCTCTGCAAAGGGCTCAGCAAGCCCTCATACCACAGGTGCTAGTCCTCCCTGAATACTCCATATACCCCATCCTATCTTGGTACTTTTACATTAACTACACTTTGTCCCTGAAATGCATGCCTTCCATCATTTCCATTTCCTACAATCTCCATTTTTCTTCAAGGCTCAGCTCAAGCATCATCTTCTACATGAATCCTAACTACTAGAATCTCTTTCCCCAAACTCACAACATGCAAATATTTCACATACTTTTTTATTCACATGTGTTCTTCCCCAAGACAACAGAAGATACTTAAGGGCAGAAATAGTTTGGTTTTGTCTTTCTATCTCCAGTGCCTGTCATATGGGAATAGGGACTGGATTGTGACTCCTTCTGGGTCTCCCTCTCTTACCAGATTCAGTACAATGCTTTTTTCATTAAACCATGTGAAGAAAATAGATGTGAAGGTCCTTAGAAAAAGTTAAGGAGTTATACTGACACAAAATATCATCATCATCATCATCATTATTAATTACTAGCATCATGATCATCTCATCTTTTTTTTCCAATAGTGTTCAGATAAAAACATTCCTGAGACAAGTCTCTACCTTCATATTATTTTTTTTTGTATTTAATGTTTAATAGAAAAAAAAGAACTGTTTTTGTAGTTTAATACAAGTATTAGGATGTAAACTCATGCCTTGTAGGGTTAATGAAAGCATCTTCAGTGTGTCTCCAGTAACCCACAGTACAATAGGGATGATATGTGCATCATTCTGTTCCTATGTAAGATGATCTCCTCTGCTAGGTTTCTATATTTTAAAAAGCTGTCATTTCCTGTTGCTTGGAAATTACAAGCAGTTAGTCTGGTAACATCTATTTAAATTCTTTTTAAGTTTTTATGGATCAATATTATCCATGCAACAGTTTGCTGTATGATGGTAGTCCAGTTCATAGGTCGAGTTCTCCAGAATATTTCAAGGTATTTCAAGGATAAGGATTTGTCTTCTGTCATTTCAAGAAAGGGAATGATCTTCAGATGTATAATTTTGGCCAACTGGTTATGTCTTTTTAACTATTCAGTAGGTGCTAAAAAATTTTTTACCTTCTTGCTCATTTTCTACCATTTCCTTACAAAATCTACATTGATCACTAAATTACTCTCATATAACTTATATATAAATATATTAATGATAAATATGTTAATATAAAAATAAAATTACTCTTATTTATAATTATATATAAGATCTTGCATATATCTTATATATTATATTTATGTCAGATATATAAGATCTTACATATATCATATATTATGTCTATATGTCTTATATATAAGATATTACAAATATCTTATATATATATCTACATATGTTAGATATAATATTATATATAAGATCATACATATATATCATATATAATTATATATGCTCTTATATAAATTATAAAATTACTCTTAGTATAACTGGTCTAGTAGATGAATTATGTTAAACTCAAAAAGGGCTTTTAAGATTTCAACATATCTCTTATTCAAAATCATTTAAGTCATTGGTATTGTTTTGATCTGTTTCATTATTAACTAGACTTTCTGGAGTTTGGCAGTTAGTGCAGATTTTCAATGATCTCAGGTTCTTCAACCTTTCCTTCTTCAGATTTTAATAGCTCTTCAATTTTATCTCTTGTTTTATTCAATCAAAGCTTAATTATTCCTTATGATTGCCATTCACTGGCCTGTAGTATTTTGTTGTGTGACTTGGATCAGAAGATATTATTGGTAGAAAGGAGCATGAAGCCCTTCCCTAAAACTGGTAAGATCTGTTTCTAATTTGGTTATGATATATAGTACATTTGTATAATGAAAGTATTCATATCTTCAGTCCATTCATACACATTCATGGCTTGCCTATTTTAATGGTCAGGGCCATATGCACTAAGGTATTTCCAGCAGGTGGGGTATTGTCATTTTTTATAAGTTCCATTATAGCTTGCCTTCTTATCATACTAGACTATGAAGGTACTACTCTACCATTACTCTACCATTCTCCACTCTACCATTATCACAACAATTGGAAGACCAGACTGCAACCCAATGCCAATCTATCTATTTCTTTGGCACTTGGAAGCAGTTGCAACACACTGACCAGAATGTTAACTGAATCTGTGGTATCACCAGCACCCAAACTGCCAGTATTTCCAGGTTCTAACCAGGCTGTTCCTGCCTGGGCCTGACTCAGGCCAACTTCCTAATAGTGTAGTTTGGGTATTGGAACAAAATGAACCACTTGAAAATCATTCAACAGTCAAGAAAAGGAGATTTATTTAGCCATAGCCGTAAAAGGGCATTCAACAAGAATAGTCATTGAGGCTACCTTGATTTGATTTGAGTGATACTGTATTGCTTGATTTGCCATCATTTTTTACCAGTAAAGTATCAAACAGGGTGCCTGGAGCTTTTTGTGGGTGTTTTGCACTCAGTCAAGAAGTGATGTCAACATCCTGAGCCTTCAATGAACCTACCAAGTCTCCAAAATGACCTCCTTTTAAGGAAAAACTTGCCTAACTTGCATGGGAGGAGGTATTAGGATATTGCTTCTACAACTTTCTAGTCCTTGGTGATAAAGGCTTCTAAACAATAAGTAAACTATATTTTTATTTATTTTGCTAAACATTTCCCAATCATATTTTAATCTGTTTCAGATAGCATAAGCTGTTGGCAGGCACCTTTGTCTAGAGGACCTTTTGTTAACTTAAATCACTTTAGGGTCATTGTGGTCAACCTAGATTTCCAGTATTCAAGAAGCCTGATAAAAGCATCACTAAAGGAGAAGGGGGGGGGGGGAACCATGTAACAACTCCCTGAAGGAGTGACTAAACCTGGAAAAGTGTCAGGAAGGACAGAATCTCAGGTCTAAATGATCGAGTCTATGTAATGGGTAATACCAAATTTTTGCAGTTCATAGTGGGTCTCTCAATGTAAAAAGATGACCAGAAACAGAAGCAGAAGCAGGAATACCAGAACAATAGCAAAGATGATGACACTTTCTTCAAAATCATTCATCTTCATCATAGACTGCCTCCTCCCTGAGAATCCCATGGTAAGGGAAGAGATAATACAAAATCTTCACCCCAAGAGAGGACTCTGAGGGAATGCCCCCTTCTTGTTTGTAGGGGCTGGTTAGACACTTTCAATTATCTCTTGTTGCCTGAAAGCAAACCCCTTCCCAATGATGCCATCATAAAATGATCACTAAGTGTTGCTCAGAGCAATATGAAGGGACCAATCAGTTTTACATTACAGGAAGCAATGGGCTACCATGGAGCAGCCTTTTGCCCCTGTGGCCAGGAGCCACTCAGCCTCTGAGGCCTGTATCTACACCCATGAATCCCCTGGCTAACTCTTCTAGAGCTCTGATCCGTGCTGTTGCCAGCACCGCTGGGGCCCAGCGCCCACTCTGCCAGAATCAACCACCAACCCCCTGTGCCAGGGCATGAAAAATGCCCCTACTGGGGCCTGAGCTCTTCTGCCCTGGGCTGGGACAGAGTATTGCAGTAGGAACAGGCATTATCTTTAAACCTTCCATCTTTAAATCTATGACATACTACAGTGTAGAGATTTTGATCTGTACCATTGGAGGGCATACCGATCCCAATTTAACTTGAGATCTATCAGATTGCTAAACCATTATACAGGATGTCCCCCAAAGTCTCAGTAATAATTGGAGAGATGAAACGGCATAAAGACTTTTGGGACGCCCTATATAATACTTTAGTAATCTGATAGATCTAAGGTTAAATCTGTATAAGTATTCCTTCCAATTATTATTTAATAACTTGGAGTGCTTCTAAGCAATTAAAGCTTAAAGCAGCACTAAGACTTTTGGGAAATCCTGTATTATCAAGTCGGCTCATCTCACTCCAGTATCAGTGAACCTTGCCTCCCCTCCCTCCTCCCATTTTCCAAAATGAGCTGGACCTAGAACACCCTGCACCAGAGCAGGAAAGGAAGAAAAGACAAGAGCTCAATTATTAGTATAAATCTGAGCAGCTGCGGATGAGGAAAAAGCTGTTTTATTTTAAAAGGGGAAGGCAGAGTTAGAAGGACCTGAGTTCAAATCCAGCCTCAGACACTTAACACTAGCTGTGTGACCCTGGGCAAGTCACGTAACCCCAATTGCCTTAAGAAAGGAAGGAAGGAAGGAAGGAAAGAAGGAAGAAAGAAAGAAAGAAAGAAAGAAAGAAAGAAAGAAAGAAAGAAAG
>NW_020954576.1:60155106-60205638 GCF_900497805.2 Vombatus ursinus | reverse complement strand
AAGAAAGAAAGAAAGAAAGAAAGAAAGAAAGAAAGAAAGAAAGAAAGCAAGAAAGCAAGAAAGCAAGAAAGCAAGAAAGTAAGAAAGTAAGAAAGCAAGAAAGCAAGAAAGCAAGAAAGAAAGAAAGAAAGAAAGAAAGAAAGAAAGAAAGAAAGAAAGAGGGGGAGGTGAGAGGACTGGGGTTGGGGGAAGATAAATAGAAAAGCAGTCATTCCTCTCCCTTGTAATCAGTCACAAATGGAGCTACTGAAACCTCTCAAAGGGGAATCACATAGCCACGTCACCCAATCATTTCCTGCCTTTTGCCCAGCAGGTTAATATGTGCTTTGGTCTAACCACTGAGGAACCTGTCCCCACCCCCACCCTCACCTCTTCCACAGACACAGGCCAAGGAAACACCAACCTTCAGCAAGGCCCGGTTACTCAGAAGGCAGTCCATCAGCACCGGCTCATATTTCTTGACCAGGGTGTCCCAACTGTGGTCACTTGCCATGATGCTGCTCTCGTAGCCTGAGGTAACTGAAGAGCCAATGGAGGAAGAATCCAGAGAACAGGAGATGGCTGCATCAGTATGCGTGAAAGAGAAAACCTCCTTCTCAGGCTGGGTACTGCTGGCCAGGAGTGTACCCACAGGGCCTTGGGCAGATCTGCAGTCGCAAGGCTGAGAAGCAAGCCTCAGGTCCTCACAGGCTCCTGAACTGCCCTGCCTCTTGACAGATTCATTCACATTGGTATTCTCTGTTCTTACATCTGTGGGACTTTGACAGGTACGCTCTACCTCCTTTGTGAGGAGGCAACCTTCAGCCTCTCCTCGCTCCCCAGCAGATCGCAGAGAGAGCCGTATGAAACTAAAACTTGAGTTAAAGACATCATGAGGGCTAGGTGGGGTTGTAGGGGTCTGCTGGCAGCCTACGTGGTCACAGGAGTTGTTTGCTTCCTTCTGTACCGAGGGGTCCTGAGTTCTGATGCCCTCAACCACCTCCCAAGGGTCTAGGGGGACCTCAGGCCTATGTGGGGGTGGAAAACTTCCCAAACAAACAGAGGCAGAGGAATCAGTAAGATCAGTTACACTGTCGGTCAGTTTGGTACTTGATCCTGGCTGAGACCAGAAATTTCCCGGTATACTATGCCCTATGACCCTGCTGCCTTTGAGGATGGGATTCCCAATTGAGGAACCAAAACCCTGTCTTATCAAATCCGAGTCTCCCAGTCTGGCCATGGTACAGGTCTTCAGCTCAGCCATTCCATCTTTGCTTTGGCCCAGCTCCTTCAGGTTGAATGATGGGTGAGCTGCAGCAGAAAGGCATTCTATCCGGGGCCTGGTGTCTGTCCTCATATAGCCAGGCCTTCTTGCCAACCTCTTCTTCTGAAAGGAGCCAGTAGGCAGCAACTGGCCCTGCTTACCTGAGAAAATGAAAGAAAATGACCCTATCAATCCATTAGTCTTAGCTGAAACTACTCTTGGGGAAGGTGAGGATTCCTTAAGCTTTGGGGAAAAGATGTCACAGATGTTACATATCCCATACCTTGGTGCAACTGGCATAGATTAGCTACTAGGCTGCACAAATTGTGAATGTGACCCAATATGGTCATTTTTACATTTGTATGCTCTTACATAAACATTTTCTGAAACTCTTCGCTTCAGAACATTCAGAAATACTATATATTTTTTTAAAGTTCCTATGCCTAGCAGAGTAAATGATCAGACTATTAGTTATGCCCCTAATTCAACAAAAGAACTCCAGCTGCCTACCTGTTGGTCCTTTCCCAGCTTGCAATGGAAATGGCAAACAATGGAAATCAACTCATCTGAAGCTGAAAAGTCAACATACTCATAAAACTGAAACTAAGACCATTCCCTGTGTCTACTTATTGGATATTACTTATGGAAAATGGAAGGATTTCAATTATTCAAATTCCAGGTTTCTCCCCTATTCTAGCACTTAAATAAGCATCAACTAGTTATAGACCAAGGAACTAGTGAGAGAAGTACATAAGTGAGAGAAGTACATATGACCACCTGATTAATGCACATTAACTTTTATATTCAGTGATGCCATTATAGAAGAGGGCTTCTTGAAAGTTTCTCTAACCTAGGGTTAAATTACCGTTTGGTATTGTTTGTTATGCCCACCTAGAGGCTCTTCATACAGTGTTGGGGCAGGACTTGAAAGCCATAGAGCAGGCACAAGTCTTACACAATCACACTTCAGAATTCAAATGAAATAGAAGGTATTAAGTGAAAAGTCTGGAGCAGCAATAAAATGTAAGGTGATAGTAGCAAGGTTAGGGGATAGGGATTAGACTTATAATTTCACTGGGAATTCCCAGAAAAGGAAACTCCCTTTTCCGATTAAAGACAATATCATATTTGCAGATTCTAATCTTAGAGTTTCCTGGAGCATAAAAAGGTTAAGATTCTTGACCAGTGTATAAGAAGTGAGACTTGAACCAAGGGCTTCCTGACTTGAGGACCCAGTTCTCTACCTAGTATGACAGTGATGGTGACAGTGACGGTGACGGTGATGGTGACAGTGACGGTGATGGTGATGGTGAATGGTGATGGTGATGGCAGCGGCGGTGGTGGTGGTGGTGGCGGCGGCGGTGGTGGTGGTGATAGTGATGATGATGGTGGATGGTGATGGTGAATGGTGATGATGATGATGATGGTGATGGTGATGGTGATGGTGATGGTGATGGTGATGGTGATGGTGATGGTGATGGTGATGGTGGTGATGGTGGTGGTGGTGGTTGTACTAATCAATGCTATTATCTCAAGGGTGATCTTTGAGACCTAGGTTTTCCTTTAGGACAGCTTAAGAACTATTAAACCAACAATTTTTAACCTTGTTAGAATTTCAGTACATCAGTGTCTGACTTTGTCAAAATTTTAAGGACAAAAAATCTGTGATATATTTATTTTTGTCATTAAAGTAAAAAATTATTTTCCCTTGGAAAAATTTTTAAAGTATAGCAACATTCTGGGTATTAATGGGAAAAAAATTTTAAACAGTCAGGAATCAATTCATCCAAATAACAAAAGCAATGATCTTTTCTCTGAAACATAGATTCTTTTGAAGTTTTTTACTATAAATTAGTTTTATTTTTAATTTATGGAATAAAACAAGCATTTTCATAACAGTACAATTAAAAAAGACAATTGTGCATGAAACCACAATTTGCTATTCCTTTCAAATATACAACAAAATTATCATGTAATTTTTTTCTTTCCTCCCCCACCCTAGAGATGACTACCATTAGACACAAATAGGTATATATGTAAAATTATTTTATACATATTTCTATTTATCAGTTCTTTCTCTGGATGCAGATAGCATCTTTCTTCATAATGTCCTTCACAGCTAATTTGGGTATTTATAATAGACAAAATAACTTATTCATTCAAAGTCGTCCTTAAAACAGTATTGAACTTAATACTTACTAGCTGTGTGGCCCTGGGCAAGTAACTTAACCCGATCACCTCACCAAAAGCAAAAAAAAAAAAATATTGAAATATAGATTCTTTTGTAACATTTCATGATGTAATGTAAGAAAGTTCATTAACCAACCCTGCACCAAAATATTTCCCTAGTCAAGCATCTCTCTGTCTCTAGATTAAATTCGGGGGTATTCAGTCAGGCTTTGTCTCAGGAAAGGTGAAGATAAGCACTGGTCTCCACAGTGCTCCTGTCTAGTGGCAGGTCACAGGATGCTGACCCTGGCAGGCCAATGGGCAGCACAGTGAGGCTGGCATCTGGCCAATTTGGCAGCGATGCCATTTGTGAGCTGTTAATGCAAGAGCCAGGGTAGTGATTAATCTAAGAGAGGAAAAATGAAGTGGAACCGATCTACTCATTTAAAGTACCTCCCTCGTCACACACACACACACACACACACACACACACACACACACACACACAGAGGACCTCTCAAATCACTAATAGTTCTGATACGCTTTTTCGGCTTCCAGATAAAACCTGCTATAAATATGGGGTTCTACTGTAAAAGACTTCTATAAGTCTCTGTGATAGGAATCATCCATTTATTGGAAACCAAAGATCTACCAGTCCTCCAGAGAAATGATCGCCAGAACATTCCAATTCATTCCAATCCAACATTCTAAAACTTCTTGCAAGTGCACACTTATGTAAATTTTAGTTTGGCATAGGCTTGGCCTACACACAAAACTCTGGGTAACTCATCTATAGCAGACTGTTAAGACCAAGACACCAAGAAGTTCTATCAACACCAGGTCACCATATGATAATGCCCACCCTTCCCTCCTACCTTTCAAATCCTCACAGAAGCGTAGAATTTAGAATTAGAGGGGATGCTGTAGCTCATCAAATCTAACTATTTTATTTTATAAATTAGAAAACTGAGGCCAAATGAGTTTAAAGAATTACCAAAGGTCATAAAAATGTAATAAGCATTATAATATAACATAATCATGTAATAAGGAAAAGTAAAGTTGGGGAACAAAACAAGTTTTTATTAAGTGCTTACTATGGGTTAGGCATTGCACCAAGTAGTTTACAAAGTGCTTTCATTTTATTCTGACAACCCTGGGAGGTAGATGCTATTATTATCCCAATTTTACAGATGAAGAAACTGGGACAAAGAGAGGCTAAGTGACTTGCCTAGGATC
Organism: Vombatus ursinus; assembly: GCF_900497805.2. Classification (NCBI taxonomy): domain Eukaryota; kingdom Metazoa; phylum Chordata; class Mammalia; order Diprotodontia; family Vombatidae; genus Vombatus; species Vombatus ursinus. The sequence goes on along the minus strand of NW_020954576.1, from coordinate 60,200,990 downwards.
ATACAGGTAAGCGTCTGAAGTCAAATTTGAACTCAGGTCTTGCTGACTCAAGGCTCAGAGCTCTTTCCACTTAACTGTCTAAGTGAGAAAGCCAGGATTCAATTCAGTTCCTCTAATTCTAGACCCAAAGCTCCTTTCATTAACCTATTAACTAATCAGCAATTTATTGAATGCTATGTGTTTGTGTACAATGTGCAGCTTGTGGTACAATGGATAGAGAGCCAACCCTGGAATCAGGAGAACCTAAGCTCAAATCTGGCCTCAGATTTGAGGCCAGTGTGATCCTGGGCAAGTCATTTAACTTACTGGCTGTGTGATCCTGGGCAAGTCATTTAACCCTGTTTGCCTCAGTTTACTCATCTGTAAAATGAGAAGGAAATGGTAAACCACTCCAGTATCATTGCCAAGAAAACCCCAAATGAGATTATGAAGAGTTGAACATAACTGAAAGGACTGAATAATGAACAAACATGTACAACACTGTGCAAGGTGCTGTACAGAATATCAAAGGCATAAATAACAAATACAACAAATATGTTTTAAGTCTCTACTGTGTGCAGAGCATGTGCTAGGTGCTGGGGAGATAATAAATCAGTAAGAATCCTTTGACCTCCCATTATATGCCATGAACTGATCAAGATTCTGGAGAAACAAAGACAAAAATGAAAATACTCCTTGATATCAAGGAGCTAACATGTCTGGCTGGCTATCTTTCTCCTCTGTCTCTCTGTCTCTCTCTCTACCCACACACACATACACACACACACTTATCTCTATGTATGCATGTGTAAATGTATACAACATAAAAACAAGGCTATTTGGGAGGCATGGCACTAGAAGCTAAGGGGAATAGCAAAAGCTAAATGTATCATCAGTGAACAATTTTTGAATGTCTGTTGTGTTCAGGCATGTTGCCAAGCATTGGGGATAAAAAGAAATAAAAACATAGTCTCTGCTCATGAGGCACTTGAACCTATCTGAAAAGAAACCTGGGACAGTAAAAAGGGCACTAACCTTAGAGTCTAAAAACCTGAGTTTGAATCCTTGGTCTGTTGATACTAGCTCTGTAACCTGAGCAAGTCACTTAACTTCTGTGTCTCAGTTTCCTCATCTGGAAAATGGGTACACTTATAAGATCAACAACACAGGATTGTTGTGAAGAAGCAGCTTTGTAAATCATAAAATAAATATATTTATTTTACATGAAAAATACCCAGTTCTGAGAACCACATTTTGAGAAAGACATTGACAAACTGGAGTACATCCAGAAGAAGGTTGCCAGAGTGATAAAGGAATATTTTATAAGAAGATCAGGTGAAGAAAATTAGGGTGAGAGAGAGAAGACTTCAGGAGACATGATAACTGAATTCCATTATTTCACAGAATCACACCAAATAATATAATCTCAGAGCTGGAAGGTATTTCAGAGGTTATCTAATCTAATTCATATCTGAACAAGAATAAAATATCCAATATACCTTCCAGCCATTACTGGAAGAACACCAATGAATGGAAACCCACTACACTCTAAGGCAACTCATTCACTTTTGGATAGGCTTATAGGTTCATACATTCATTTAGAGCTAGAAAAAAAATTAAAGTTCATATAATTCAACCTCTTCCTTTTATAAATTAAGAACTGAGACCTAGAGAGAAAAGCCACATCAGGCAGAATCAGGATTTGAACTCAGGTCTTCTGATCCCAAACCTAGCACTCTTCCCATGGCACCACAGTTTAGCAGGAAGCTTTTCCTTACAAGCCATAATTGGCTTCTTTGAAACTTTCACCCATTGTTTCTACCTCTCTGGGACCAAGCAAAATAAACATAATCCCTTTTCCATAAAACAGCCATTCAAATACTTGAATCTTTTACTTCATGTCCAACTACAAATCCTCATATAGCATGTTTCCAAGGAATCTCATCAACCTAGTTACCCTCCTCTGGATTCTCTCCTGTTTATCAATGCCCTCCCTGAAATTTAGTGCCAAGAACTCAACACAACATTCCAGAATTGGTCTGATTAGCTCATAGGACAATGATCTGACCAGAACCCAATATAGTGATTTGATCAGAAGAGAGTATGCAATCTATGAAAGACAGAAAAAGTAGATAGAGAGCTAGCCATGTAGTCAGGAAGACTTGGATTCAGATTCCATCTCTGACACAAACTAGCTGTGTTACCTTCGCAAGTCACTTAATCTTTCTTTTTCTCAGATAGCACTGATACACCTGAAAAATATAGAGCAGGTATTAATTTGCATTAGTAGAGGAATTCCCTCATATCAATAAAAACAAATGTTTAGTACAAAAATTTTTTTTAAAGATCACATTTTTTTTTTTGGCTGTCATAGAAATGGCAAACCACTTCAGTATCTTTGCCAAGAAAATCCCAAATGGGGTCACAAAGAGTTGGACACAACTGAAATGCCTCAACAACGACAAAAATCACACTGTTGATCTTATTAACTTACAGTCCACTAAAACCCCTAATTTTTTTAATGAGCAACTATCTAGTATGTCACTTCAATCTTACACTTGTAAAGTTTATTTGAAGAGTTTTCCCTCAAAAAAAAAGTAAAATTATTCTGTATTCCTCTACAAGTCACAGCTAGAGTCCATGAATGTTTAGAAGCTATAGGCAACCAGATTTGGGGTAAATATAAGAAGTATGTTTCTAATAATTAGAGCAATCCAACAACGGAATGGGCCACTTTGGACCAGGGGAATTCCTTGTCAATGAAGTCTTCAAGCAGAAGATAGATGATCAGCTATGGGGAATGTCATATGGAAGAAACCTGCATGCATCCAACCTGCATGAGTTGACCTCTACATATAACTCTAAAATTCTGATTCTGTGAAGTAATACTACAAAGGATTATACTACATGCCTGATGAGTAATGCATATTGTAAATGCTGCAAGACTTCAAAAGAGAAAGTGAACATTGTGGGGCCTGCACAGTTCAGGGAAGGCTTAATAGGGGAGATGGGATTAAATCTGGGCCTTGAAGGAAGGGTAGGAATTTAGTAAATTGAGAGGAGTTGGAGGGACCTTCCAATCAATCAATAAATATTTATCAAGTGCCTACTATGTGTAGGTCTTCCAAGGCGGGGATGACTCCATAAACAAAGGCATAAAAATTCACATGGTGTGTCCGTATGGCTCCATTCACATGGCGTATTTAGAGGAAATAGGGAGAGCAGTTTGGCTGAAGCAGAGAATGTGTCTAAGAGTACTATGAAATAAGTCTGGAAAGGTAGGTAGAACCCAGATTTTGGAAATACAGGAGTAGTTTATATTTTACCCCCATAAGCAAAACAGATATAATGAAGGCTTTTTTTTTAAAAGCAGGGGGATGACATTTGCAAAATAGTATGTTTTAGGAATATTGACCTGATTGTGACATGTTAGATAGACTTAGGAAAGGGGGAAGGGGAGGTGTGGACTACAAGCAATCCTCCAAGGGAATCAGCCTCTTTGTCCAGGGCCTAGCCAGGGCTAAGTACAAAGAACCTCACAATATTAGGACTGGAAGGAAAATTAGAAATATTCTGCTTTAAAGCCTTCATTTTACATAGGTAGAAACTGAGAATCTAGGAAGTAAAATGACTTACCTAAGGACACACAGCTAGTTAGGAGCAGAGCTGAAATAAGCAATTGTCACAGTCAGGCAGAGCCCTACAGATCAGGTAGACAATTAGAATAAAAGTTAGTCAAGGCAGAGTAGAAAGGGACCAAGACAGGTACACGGAGACCGGATGGAAAAATCCAAGGCAGGCAGAGACAGCAAGTAAGATACAAGATTCTGGTCCACTCAGTCGGAGGGAGCTTCTGACAGTCTCCCAGGAACTGGGAGAACTCTCTAGAAGAGAAATTGTTCTGAGTGGGTCTGAAGTTACTTTGGAGGATCGAATTTGTTCAGTTGGTCCTACCCTCTCCAGAGAATCCTCTTCCTGTTACTATTTGCTTGGCTTACTCCCTATTAAGCTGGGGATCATACTCAGCAGCCCAAGAGAATTTTGTAACTTCCTCAGAGGAAAGGGCCCTCCCTTTCAACATGATGGAGGTCTCCAGAAGAGTATCCCAGTTCTCGGAGGATATAGCAGACTTTTGGGGGGGAGAGCCGAGGTGAAGAGCATCTTGTCCTTTGCATTGGGAAATTTTTCCCTCTTGGGACTTCCTGACACTCTAACAATGTCATAGAAACCTGATTAAAACACTATTGCAACACTCCAGGTTTGAGGTAACAAAGGCCTACACTAAGGCGGTCATTTTAACCTTTTACCCACACCTTACCTCCCCTTCAGAAAAAAAAAAAGGAAGAAGAAAACCTTGGGAAAATACCTTTAAAAATAATGAATCCAAGAGGAAATGAAAATTGGACTCTGGGTTTAATTACAAAAGGAATTGGCTGAGCTGTTTTGCTTATCGTGGAAAAAAAACAATCCAATGAAATCTATATGGTCCTTTGGCTTATTATTTTTTTTTAAACTTATCAAAGTGCCAGCAACATATAGAGGTTTACTGAGGTTAAAAGAATAATTCCATGTAGAAAATAATTCACTGAAGTAATTCTGTATGATTCTCCATAGGTCATCAAAGCAAGCATTCCAAAAATCCCTTTAAAAATTGCTGTTACCTATGCACTATTAACACTAGAGCCTGAGTGAGAAGGAAGAGTCCCTCAGAATTTTTTGGATTGCAAATAACCAACCATGCTATTCTGTCACAAACTGTGAAGATTGAGCCTATGTGACCAGAATTTGGTGATGGGTGGGGTAGTCTTGAGTTACAGGCCAGCTTCTTCAGCATATTCCAGCTTCCAGGAGTCAAACCCCTGATCAGGAAGGTTCACCAGGGTAAGATCTGGAGCAGCAGCACCCTAAGCACAAGATTTTCTAGTGAGTAAAAATCCAAACCCAGAAGAATAAAGTAATAGAGAACAAGACAGCAGAGGGGTAGAGAGAGCTAGAATATGGACTAATGGTTACATTAAACTGCCTAGATCACAGAGGAGATAAGTAGAATAGAAAGCTATTCATACTCATCTTTCCACTTCTATATCCCTGCAACCTAGGGGAATAAAGGCATTCAGCCCCCTATTTCTCTAGGGAAAGTAGCTTCCCGACACTGCCTGAAATTAGGCTTTCACTTTTAAATTTAAATCCACTTGATGTTATATTGGAGGATCAATTCAATCTTTGTATTCTTGTCTCTCTGTCAGAGACTACATAGTATTGGGTTTGGTTTTGTTTGGAGGGGAAGGAGGTTGGTTTTGTTTGTTTTAAAATGTCTTTGATGCCTTCTGTTTGCTTGTTTGTTTGTTTTTACCATATAATCATTTCCTGGTTTAGAACTTCCCCCTTCCCTTAAAGAGAATCCTTGCAACAAGGAAAAACAGCTGAGTAAAACCCAGTGATCAAAGATGAGTATGCAACATTTCACACCCGGCTACAGTTTGTTTGTTTGTTTGTTTTTAATAGGAATCTTAATGTTCCCTTACTTTATTTGTACCCTTTTCTGATTATAAGATTATCCAATCTATTATTTTATAGGCACCCTGGGGCACAGCATGGTTGACTGTCTGCTTACACTTTAAAAGATCATACAATAACCTGATCTTAGTCAGACACTGTGTGTATATCTCAGGAGTAAATTAATATACTGTTTCTTCTCTGTCTCTCCTGTGTTGTTTTTGTTGCTGTTGTTGTTGTTAAGTTGTTTTCAGTCATCTCCAACTCTTTGTGATCCCATTTGAGGTTTTCTTGGCCAAGATATTGAAGTGGTATGCCATTTCCTTCTCCAACTTATTTGACAAATGAGAAAACTGAGACAAACAGAGTTGGGTGACTTGCCCAGAGCCACACATCTAGTAAGTGTCTGAGACCAGATTTTAATTCCTCAAGATGAGGACCTGGCACTCTATCTTCTGCACCATGTAGCTGCCCTGCCCTCTAGTATTGACTTCTAATCTGTCCCCCAAAAATCTGTTACAGAACCACAGAAACTCAGGGAAGAAACCCCCTATAGAAAATGGGCAGCCATCCCCTTCCAACTTCTGGAGCAGGCAAGAACCTAGCTGAAGAAGTAAGGCACATGGGAGAGATGCAAGGTAGTATGTTCCAGGCAAAGCAAACCACTACTATCACCTTGACCACTTCCCCTTGGACCCCAATGACATAGCCTAGGATCCTAAAGTCAGAGTTTTATGAACAGCAGTGCCCCAAAGACCCCTGCTTTCAGCCCTACCCCTGCAACTATCATTTAGGGGAGCAATTGCTATGGAGAATGGACATACCTTCCTTTCTACGAGCACCACCAACTACTTATCAATTACCACCAGTGGGCAGGTAAGCCCATAAACCCTGGGAATGGCAGCACATCCCAAACCACCAGTCCTACTTCCAGCCTCCCAAAGTCATCACCCTAGGAAACAACCCTTACAAAGAAGGGTTCAGCTATCCTCACCAACTGCCACATTTGAGGCAGCCAAGCCAGCCTCGAAGAAGCAGCAAAAGCACCCCAAGTGAGAAATGTGAAGTGGTATATTCCAGAAAAATTGAATCAACACCACCACCTCACCTCAAACCTCAGTGAAGATAGCATACAGCCCTGAACACAAGAGCCTGAAGAATAGTAATGCCTTCCAAACCACCATGCCTGCTTCCAGCCTGGGTCCTACAGGGAGCAATTTTTGCAGAGAAGGGGTCCACCTTCCTTGCCATCACCAATACCAGCTGTTGACCAACTGTCACCAGTGGGCGGGTAAATCCAAAAACCCCCAGACTACCAGCTCTTCTTCCTGCTCAGCCTCCTAAGACATTGTTTTATAAACCAACCCTTATGGAGATAAAACCTGGCAAATGTTTCTTGGGGTGCTGGAGCCCTACCTCCTTAGCAGCTGTGTGGTTTGGTTGTGACTCCTAGAGACCCAGAAAATGACATTATCAGCACCAAAGTCTTCTGTACCATAAAATGGTTCAACATCAGAAATAGGTATGATTATCATGAGAAATGACATTTAAAAATGCATATTACAATCTTCTTTGCCACTGCACCCTTAGGACCATGGGATTTTCCCACCCGGCTTGCAGCTGAAACCTCTATATGTTGTTGCCGTCCCTCCTCTCATTAGAAGATGAGTGCTTCTTGAGAACAAGATCTGTGGAGGACATCAAAGGTAAGTTTCACCCCCTCTGAGTTTCTGTCTTTGTGCCACCCTTTCTACTCAAGAACCAGATGAGGGATAGAAAGGTAGGCAGATGGACAGACTAATAGATAGTGCATATATTGTTTCTTGTATGCCAGGCACTGTGCTGAGAGTTGACTCTTCTTAGTATATATCCTGCCCTAAACAGCCAAGAATGGGCTTCTTAGGTTGAGTTCTCCTGGCTGAATGTATCCCACTCAATGATGGATCTCCTGGATCAAAATGTCAGCCTCTCCCTGACAGTGTCCAGACCTATAGCCTAACGCTATCTGAAAGGTTCTCTCTCTTCCCTTCTTCTCCTCATCTGCCATCAGAAACTGCTTCTATGGTAAAACAGACCAGGAGACCAGGAGACCAGGCTTCCCAGGATGAGCTCAGGATCAGATAGATAATATATATATGTATATGTATATATGTGTATGTATGAATGTATATATATATATACAGAGAGAAAGAGCGAGAGACACAGAGACAGAGACAGAGACAGAGAGGTAGCTAGGGACTCAAAATACAAACAGGAAAGAGTGAAAGTACTACTGATCATGTGCTATTGTGTCCAAGAATAGCTGGTACTATGGTTTAGTGTGGTACAGTTGAAAGAACACTGGATTTGGAGTCAAAGGACCTGTGTTCAAATCCCAGCTGTGCTGATTACTACATGTGTGATCTTGGGCAACTCACTTCAATTCTCTAGGTCTCTGTTTTCTCACATGTGGGATGAAGAGTTGGATGAGATGACCTCTAAGATCCCTCTGTAAGTATCAGATCCTGTGTGGGTGACTTCTACCTCTTCTCCAAACAGAAGGCAACCCCAATATTAGTCTTACAGAAAGTAGGAAGTCTACCATGAGAAACAACAACAACAACAATGGTATCTAAAGGTGAGAAGAACAAGGGCCAAATGACCCTTGGGAGCTCGGCAGCCCCTATTCCCTTTCAGGTCTATCTATCCAGTTGGTCAATAAGGGAATTGTCACAGATCTTGCCCCTGGCTTCCCTTTATCTCTGATTCACAAATGTGATACTACCCATCCCTTTGAAAGATGGATTATTTTACTAGAACACAGGTATTCACCAGCTGTTCCTGGTGAGTGGGGCCACTTTACACAGCTCTAACATTTCAGCCTTGTTCAAAAGCTAAATAGACTGTGGGTAAAGACACGGGCAAGTCTACATGTCATGGCCATCTCAGGTGTCCAAAGTTCACGGATGAACAAAAGCTCAGCCTCTCTGGTTTCCAAAAAGCCTCTAAGGGATAAACCAATGCAGATCTTTGTCTCAAAAGGCTATGAGGATATGAACACCACTTTGCTGTATCAGCATGGCAACTGGAAACAGGAAATTCCACAGTGAAGCATAACTGTACAGGTGTGTTTGCATCCAACTATGCTGCCGGCTCCTAATCGATGAAACTGGTGAAATCTTTCAGTCTAGAAACAAAGAAAACAGCACTTGAGAGATTATTTCCTGGCCTTTGAGGCCATATTCAAAAGTTTCATGAATATTTTTAGCAGTCATTTTAGGGAATAAAATCAGATTCTACTGGAACCTCATTGTCTGCAGGGTTTCATGTCATGAGATTGCTTTATGGGTCAAACAGTCTAATAATAAGGTCCTTTGTGCACATCAGCCACTACCCCTCACTCCCTCTCCGAAGACAGAGGTAGGGTTTGCTTTGCACTGAATTTCACTGTTTAAAGAAGAGTATTACATAACAACTATAACAACAACAACTCACATGTATACAGTCCTTTAAAGTTTGCAAAATACATTATACCTAAAATACATTTACAACTAATATATATTATCACATTTGATCCTCATAACAACATTTGGGGATTGCTAATGTCATACCCATCTTATAATTCAGTAAATTGAGGCTTAAGGAAGTGGAATGACTTGCCCAAAGGTCACATAGATTCAAGAAAATATCTGAAGCAAAATTCAAACTCAGGTCTTCCTGACTCTCAGGGTTGAACATAGAAGAATTTCAAATTAAAAGGTGGAGCTGCCCATCCCTAATGCATATCCATACCAAAAGCAAAAACGTTTTTTTACCAATGCCATACTTTCCTATTTCCTACAATGCTTTAACAAATCTCTGGGAATAACTCAGAGGGCACGTCATCTATCAAATCAAGGAATTAAAAGTTTTAGGTATGGAAAAGACCTCAGAGATCACCTCTTCCAATCTCCTTATTTGTAAGATGTGCAAGCTAAATCCCAGATTGGCTATTAGTGCTAACCCAAGTTTATACTGCTTTTTGAGGTTCACAATGCACCTTGCCCCATAACAACTTTGTCATATTCAAGATTCAGCTCAAGGGCCACATCCTTCATGAAGCTTTTCCTACTCCCCCCAAGGGCTAGTGTCTTCCTTCCACAATTATTATTTCCAAAGATGTTCTGGAGCCAGCCCAATCTCTCATAACCTCAATTTTCTTACGTGTAAAAAGGGGATAATAATAGTACCAACCAATGACAATACAAAGCTTAGCAAGACACACTCTCAGACTATAGCAATAGTTGTTGTAATGATCAAATGAGATAATAAATGAAAAGCACTTTGCAATCTGTCTCCTGTCTCAGTGTAGGAGATGGGCCATTCACTTCTCTATATGGGAAAAGCAACTGAAAAAGGTTGCAGATGCCCACTCTGAGCCCCATCAGGCCTTGTTATAATGGCATAACAGTCTCAGAGCTGAATCTCGATCTGTACCCTCACCATGACCCAAAACTAATCCTCACAACTTGAACGGAAAGTTTTTCTGAAGGCATATCTTTTTGTTCCCTTGGTAATATCTTTATATTCCTGTCTCTTATTCTTGATCCTCACCCTTTAAAACCATTGATCTTTTGACAGGCCTTAACACAGAATCTCAAAGTCATCCGGAACTGAATTTCACCATAAGATATCTTATAACATATGCCATTCTTTATAGAATCGACTGAGTCTGACACAGTTTCTTTCCTTTTGCTTCTCACGATTGAGTCCTTGGGTAGTAATAAGGTGTCACATGCTGCCATTATGTGGCTAATGTTTTAATCAGGGGTAACCAATGGTTCATTCTATTCTAACCATTTCTACGTCAAACATGGGTTCTGCTTTGGCTTGAAGGATGGGAGTTTGAGGATCCCAGGATGGCAGATCTAGAACTGGAAAGAATCTTAGAGGCCATTTAATCCAACTTCCTTGATTTGTACATGAGGAAAGCACCTTCTGAGGTTAAACTACTTGCCAAGATCACACAGGTAGTAAGTGACAAAGGCAGGATTTGAATTCACATCATCTGATTCCAAAGCCAGAGTTCTTTCAGATATGTCACAGACGTATCAAAAATCCTTAACAAGATAACCAGACACAATTTTCTGTCTCTATTTTTTTCATCTGTAAAGACAACCGGTTAAATAATGAATAAATATTAGAGAGCTGAGATGAGGAAAGAAGTTCAAGCTGACTCTGGCTGTCAGAAACCCATGAATTCCAAAACCGATTTCAGAAGGGGGTGTTGAATAATTATGTTAAGCACATAACATTAATAATAATAACATATATTATTATGGCATGTTATATGTTATTAGATTGTTATTGTTCAGCTGTTTCAGTCATGTTCGACTCTTCGTAATCCCATTTGGGGAGTTTTCTGGGCAAAATATTTTGCCATTTCTATCTCCAACTCATTTCACAGGTGAGGAAACTGAGGCAAACAGGATTAAGTGACTTGCCGGGGGTCACACAGCTACTAATTGTCCAAGGCCAGATTTGAATTTAAGAAGACATCTTCCTGACTTCAGGCTTAGCACTGTATTCACCTAGTTATGCCATATAGATAGATGAGAGAGAGAGAGAGAGAGAGAGAGAGAGAGAGAGAAACAGAGAGAGAGAGAGAGAGAGAAGGGGGGGTAATGTTATATTAAGGTGTGCAAAGAGCTTTACATAAATTATCTCCTTTTAGGCTCACAACAACCCTGTGAAGTTGTTGCTATATTATCCCCATTTTGCAGATAGGGAAACTGAAGCAGAAACTGGTTAAGTGACTTACCCAGAACCACACAACTAGTAAGTCTGAAGTATGTCTTCCCTGTGACATCTGGCCGCTGTTGAGGCAGAAGTTAAGTACCAGCTGAACTATTCAGGCATCTGTCAATTCATTCATCATTCAAACAATAATTTTTAAGTGCCTACTACATGCAAAGCATCATGACAATACAAAGATTAGCAAGACACAGTCTCAGACTATAGCAAATTCAGCCCATACTGCAAAATGCTCTTTCTGTTATTCTAGATTTGATTCCTTCAGGGCAAGGTCTGGTTCTATTTGCTAATACGGACATCTAAAGGTATGCTGTGTTCTACCATGTTCTCTGTTTTCAATCAATCTATAATCTTTGCTGCCTGATTGATGCCTGACCCTCTGAAGTGCTTGCTCACATCCTTTATGCCAGGACTTCTCCATCCCTTTGACTGCTGAGGGCTTGAGAGATAAACACAGAGCTGTGTAGAAGGGTAGGGCCCTAAATCTCCAATCCCTGCATCTTTTCATCTTTCTCACGCTGTTAATTCTTGTAAATAATTGTCTTTTCCATGTCATGTAAAGTGCCACTCAAAACATCTTATCACCATCTGAAACCCCCTCAAGAGGGCTGTTTGCTACAGATGGGTTTCTCTAATGAATTTTTTAACGGTTGCCCTAATAAAAAATAGATGAACCAGAAGGAGCCCTCTTTATAGTTGTTATTTCAAAACAACTAAACAACTTAAATTCCTGCTCTCGTTTTTTGCAGCAAAGACTGGGAAGCTCTTCTATTCAACTGTAGCTGAGGATGGCATTTTTCATCCTAATGCCATCTGTAAAGCTCACAGTTACCTTTTTAATACCATATTTTATGCACAGTCTTATTTCCATGGCTTTTTAAATGCCTTGCTTTGCATGCCAACTTTGAAAATGTGTTTATTAATATGATAGCAAACTGTCATCACTTTGTACAGCAGAACAATTAATTCTCTTGTATCTTTTTTGATGGATGCTTCTTCCCCCATATATAGATTTTTCGTACTATTCAGAATCTAAGCCTACGTCAAAGGTTTTGGCCACTTCAAACATTTGACCTCAGACTGAGACAACACTGTTGCTCTTCAAATTGTCTTCTTTGTAGTTCCATGGGAAAGAAATGAAGGGATTTTCTAATTACCTCAGAACTCTGTTGTAATATTGATTGGTACTGAGGGACCAGAATAATGCCAACACTATTCACTTTCCATTTTATAATGATAATCAATAAACATTGGGACAGCTAGGTGGTGGAAAGAGTGGCTGAAGATTTATCATACTGAGTTCAAATCTGACCTCAGACACTCCTAGCTGTATGACCCTGGGCAAGTCACTTAACCCTGTTTGTCTCAGTTTCCTCACCTGTCAAATGAGCTGGAGAAGGAAATGGCAAACCACTCCAGGATCTTTGCCAAGAAGAACCCAAATGGGGTCAAGAAGACTCGGACACAACTGAAAACAACTGAACATCAACAACAATAAACATCTGTCCCTCGGTATAACCAAGCCTGAGATCATACTTCAGTTATCATAGACTTAAGAGTTAGATAGGATGTTAGAGCTCATCTATCCAAGTTCCTCATTTTACAGATGGGGAGACTGAGGCTCAGTAAGTCCCAAGGTCACAAAGCTAGTAATTAGCCAAGGCAGAATTTGAACCCAGGTCCTCACACTCATTATCCAATGTTCTTCGCAGTAAGAGACACTTTATCATAGGATTTCATTTTCTTTTCATTCCACTGTAGAACTAAAAAGGCAGAATGAAAAGCAATGGGTGGAAGTTCCAGAGAGACAGATTGAAGTTCCATTTAAGGAAAAACTTTGAATTATTAGAATTATTAAAAAGTAAAATGGGCTGCTTCAGGAGGTAGTGGGTATTTTATAATCCCCATCCTTAAAATGGGTCTTCAAAAAGAAGCTGAACAATCACTTGTTGAAGGTACTCCTGTTCAATCAGTTAATCAACAAGTTTTAATTCAGCACTTATTATTTGCTCATACTGCGTTAAACACTGGAAACCCAAAGACAAAAATAAAACTACCTTGTCCTGTAGGAGTTTACACGTACAGTCTTCAGAAAATCCAAGTTGGACTAGAGAGGGCCTGAGGTTCCTTTTCCCTCGTCCTTTCCCCTGTGATCCTTAACATCTGAATCACTTACTGGGGGTGCCATATTAGGAATTCCTATTTGGTTCTAGATTGAACTAGACAGCCTCAGAGTTAGTTTCCTTTTCCTTCTGAATTCTATGATTCTTCCATCATATATATCCCCAGAGTCTAAGATGACATTCAGATTCCATCCCAATAGCACCCACGTTTTAAGAGGCAAATGACTACGTCCAATAATTCAGATACCACTGATCTGGGTCTAGGAATAACTGGACTGGGACTGGTTAACCTATGTCCTATCTATGAAGAAAGAAATTGCTAATGAAATTAATAACAGAAGGAAGAAAGATTACAATTGGGCCTATTTAGCCAACTTTAGAGAACAAATGCTTTCAGGTATCCACTTATATTCAAATGGCACAAGGTAATTACAAACCATTCAGACTATTCTTGCCTTTATGGTGTCTTTTCACTTAAAAACTATCTCCAGCAAAGTGCTACTTTGGAGGGCACAGGATAAATCTACTTATTAAATAATCCAAGTGTGTGTTTCTGTTTAATCAACTTTCCTGTTTTTCAGACAAACATCCTAAACAAATTTGTCCAGAAAGCTTCTGTTCCCAAAACACCCCCTTCTAGGATTCAGTATCAAGATCTTCCCTCTGTTCCAGGATAGGACCTTAAACCATAGAGGATCATCAACAGAGGACGAGGCCAAGATGCCAATGCTGTCTCTCCAGTAGTGGTAGGGATGCAGAAAATAGTGGGGACACTCTTAGAAGACACAACTAGCTCAGCAAAGAGAGAGACAATCACCATGTTGGAAACCTTCCAGGCAAAATCATCTCAGTCACCTTAATGTCATGCTTCTGAATGAATTGAAAACGGTTTAATGCTAATATTGGCAAAAGAACCCTCCAAATGGGAAAATCCTTCTTCATATGTATAGGGATGATGATGATAGTTAATATTTGTAGATTGTTATAAAGTTTGCAAAATGCTTTACAAATAATAATAATAATAATAATAGCCAACATTTATTTAGTGTCTACTATGTGTGAGGACAGCTAGGTGATGCAATGGATAGAGCACCAAGCCTAGAGTCAGGAAGATTCACCTCTGTGAGTGCAAATTTAGCCTCAGACACTTACTGGTTGTGTGACCCTGGGCAAGTCACTTAACTGCTTGCCTCAGTTTCCTCATTTGTAAAAATGAGCTGGAGAAAGAAATGGAAAACCACTGCAATATCTTTGCAAAGAAAATCCCAAATGAGGTCACAAAGAATCAGACACAACTGAAAAATGACCAAACAACAACTTTGTGCAAGGCACAGTGCTAAGTGCTTTACAATTATTATCTAATTTTAGTCTCACAACAACCCTGGGAGGCAGGTGCTATTATTACCTCCACTTTACAGATAAGAAAACTAAAGTAGACAGATATTAAGTGACTTAACCAAATTCACACAGCTACTAAGTGTCTGAGGCCATATTGGAACTCAGGTTTTTCTGACTCCAAGACCAGCTTTCTATCCATGTTGGCCCCTAACTGCTAGTGTGGAACAGTGGTTAGAATACTGGCTGAGAGTCAGGATAGACCTGGGTTCAAAGCTTGGCTCTGCTTCTTACTACCTATATGACTTCAGGGAAGTCTGTTGAGACTGTTTCTTCATCTGTAAAGTGGGGATATATATCCCTCTGAATGTCTACCTCTCATGGTTGTTGCAAGGGTATAACAAAATAATATATGCAAATAGCTTTGCAAACCTCAAAGCCTTATGTGTATGGATACATATATACCAGTTATTATCATTTTTATATATTTGCATTCACATATATACAAATATACTAAAAACTTGTCTCATTCCATAACATCCAAATGATACAAGCTAAATAGTCTTCATTCCCAACTCTACTTCTGAGCAGACAAAACAAGCATTCTTGGCCTATAGAGAGAGGTTAAATCATAGAATCGTGGGATAATAGATTAAAGCTGGAAGGACCTCAGAAGCCATGTTGTCTAACTTGATCATTTTATAGATGATGCCAGGAAGGTTAAACAGGCACACAGGTAGTAAGGAACAGAATCAGGACTTGAACCTAGGTCCTCAGACTCAAGTGACAATGCCCTTTCTCCTACAACTATGCTGACTCTGCCAACTTTTTTTTTTCTTTTGCCTGGCCCTCCCAAAAAAATCTTTTCCTAAAAACACTCTGTGATCCATACATATATTCTGAAAAACAAAAACAGATTACAATCTTTTCACTTTTTTGAATTATTATTTCATGCAGCCCTTGAGGTTCCTAGGGACAACTGAAAGTTTCACAAAAAAATAAGGACTTGGGAAATTACTGGTAGAGAAAGTTGAACTGGTTCCTATCCAGCTTTTCCATGTGTGGGGACAGCCAAGCTAGCAGATGAAGGTGATGAATGTGCGGGCTAGAGAAGATCCAGAGCCTCCTCACTTACCAATCAGAATTTTCCTGGCTCAGATTGTAGTGCTAAGGAGATAAGAATTAACAGTGGACTTCTGGAGTCCTACAATCCTTTTGATAAAGACCTTAGAGTAAATCCAAATTGTAAAGAGTGGCAAACAATTCCTGCATGCACAGCACTGGCTCATGGTGCTAGAGGTGGAAATGGACCATTCTAGGCACCAAGCCACTGATGAGACAGATGAGGAAACTGAGGCCCAGAGAAGTTAAGTTATTTGATCAGTATCACACAACTGGTGAGAGGTACAGCAGGAATCTGAACTAAGATTAATCTTCAACCCCAAAGTCAGCATTTTTTCTGCCATACCACACAATATTAAGGCATACCCTATAAACTGCTTGGACAGCAAGGAGATCAAAATAGTCAATACTTAAAAAAATTTATTCAGACTATTCAATGGAAGGTCAAATACTGAAGCAGAGGTTTAAATACTTTGGCCACATAATGAGAAGATGGGACTCACTGGGAAAGATTAAAGGCAAAAGGAGAAGGGAATGGCAGAGGATGAGATGGATCGATAGAAACAGCAAACTGAGCTTGGACAGACTTTGGGAGATAGGGGAGGATAAAAGGGCCTGGTATGCTATGGTCCATGGGGTCCCAAAGAGTCAGACATGCCTGAACAACCAAACAGCAACAAAGTGTTTTGCTCTCCACTACCCCATGAAGGAGGCTGAACAAGTGTTATTCACTCCAAGTTGTATATGAGGAAACCTAGACTCAAAAGGTTAGTAAACTTGTCCACTGCTCCATGGCTAGTAAATGGCAAAACCCAAACTCCTAAGTAAGAACTAGAACTCAAACCCAGGTTTCTTGTACTGACTACCAGACATGGAGAACTACTAAGCTGATCAGTATCAGTGATGATGAGTTACATTGGCCCTAAGAAAAATCACATCTGCTAACTATGTACTTTGACCGCTGACAATGGTCACTGGAATCTAGCCAATAGAAACTTGGGAAAAGTAACAATAAGTTTGCCAAGTGCTTTACATCCATCGTCTCATCTAATCTTCCCTACAACACTGTCAGGTATATGTTATTATTGCTATTATATACTCTCATTTTACAAATATGGTAATTGAGACTCAGGTAACTAAGATTTATTTTACAAATGAGGTAACTGCGGACAGCTAACTGGTGCAGGAGATTGAGTGTTGGGCCTGGAGTTAGGAAGACCTAGGTACAAATCTGGTCTCAGACACTTCCTCGCTGTGTGATCCTGAGCAAGTCACTTACCCTTGTATGCCTCAGTTTCCTCATCTGAAAAATGAACTGGAGAAGGAAACGGCAAGCCACACCAGTATTTTTGCCAAGAAAATCACAAATGGGGTCACAAAGAGTCAGATACAGGTGAAATAACTGAACAACAACAACTGAGACTCAAAGTTGTTAAGAATTTAGGATGATATATTTAGAACTGAAAAAGACCTTAAATGGCAATCTAATCTAACTCCCTCATTTACAGATGAGCAAACTGAGTTCCAGAGAGAGGTTAAATGATTTGCCCAAAGTCACAGAGGAAATTAAAAAAAATAAGCCAAGATTTGAACTAAGGTCTTCTGTCTCTTAAACATAGTTTCTTTCTGCTGCATCATGCTGGGAAGCATCTAAGGTAAAATTCAAACCCAGGTCTTTCATATTATCAATCCAGAAGTATCTCCACTGTGCCATACTTCCCCTTACCATAGTAGCAGTCCCTAAGATAAGGAAGGTGATGAGATTATTGCTGGCCTAAAATATCAAACATTCTCTGTTTTACAGAAATCTGGAAAATTCCAACTTACAAAACATGAATGAAACAATGATTTTAAAAGAATTTGGGGCTCCTTAAAATAACATGCTTTTCTGAAGCATTCTAAATTATTTTCTTTACAAAAACTTAGTCTATATTCAGAAACCTATTTATTGCATAAAGTGAAATATAATCATATTTTAGATCATAGATTTAGAGCTGAAATGACCTGAGAATATTTAGCTCAACCTTATTTTACAAATGAGGAAACTGAGACTCAGAAAGGTAAATTTACCCAAAGTTATATTAGTAAGAAACAGAGTTGGGATTTGAATCCAGGTGGCACAATGGGTAGAGTGCTGGGCCTGGAGTCAGGAAAACTCATCTTCAGTAGTTCCAATCTGGCCTCAGATACTTACTAGCTGTGTGACCCTTAGCAAGTCTCTTAACCCTGTTTGCCTCAGTTCCCTCATCTATCAAATGAGCTGGAGAAGGAAATGGCAAACCACTCCAGTATCTTTGCCAAGAAAACCCCAAATGGGGGTCACAGAGACTCATACACAACTGAAAAATGCCTCAACAACAACAACCTCGGATTCCAAATCTAGTGCCCAACAGTGTTCTTACTTGATCAAGAATACCTCTTTAAAGATTCCTGGTGGAACTCTCTGCCATTGGACATCAGTATACCCAGAAAAAGAAGAACTAGCCTTCACCTGAGCTGACAGTGCAATTTCTCTAAAATCATAGTCTCAGCAGAATGGCTGGAGTCCTGGGAAATGAAATTCTTTCATTAAACTGTTTCATCTTAAATGGTGCCACTGTTCATTATATCTCAAGATGATGCTACTGGCCCACAGTCGGCCAGACTCGGATTTGATGGTTTGGTTCCCTAGTAGTCAGGATGAATTTATGCTTATCCATCCATAATCTCTTGCTTTCTTCTTTAAAAAAAATGATGAATGAAATTGAAATTTGAAACAAATGAAAAATGAAACCTATTTATTGCATAAGGAGAAGTATAAGCATATTTTGAATCATAGATTTAAAGATGGAAAGGACCTGTGGGGGGGGCACTGTGGAGAGAGGAATATGAGTGGCAGGAAGAGGTCCACAGATAAATTTCAAAGTCCTCTGTTCCAGCCTTACTTGTTGACCTTGTCGACCAAGGGCTCCCAGGGGTAGGTCTATAGTCTATGACTATAGAATAGAGCAAAGCTGACTGATTCACAGCAACATCAAGCCCATTGATCTGGCTTCAACAGCAACATGCTCTAGCTAAGATACCCCACATATCTAGATTGGGCCTGATAACATCTGAGGCTCCTTCCAACTTTAAGATGGAGTGATTGTAAATCACCCTTCTCCAAGCACTGAAGTGCACTATGGAGAGAGAGAATGAGAGTGGAAAGTAGAGGTCCATAGATAGATTTCCAAGTCCTCTGACCCAATGTATATAGTTTTACTATACACCATACACATACGCATACCATGCTTTACCCTCTCTCTTCCAAGCCGTCACATATACCATTCCATTGAGCAATTATTTATGGAGAGCCTATCAGAGCTACCACCGCCAGGAGCAGGCAGCACTCCTCACATTGCATATAGTGTCTTGTCAATAGCCCTGGGAGGACTTTTCCTGGTTTCTTTCATTTGAGAGGCAGAGAAGTACAGTGGGAAAGGAAGAGGTTAGAGGATCTGTGAGGTTAGAGGATCTGGTTTCAATTCCAGCTCTGCTATTTACTTGCCATGTGACCTGAAGGAAGTCACTCAACCCTCATCTATAAAATGAAAGGATTGAATGAGACAACATCTGAAATCCTTCCAGCTCTAAACACTGTGCCAGGCATGGTAGGGGTATAAATGAAGTAGAAAATGTGGTCCCCCAAGGAGTTTATAATCTAGTTGAGTGATAAGAGACTAACAAATACATGAAATAATAAGCGACTTCTAAGGTCATTAGAGAATAATACAAGATAGTACATAGTTAAGTAAATTCTATGGTGCCGATTCCAACTGTCCTATTATTAGTAGGGTAGGAGATCAAGAAAGGGCAATCAATGTGGGCTGACTCAGAGTTTAAAGCACTAGTCTCAATAATCCGCAACCAAAGTTACTTAATCAGGGAAAATTTCACAGACAAGGTAGAATAGTAGTAAGACCTTGAAGAATGGGTAGAATCTGGCTAGACAAGGAAGACAGGAAATTCCAGATTGGGTCAAGGAGAAAAGCTTCTTCAAGGTAGAAACATGATGTCTCTTAGTTTATATAAAAGTATAGGCCATACCGGCATAAGTAAGCAGTCTTCTAGAACAGGTAGCAAAGAGTGTCTAGTCAGTCAGTCAACAAGCTCTATTTTAGAGTAATTCCCATGCCTCTGTGCAAAATTGAAAATGCTCCCAAAATTTTAAATCCTGAAAACCAAATCCATGAAAACCACCCTCCCTCTTGATAATGGCTAATAAGTCACTGTACCCATTCTCCCCATCTCTAACCCACACCTACCCCCTCACTTCCCCACCCTCCAGCCCCCTCCCATCAACCCCACCCCCACCCTTGCCAAGAGATGGTGATGCTGTTTCCCTATTAAACCTGCTAAAAGAAAAAAGAAAAAATGGGATCACAAACTGTTATAATGACATGAAGAAGAGATTCCATCCCACCCTACCCCTCAACATTCTCTACTGGCTTTTTTTCTGCAGTTAGGATGTTAACTTGCTTCAGACACCTGTGCTCCTTCTCATTTCTTTTCTGGAAGAAAATCTTGTTAATTTATTAAACTAAAAGTCAATGAGCAGTCTGCCTCAGACTCATATCCTTTTTTTCTCTCCTTGGCTCCCCAGGGCCAGGAATGAGGTGGAGGGGGGAAGGGAGAGAGAAAAAAAAGGTATGACTAAGTGTGGAGGGAAGCAAATGAAAGTAGAAAGACCACGAGACTTTTAAAAGGACAGACAAAACTCCCAATGACCAGCAAGCAATCCCCTGGTAAACACAAAGGCACTCCTGCTGACGCCGGCCATACACAGACCTATACTTCCACCTAGAGTTCCAGAAATCCCCTACACATGGATTTTCTACCTAGCAACTCTGTCTGAGAGTCACAGCTTCACAGTTTCATACTCCAAAGTCTTCTTAAGGAAGGAGTTAAGGTGGGGAAGATGGAGAAAGGGACCACTTACATGCTTAAATGCTCTAACCAGTTCCTTTTTCTTCAAACTAGCTTTCTCCCCCCCGCCCCGACCCCTTTTGGCTATTATTCCCACCCTCCTGTAACATCCAATGCCTTTTATAAAATATTTAGAGGAGCTTAAATAAAGTAAGCCTGTTCTCATACAGAATGCACTACAAAACCTGGAACTAAGCTCCAGGAATAAGAGTTCAATTCTCACCTTCACACTTTTCTGGCCACGCCCACTTTGAAACAAAAAGAATAGCTAATGGTAGAGTTGCATTTTATAGTTTTCCATACACACACACACACACATATATACACGGGATTTCCCCACAACAACTCTGACAGGTAAGACCCCACACACAATATTGTGAGGTAGGTCAACCAGCTTCACTACCTAGTAGTCCCCTCCTACTCATCCCTCTCAATCACCCCCCATATGCAGTTGCCAGTTCTTCTTGATCTTACCTTTTCAACATCTTTCCCATCTGTCTCTTTCTCTCTGCTCACATGGCCACCACCACGTCTAGTTTAAGGCCCCCATCATCTCTTACCTGGACTGTCCTAACCAGTCCTTTCCTTTCTCCAATTCATCCTCCACACAGCTAACAACATGATTTTCCTTACACGGAAATATGGCCATGTCATTCACCTACTCAAAAAACTTATTACTTCTATGATGTATACACTCCCCTGTTTAACATTTAAATATAGTCACAACCTGATAACACTCTATCTCTGAAGCCTTCTTAGATATTACTTCCTTTTAGGAACAGTATTGTTTAGGCAAATTGGCATTCTTTCTGCTCCCATCTCTGCTTTTGCACTCGCTGTCCCTGGAATGCATTCACTCCCAACCCGACTCCTAAAACCCCTAGCTTCCTTCAAGACTCAAAACTCACCTTGCACATGAAGCTTTTCCTGAATTGTCCCCCAGTATCTTCTCCCCATTATTTTTTATGTATTTGCATTTTTATATCAATTTACCTATTAGCTCTATCTCTACAGATCCAGATCATTCTAGATCTATAGAGATCTGTTAACTATAGATCTACATCTATCTGTATCTCTATAGGTAGAGCATGATCTAACTATAGATAAATCATGAACTATCAGAGAGATCATAGATAGATAGATAGATAGATAGATAGATAGATGTTAGCTCCCTCACTAGATCATGAAACTACTTTAGAACAGATACCACTTCACTCGTCTTTGAATCCTCACCACCTAGCACAGTACCTGACACATAGGAGCTTAATAAATACTGACTGACTGACTGAATGGATAGTTTTATACTTCGTCTTTCTGCTTCTAATCTTTCCCTTCTCCCTATTCTCCTTTAAACATTTGCCAGAATAACTCCCTAAGGGGCAAATCCCTGAGAGACAAATCCATGTCACTTTCCTACTTAAAGCCTTCAGTGGCTTCCTGTTGCCAGGAGGATAAGGTCTCATCAACAAGTCAAACACCATCCCTTCACACCACCCCCGCCCCCCCCCCCAGCATGGATTATCACTTTGAAAGGCCTTTGGTGAGTTCCTCCTGAAACCTCCATTTTGTGGAGGTGCCCAGGTTGACCTGCTTTCATTCCCCTACCAACTTTGTTCATGACTTCGAGACTTCAAGATCACGCCTTCCTAGTGCCTTCCAACCAGCCCACCCTGCTTCCTTTTTCAGCTCTCGCTTTTATGTTGTCTTCCCTTACTGGAATATAAGTTTCTTCAGGATAGGGGTTATTTCTCTTTTTGTTTGCATTTGTATTCTTAGTGCTTAATAATGGTTGTCCCCTTCCAAGTTCCTTGACCTGTTACTTAAAGCCCTCCACAATCTGGTTCCCACCTGCCTTTTCTGCCTTATTTCATTCTATTCCCTGCATTAGCCTTACATTGAAGTCTAGACTACTCCTGTTTTCTAAATTCATCACTCCATCTCCTGCCTCCATTGAATTCACACAAGGTACCCTCCAAGTCTAGAATGCACTCCTTCCTCATCTCCACCTCTCAGGATCCTCATCTTCCTTCAAGATGAAACTCAGGGGCTACTCCCTCTATGAAGCTCTCTCTGATTCCACCATAGTCATCGATGTTCTCTCCCTCGTCAATTGCCCTTGTTCTATGCTTAGGACCATAGGTTTTGAACTCAAAGGAAACTTATAAGTCTTCAAATCCAAACTACTTATTTTACTGATGAGGAAACTAAGAGCCAAAGAGCTTAAGAGATTTGCCCAAAGTCACACAGACAGTAGCAAAACTGGCTTCATATCCAAAGGCTTTGACTCCTAAGCCAACCTTTTTTACACTACATAAAGACTCATCTGTATACATGTTACATCTCCTTCCCCCACCAAAATAAGCTCCTTGAGGGCAGTATCTGTTTGATTTTTATCTTTAGATTCTTAGCATCTAGCACTGTACCTTAAATAGGTAGAAAATAAATATCTCCTGAATTGAATTAATAAATTGATAGTTAAGTGTAAAAAAAGAATAAGACATCACCTTAAAGAAGGAAGCAGCTTCCTAGGTTCAGATAACCACTTACCAGATCTCTTGAAGTCACTTGACCTCTCTTGGGCTCAGTTTCCTCATGACAAAGATAGACTAAGTGATCTCTGAGGTCCCTTCCCATTCTAAATCAATGATCCCATAATTGTTTTCTAATCTACATTTGGTGCAATATCCATTCGTATCAAAGCCACAGAAGCTCTGATACAGGGAAAAGAGTATGAGATCTAAAATGGATTCATTCACTCAACAAACATTGTTTAAATACCTACTATGTATTAGAATTGGGCTAAGCATGGGAGATACAAAAAAGACAAAAGACAGTCCCCGTCCTCAAGGAGCTTACAGTCTAGTGGAGGGGGAGACAACATACAAACAAATACATACAGTGCAAGTTACATACAGGATAAATAGGAAATAATTCTCAGAAGGAAGGCACTGGAATTAAGAGAGGTTAGGGAGGGCTTCCTGTAGAAGGTAGCCTTTTAGCTGCCACTTAAAGAAAGCCAGAGAGGTCATCCATCAGAACAGGGGAAGTTCCAGGTATGGGGGACAAACAGAGAAAAATGCCCAGAGCTGAGAGATGGAGTGTTTTGTTCATGGAACAGTAAGGAGGCCAGTGTCACTGGATCAAAGAGTATATGTCAAGGAACAGGGTGTAATAAGACTAGAAAGGTGGGGATGGGGCTAAGTTATGAAGGGCTTTGAATGCCGAACAGCATTTTACATTGGCTGCCTCTTCCTATTATACCCTGTGTGACAATGGGCAAATCATTTGACCTCACTAAGGCCTTGGTCTCCTCATTTATAAAATGAAGGGATTGGACTAAATGACCTCTAAGACACTGAAAGTAATGACAACAAAAATTGTGATCTGCACAATTCTAGAAGTACCGGAGGAAGGACCCCAGCACTTTGTGGTCAGGATGTGGGCAAGCAAAGATAGGCAGACGTGCAAGAGGCACCCAAATTAATAAGATCACAGACCCACTAGAATATTGAAGTATAGAGCATTAATGGAAGTATATAGCATATACTATTATATATATATATATACATACACACACGTATACATATACATACACACACATAATAGAAATATATAGTACAGGCAGCAGAGAATTTCTTGGAGACTGTCCCACTCACTATCTTCACCAGTGTTTGCAGCTGGGAGCCCCTGAGTGCTCTTGAAACATTATCACAGTGGTTGCTATCAATTTTATTTAATCTCATCAGCTTCATACTGAGCCTAGATGGCTTGGCTGCTTCTCCATAACACATTGGGTGTGTAGCTAGTGAGACTTGGCATATATTGGGTAATACTTAGTGCAAGACTTAGTACCACAAGGAACCACTATAATTTTAACATCCTTCAGATTCTACAGATAGATAATGAACACCATCTTGCAATTTAGATCACCCGCATATCCACAGTATCTTTCTTTTCCACTAGATAATGTTGGTAATAATAAACTTATATACATGAAAAATAAATAGGGTGCTGACTACAGGCAATGGCCAACTTTGAAACAGGCTGTGTGCCCAAAGTCACTTGTAAGTCTTGTTAGAATTTGCATTTTCCCACAGAAACAATGTAGAAAATGGTGGTTGGGTTCACAGGTCAACCCATAAACATTTAGTTAACTTATAATATTCCTGAAATATAGTATTAACACTATGTTTTCAACTATACCTGACAGCTATTTATAACTTCTTTATGGAAAAATGCAATCCAAATTTCAACTCTGAATGGCAAACAAAATATGGCCTCCTCATTTAAGCAGTGGACAGGAAAGATTTAAAGAGAGGGAGATGAGGGTGAGGAGAGAATGAAAAGGTAAATTCCTAGAAGTCTGCAACCTATTAGCTCTGTTTGCATAAAAAAAGGGTACCTCTTTGCTTCTGTGGTTTATAAATTACAGATTACTAGGACAGAGTCATTGCTTAAGCAAAACTTCAAAGAAAGTGACAGCTATGAATTGTTAAGGAAATAAGACCATAGAGAATACAAGAATCAGAAGTGAGATGGTCCATATAAGGAAAGGGGGTCCTGCATTCAAGGGTTCATGCAATAAGAAATATCATGACAGCGATGAACTTGTTTTTAACAGCTCTGGACTCCAACCAGAGTAAGCCTTCATATATAATGGATGGAAGGGACACACACCTCACTTAGTACAGCAGTAACCCTTTTAACTCTTCACTGGTCAGTAATAAGCCTGACAGCTCAGCAACCATGATGAAAAGGCCCACAGTTGGAAATGATCTTGGCACCATTAACTCCTCTCTGGGAATCTTCCAACATATGATGATGGATTGTTCATGGTGATGCTAATGACCAAACAAACAGAACCACCCCAAGCTTTACTGTGTTAATTGACACAAAATGTTTGATTAGTGATGCTGCAAAGAGTCTAGTTGCAATAAACCCCACCAATAGTTTTTTATACCAACCATATGATTGACTATAGATTTTATGATGTGGTTATACAGTCAGATGTGAGGCATCTGACTTTCATGGTGATGAATGATGCAGTCAGGACTAAAGTCCAAATGAAATGCAAAAAAGAGAACAAAAGCTTCTATCCAGAAGTATCTTTTATGATTTTGATCAAGATGAAAAAATATTGCAGAAGCTTGCTTTGGGAATCCAAATATTGTGGTCACAGTGTGACACTACTTTAGTGACTCCCAAATCAGGCAACAAAGATAATGGTTCCATCACAACATGCTTAGAATCATCAATGAACTGCCATTTTGTTGTTGTTGTTGTTGTTCATTCTTTCAGTTGTGTTAACTCTTCACGACCCCATAGTACACCATACATTTCTATATCCCAAAGTCTGTCCACGCTCACATTTGTTGCTTCTATGACACTTTCTATACCTACATTTCACCCTCTGCTATCCCATTCTCCTTTCGCATTCAATCTTTCCCAACATTACAGTCTTTTCCAATGAGTCCTGACTTCTCATTATGTGGCCAAAATATTTAAACTTCAGCTTCAGTATTTGTCCTTCCAATGAGTAGTCTGAATTAATTTCTTTAAGCATTGACTGATCTGATCTCCTTACCATCCATGGGACTCTCAAAAACCTTCTCCAGCATCAGAATTTGAAAGCATCGATTCTGTGGTGCTCAGTTTTCTTTATAGTCTAGCTCTCACAGATATACATTGCTATTGGAAAACCATAGCTTTAACTATACAGACCTTTGTCAACAAGGTAATGTCTCTGCTTTTTAGCATGTTATACCAATTTACCATAACTTTCATTCCAAGGAGCAAGCATCTTTTTAATTTCATGGTTGCAGTCACCATCTGCAGTGATCTTTGAGCCCAAGAAAATCTGACACTGCTTCCAGGTCTTCTCCCTTATTTGCCAGGAAGTGATGGGACCAGTTGCCATGATCTTGGGTTGGTTTTTTTATGTTAAGCTTTAAGCCAGCTTTTACATTCTCCTCTTTCACCCTCTTCAAGAGGCTTCTTAATTCTTCTTTACTTTCTGCCATCAGAGAGGTGTCATCTGCATATCTGAAATCGTTGATCTTTCTCCCAGCATCCTTAATTCCAGCTTTTGATTTGTGCAGTCTGGCATTTTTCATGATATACTCTGCACAGAAGTTAAATAAATAAGGTGACAATATATACCTTGTAGTACTCCTTTCCCAATCTTAAACCAATTAGTTTCTCCTTGTTCAGTTCTGACTGTTGCTTCTTGACCCACATACAGGTTCCTCAGGAAATAAGTAAGATGATCTGGTACTCTCATCTTTTTGAGGACTTGCCACATTTTATTGTGATCCACACAGTCAAAGGTTTTAATGTAGGCAATGAAGCCAAGTGGATGTTTTTCAGGAACTCTTTTGCTTTCTCCATAATCCAGCAAATGATGGCAATTTGGTCTCAAGCTCCTCTGTCTCTTCAAAAGCCAACATTCATTTCTGATCATTCTCTGTTCACATATTGCTGAAGGCTAGCTTGCAGAATCTTAAGTATAACTTTGCTGGCATGTTAAGTGAATGCAATTGTTTGGTAATTTGAACATTCTTTGGCATCAAGTCAATTCATTAGAAGCAAACTGCTGAGAAGGAAAAATTTTAGCATCAGCAAAAAGAACTGGTAAAGGTATCCTCTGGCTGGAGAGAATAGAGGGTGGCTAGTAGAAAGCTCCTCCCAGATGTTCCATTTCAGGATGGCACCTAAGAGATATATCTCTTCAATTTCCACCTGGCTATACTCCTCTGGATTACTAGATTTCAATGCTCAGATACTCCCCTCCCCTTCCAGTTCTTTTTTATGGTTAATCTTCTCTCATTAGGTTCTGTACTTTTGGGGGCAGAGACTATCTTTTGCCCTTCCCCAATACTTAGCATAGTGCCTGGCACATGGTAGGTGATTAATATATGTTTACTGACTCACTGATTGGCTGACCATTATTACTAACCTATATCAAAATGTGGGGCACAGGGGTGTTAATGAACATGCCTGGTGGATTCCCAGGTGTTAGAGCAGCTCCAACTGGAGGTACCTTTTCTGGACCCACCATTGAAGACATCAACTAAATGTACCCAAAGAGAAAGCATTCCACACAGCTTTTCAAAAATTGAAAGACCCAAATTTGTACCCAAGTCTGGGTGCAACAGCAGTTTAAAAATAATATTTGAGCTACTGTGCAAATCCCAGGCATGCTTTAATGTATGCAGAAGGAGAAAAATTTACAATTCACTTTATCAGCACTGTAAACAAGAAATGCAATTCTTGTCCTGGAGAATAAAAATCTATTTAAAACTGTCATCATAAAAACGAACACCAAATGGTCATTTCATAGTATCTTCAAGTACAAAGGACAAAGAGGAAATGGATACATGCTGGACAGTATCCACAGGAGGGCAAACAGAATAGTGAAGGACCTCAAGTACATATTATACAAAAATCAACCAAAGGAACTGGGGATGGTTAGCCTGAAAAAGAGAAAACATAGGAGGAATACAACAGTTATCGTCAAATATGTGAAGGGCTGCTATGTGTAAGAAGGTTCTGTTTAGTTTCAGAGGGCAGAACTAAAGGCAGTTCGTAGAAGATGCAAAAGGGCAAATTACGGCTTGGCTTGGTACTGGGAAAAACTCTAACTAGCTATCCAGAAGAGGAATGGACTGTGTGGGCCAGTAGTGGATTTTCCCTTACTGTAAGTACATAGTTCTTAAATAAAGCCTAGATGAACCTCTGTTAAATATGAAATAGAGAGATTATTGCTCAAGTACAGGTTAAACTAGATAAGACTAGACATTGGTCTTGTGTGTTTGCATAACGTATAAATATGCCTTAAGAAAATTCTCAGCAGCCCTGAGATACTTTCTGGCTGAAAAGATTTTGAGTAAAAGCCTATGAGCAAAAAACAAATTTACAAATATCATATTTATAAGGAGATAAAGATACATTATCTTCTGGGAGCAAGTAGCTGAACATGAACTTGTGTCTCACCATCCAACCTGAATGATCCATTTCCAGAGTTTAGTCTATGCAACAACCTATTGCCTCATATTGGGTCTTACAAAAGAAGGGAATCTCTAAGCTTTAGTGGCTGCCTAAGGGATACTGAGTCACTACTTTTAACAACTAAATTAAGGAAACTTTCTCTCAGCAGTTCTATTTGTTATGGTAAAGAACTAGAAACTAAGGGGGCACCCATCAATTGGAAATGACTGAACAAATTATGATGTGTGAATGTGACAGGATACTATTGTGCCATAAGAAATGATGAAAGGAATGTTTTCAGGAAAACCTTGTATGGCCCATGACTTTTTCCAAGATAAAACCAAAGATGAAGTGAATGGATTACTTTGAAGTCTAAATTACAGTTCTGCCTCTTATTAGTTGTGTGACCTTAGACAAGTCATTTAGCTTCTATGGGCTTCAGTTATTCATTTGTTCAATGCGGGAGTTGAACTAAACAACCTCTGAGGGTCCTTCCAGCTTGGAATCTATGATTCTTTGATTTAGAATTGGATCTATGATATCATCAGTGATGGTATTTCCTCCAATAATGCAGACCCAAACTCTCCATATCAACTCTTGCTGATGTTCTCCCATAGGTGTGCCCCCAGAGGCCCACCCAACTACTGGAGCCTTTCTTACTTTCTCTTAATATCAAACAAAAATCAGTAGAGCATCGGGTTTTGATCAGAACTCTACCACTTACCAAGTGACTTGGGGCTAGTTATGTAACTCCTTTGGGTCCTCATCTGTCAAATGAGGAGGTTGTTCTAGATTAGAAGTATCAGACATACAGCACATGTAGCCCACAACTCCCAAGTCAAGCCTGGACCAGATTAAAATGTAATGAGGGAAATCTAACAAAACAATAAGAACACTATAAAATATAGTGGTTTTCTAAGTCAATATACAGTGCATAGGGATCCTTATGTGTGGTGTAGTGATGCCCATTTTTATTTGAGTTTGACACTATTGGGTCTAGATGATGCCTATAAAGCTCTTCCAAACCCTAATTCTGTAATTATATGATAATATATTAACTGTTTTTTCTTATATTCTCAAGATCTTAGATTATAAAATATCCTATAATGAGGAATACCACCTGGACCAAAATGTGAAATGTGGATATAAACCATATTAGTATAAATATAGAAAACACTGATTTTTTCCCAAAAAACTGCCTCCTGTAAAAATTTAAGAGCATCTACAGTCAAGGCACCTGGCACTATACCAGCCTAAGGCTCATTGGTTTCCCCAGAAGCAACAGAAACAGTAGCAATAGCTTCCCTACCAGCCTGGATATAAGCAGAGAAACCTGCGCTTCCCACCCCTACAAGGTAAGGAAGGCAGATATATGCTGTCTGTCTACAGGGTCTGGGTGACTTCTGAAAGCCCAGCATGCTCTGAAATAAGGATCTCAATGCAAAGTCCCTCAACTCTTCTCCATTCCTTCCTTCCTCCCTCCTCCATTGGAGGAGGAAGAATGGAAAGAAGAAGCATTTTATAGTACTTTATGGTTTGCAAAGCATTTTACATATGCTGTATCATTTTATCTTCACAACAACCTTATAAAACAGGTACCATTTTAGAGATGAGCATTTGAAGACTGAAAAAGGTTAAGGGTCATACAACTAGTAAGGGCCTGAGGCAGGGCTTGGACTCCCTTCTTCTTCAGTCCAAAGCCTGACCTCTCTACACCTAGATGTCTATAAAGAACCGCAGTCAGCAGTGGAAGAGGCCCCAGTCTTCTAAGCCCACCCCCCAAAAAAGTCCAACCTCTAGGGTTTGCTTGCCATGCTAAATTTCCCCCATTTTAGGGGGTTCCCTTATTTTTATTGTTTACCATCATATTTGTAACAGACATGTATTTATCTGTTTTCAGGAAAGAAAATGTTTCCTCCAAGTAGGCAAGTGTTTCTACTTAGAAATCGTGCGTTATTAATTTTCTGTTTATGCCCACATATTTGTTTCCTTTCAATGGGATTTCATTTTAGGACTGTGACCTATATCTGAGCTAAGCCCATATATCTGGAACAGCACCGTCCGCATGCATCTGCATACAGCACACATCCACACATCACTCGCAAAGGATCCAGGTTCTTAGCTTTTCATGATCAGCAGTACCCAAAAGGAAAAGAGATATCATTTCTGCACATTCTCAGCTGGAAAGCCCTAATCAGCTTTATTTTAAATCCGTCAGTTCAGTGGTTTTGCTTGCGGGCACATTTTCAATTATCCAACTAATCTCAGGAGAAAGCCAGAGGGAAGCGGATGCCTGCCAGCACACCCTCCAAACAAGTCAGCATAGGGCTTGGCGTTTTCTGTATAGGGGGACGTTGGACAAGCCCTGTATGAAGCACTAGTTAAAAGGTAGATTTCCAAGCGGATCTTGGAGAGGTTTCTTTCCTTCTGCTAGAAGACAGCAAGCACTAATTTCAATTCTCAACAGGCTCTTAATGATGTATTCACATTAGCCATGAAGGCCACCTTTCCACTTTCAGTTCTCTTGCCCCCTCCACCAGAGTCATGAGTTGGGCTGGGCGACTGTGCCATTACCCATGGGGCACTAAATTTCAATAGAGTGTCCCTGCCCCATCCACAAAGCTTTAGAGTCAGGCGATGATTATTTAGAAGAGAGAGTGAGCTGAATGTAAATAAAGGGAAAGACTGAAGGAATGGTACCCTACCAGAAGAAGAAGGTGCATTTATTTTTTGCGAGGCAATTGGGGTTAAGTGACTTTCCCTGGGTCACACAGCTAGTAAGTGTCAAGTGTCTGAGGCCAGATTTGAACTCAGGTCCTCCTGACTCCAAAGCTGGTGCTCTATCCATTGCTCCACCTAGCTGCCCCTAGAAGGTACATTCTTTTCTCTGTGGCCACTTAAAAATAACAAGACACCAAGAGATCCAAGCAAGCCTGCCCTGTTAGGGGGGAAATAAACATACACACACACACACACACACACACACATACACACTTGCTGGTGTAAAAGAACAGAGAGGCACAAACTGAGCACTTTTAAAAAGCGTTGTTTTGCATGATTGCACACATATAATCTATATCAAATTGCTTGCCTTATCAAGCGGGGGGAGGGAAGGAGAAAGGGAGAGAATTTGAAACTGAAAATTTTTAAAAACGGATGTTAAAATTTTTTTGTTTACATGTAATTAAGAAAAACATGTAATTTCCATTTATATGTAATTGAGAAAAATAAAATTAAAATTCAATTTAAAAAATGGTGATGGAAGAATACAAATGGATATCTGAAGAATACTTCAGTGGTGTATGAAGTTTGTCTTCTAAGCCAGGAGTACCTTGTAAAACCTTAGCAGAAGTTCCTTTATCACACCCAAAGACTAGCCACTGACCAAGACATTGGTCATGAGTGGAAAAGAACTGAAAGTGAATGCCTTGCCAGATCCTTGTGTGAATAGCTAGGGCAGGAACTCAGCCTCTCAGGGTTTTTTGGACTACTTACAGATAAGAGACTTCTACATGGTCTGAGAAGGATTACATGGGCTGAAGGAAGACACCTGCCATGGGAGCACTGAGGCTATTCAGTGCACTCAATTCTAATATTCTAATGAAAGCTTCTATGTACTATGTCTTGGAAGTGAATCAATGAAGCATACAGCCAGAGATGTGATGAAGAGGAGAGTTTTCTGGAGGGAGGCAGGAGGAGGCTGAGCCAAGGTATAATTGTGTAATCCACTCATAAAAGCTCTAACCTAAGGAAAATAGTGAAACTATCCAAAAAGAGGCTGACCTAAAGGAAGAAAGAGGCAGCCATCATTTTGAGTGAGAAAACTTGGTGGTAACCCGCAGATTGTCCCCTGGTATTGGACAGTGCTTATAGCAGGTAGAGATGATGGCTCTCTAATACTAAATAAAGTAAGGTACTGTGCTTTGTACCCCTTATCTGCTACATAGAAGATGTTAACAGCAGTTGCTTTCCTACAGGAACTAAGCATAATCAATCACAGAATCTGAGAATTGGAAAGGACCCCAGTGGCTAGCTAGTACAACCCATACATGAAATTAACAAGCATTTCTATTTTTTCTTTTTTTAAATTTTAGACTTAAATAGTAAAACTTAATACACAATAGAGAAAAGAAAAAGAAACATGATATGAACTTAAGTACTGAAACTTAAATATAAAATAAGGAAAGAAAAAAGCATGTCATGTGCACAGCAGAACATAAGAGAGGATTCAAACTATATAGCAACAAATTTCCATTTCAAGAAAGCCTATATAATAAATACTATGCATTGTGTTGAAAACTGTCCATCTTTTCTTTGCTTTCTTGTAGGTTTTCTTTTGTTCTCTGTTGTGCACTTTTTACTTTGTTCTTTTTCCTCCTTTCTACTCCCTGCCCCCCCTCCACCAAAAGGCTACAATTAAGCCTGGAGATATTTATATGTAGATATAGATTTAATAAGCATTTGTTAAACAACTACTATGTGTGAAGTACTTCAAATACAAAAACCAGTATATAATATATATCTACATAAAATATATGTGTGTGTACTCTCATATATATGTATATACATACATATGTGTATGTATATACATATATACACGTGAAATGCTCCCTGTTCTCAAAGAAATAACTAGGTTCTGAAGTACAGAATCAAGTTAGAAAAAATAATTAGTTAAAAGAGGAAGGTACAAGATGACTCCTCCTTCTAGCAACATTCTTGAACCACTGTCTCACAAGTACCTCTCTTCCAACAGGGCAATGTCTTACCACATCTCCTCCCTAAACTGAGGGAACTCCAAGCAAGGTTCCCAGTATTTGCCCAGATACAGAAAAGATTCTAGTTAAGGCTCTTACCTCCCAAGGGGTCTAGCAGAATGCTGAGTACATGGTAAGCATTCAGTAAACACCTGGTGAACTCGTTAAACAGAAAGAAAAATACAAATTCTAACAGCCACGGAGGACAGATCTGAAACCAAGAGTCTTATGTCTGATCCAATCTTAAAATGGGAAGTGAATATCATTTCCCGTTGCTCTGTGCTTCAGCTACATTACCTGGTTTTCTAGAGTTCACAGTTTAGAATGAAGTTCAGATATTATTACAACATTAAATTATCACAACATAAATTAAAAAACAAAATCCCTGTAGAACAAAACCATTTATAAGACAACCCAGTCCATTTAATTCACTTGTTTCAAATATTAGCCAATAAAATAAATTTAAATTAGTTAAATAAAAGAATTTGGACAACCCTTGAGAGTATACTGTGGCAGATGTGATCCCGGGGCTACATCTGTTACTTGAAAATAAACAACCACAACTATCTAGGCTGATTGTGATGTTTATTAAAAATGATATGATGATTTTCCTAGAGTATTTTTCACATTGGCTAATGAAACCTACCCCCAGCACCAGAGATAACAGAGACACATGTGGTGGGAGCAATACACTACCCCTCTCCACCCCCAACTCTATGCAAGTTGGGCTAGTTTTTTCATAAAGATTACCCTAACCATCCTTAAGACTTGGTTGGCCCAGGGGACTAGAGGTTTGGGCTGTTATCACTTCCTGGTTGCCTCATTACAAAATAGCCACAAGATGCTCCAGGTGCTCTCTCTTATATTTACCTGGTGGGTCATGGATAAGCTACTTAAGGAATGGAGCTATGCTCATCTGAATCACTCAAAGTATCCCCAGTGCCTATCCTTGCTAATTATTATTCTCCTTCTATAGCTAAGTAAATCTCTTTTTTATTAACTGTTGAATGACCTAAGAGCATCTTGTTTCATCCTAATACGGAACCTAAATGATGGTAGGACCGGCTAACTTGGGCCCAACCAAGAACAAGACAAAACTCAAGATAACAAGATAGAGTCTTGAGCTTTCTAAGGAATAACTAGAGCTGATGCTTCATGTAGGACCAAGTTCTACAAAACTGTGGTCCTAGGCACAACAGAAGGCCACTAAGCAATAATTAGTCATTGAAAGGTCCATAACAGATCAGATACGGAAAACAGAGGTCAGGTCCTAATACCATTTAGCAGAGTCTCGAACATAGGATTATGTCATAGAGTCCCAATATAACAGCATCAGCTGCTTTCCTAAGCAGTCATAATGGTCTGGTTTTCATCATTTGTCAGCACCGCATGTTGCTTCCTGCAGTATATTCACCTAGCGATAATCATTGACTGTCTAAGAAATACTCCAAACTTCAGAGTACACACATTACCAAAAAGTCACGTAAGCCCAGGAAGAATACAGTCAAATAGGTCCAGGTGTTCCTGTTACTTTTTTTGTTAAACAAACTACCCTTTCCTGGATAAATAGGCCCAGGCCAACTAAAAATTGGTACAACAGAAAGAGTATTTAATCTGGAGTCAAAGAACCAGTTCTGTTCTTTTACTCACCAATGCTCCCATGGGTAAATCACCTAACCTCTCTGGGCCTCAGTTTTCTCATTGGTAATAAGAGGAAGTTGGAATAAATGGCCTCTGAGGACCTTTCCTGATCTCAAGTCTATTATCCCTAAAATCTGATTTGGTCTTTCTGCCAAAGATAGTGATTCAATTAATCCATCAATAAATATAAGTCTTATAACTTCATCCCTACACCAACATCTCCCTAGAAACATTGCTTTCCAATAACTAAGTTTTCCCTCTTCCTAAGAATATATATCTTCCTATATCTTTATTAGTTTTTCTTTTTTTTCTCTTTGAGTAAACTGATTTTTGCTCCCTCTTTCTACATGCCATCTACAAATAACTAATATCCTCTTACCAACAGAGATTGCCCTTAGCAATCAAAAAATATTACAAACTGCCCCTGACTCAGACTATCATTTTTTTTTAGAAGTTCTAGTTCCAAATGCCAGCTTCTGCCAGAATGTTACAGATCATCGAT
This sequence comes from Vombatus ursinus, assembly GCF_900497805.2. Classification (NCBI taxonomy): domain Eukaryota; kingdom Metazoa; phylum Chordata; class Mammalia; order Diprotodontia; family Vombatidae; genus Vombatus; species Vombatus ursinus. Next base: position 60,165,336 of record NW_020954576.1, on the reverse strand, counting down.
TTTAAAGTGGAAAGGAATGAGGCCAACATCTAATCAAACTCTCTTATTTTACATATAAAGAAACTGATTCAAGAGAGATTAAGCAACTTGTCCTAGGTCATATAGAGAATAAGAAATAGTGTGAGGATTCAAACACAGGACCTGGGACACCAGATCCAGGAAACATTCCACTACACATTTTAAAATGGAAATTTTAACAAAGTGTTCAAAGCATGTTTTAGCAATTTCATTAAAAGATCTCTAAAATCTCTGATGGGGTAGCTAGGTATTGGAGTGGATAGAGTACTGGCCCTGGAGTCAGGAATATGAGTCTTCTTGAGTTCAAATTCAGCTTTAGACAATTATGAGCTATGTGACCATGGACAAATCACTTAACTGAGTTTCTTCATCTATAAAAATTGACTAGAGAATGAAATGGCAAAACATTCTAGTATCTCTGCCAAGAAAACCCCAAATGAAGTCACCAAGAGTCAGGAACAACTGAAAACAACTGAACAACAACAACAAAAATCTCTAATGGTTGAACTTAAGATACCAGTGGCAGGGGGTAGATCAGATGTAGGAGAAGGGAAATTTTTATGAGGTACCCCTCATATTATACAAAAAGACAGCTCAATGTTCAGCATTCTCCTAAGCCCAGACCTGCTCCCTATGCCAGACTCCCATCCACACAGGTAATAAACTATAGAACCTGATGCTACAGAGACCAAAAATATAATGTAGAAAGTAGAACCACAGGGAAGGACACTCCCAGTAATTTTCTGGAAAAAATAACAAAGAAGATGACATATGACTTCAGATATTTTAGTATATTTATATAGCAATAATATAATATATTAATATATAAATAAAATCAATTTTAGTATAAATAGGATTAGGACAAGGACCAAAGCTGGAAGGCACATGAAGGGTACACTTCATCTGACCATCTCCTTTTATAGACAAGAAAACTGAAAGCCAGAAGGGGTTAAATGACTTACCCAAAGGCACACAGCTAGTGACCAGCAGAGTTAGAATCTAAAGCCATGTCTTCTAATTTCACATCTAGGTTTCTTTCTATTATACAACACTAAACCTAAAATTAAAGTAATACATTTTATATACTCACAATTTTATTAGACAGAGATAAATGTGATTTTATAGACATCCCAAAGACTTGGTCAAATTAGAGGGATGATTTAATATGACAAAGAAAGAGTATACCCCTCTTCAAAAGAAACAGATTTTATAGGAGAGAAAGGGAGTTGCATGTCAAGAAAGTATATGTGTTACTAAACTGGGAAGCATGGGGAGAAATAACACAGTAGTAATAATCTACACACTGCTTACCCAGTGGAAATGGAGAATACTTTCCTCATAAAAATCATTAGGGACGAAATTTTTTGACTATTCAGACATCTGGAAACCTTGTTCTACTAAAAAACTCTGAAAGTCTTCACTTGTATTGTTAATAATTTTATGTCTTTGAAAGAAAGTTATTATTCTGGACTTAATTCTAACCAACAGCAAAGGACAGATTGGTGAAATAGAAGTAACTATAACCATGGCACAATATAGCCACGTCATCTTGGAGCTCCTAATATTAAAAGAGAGGCATGGCTGTCCATATCCAGAGAAAGAACTGATGGAATCTGAACTCAGACTGAAGCAAGCTATTTTTACTTTGTTTTCTTCATGGTTTTTTTTTCCTTTTGATCTGTTTCTTCTTTCACAACTGTGACTAATATGGAAATATGTTTTACATGATTGCACATGCAGAACCTATATGAAAGTGCTTACCGGTTTAGAAAGAGGTGAGGAGAAGGAGGGAGGAAGAAAAATATGGAACTCAAAATTTTGTAAAAATGATGCTAAAAATTGTCTTTATATATAATTAGAAAAAATACCATTAAAAATAAAGAAAAAGGAGCATGTTGAGCATGAGTCAGACATGTACCCTAAACTTCAAGAAAACAATTGCAGTTTTGTTTTTTGTTTGTTTTTTTTTAAAGAATCAAAGAAAATATAGGTATGCATTCTAGCCAAAAATTCAAAAACAGGAAATTCTTTAAAAAAAATGAAATATCAGTTTACATCGATCTAGCACTTAAAGGATAACTAAATGTTTTCTTCACAACAACCCTGTGAGTTTAAGCAATGAAGTATTATTATTTCCATTTTACAGATGAGGAAACTGAAGCAGAGAGAGCTTCCCAAAGAAATTTGGCTTTTTTCAACATTCAAAAACCAAAGTAACAAACAAAAACTCCAAAACAATGAATATACATATATATATAGATATATATATAGAGAGAGAGAGAAATATCAGAGGCAGGAAACAAATTCAGGTCTCCTGACTCTAGGTCTAATGCCAAGCAGCCCTCAACACTTCCAGGTGCTGTCTGAACCAGATTTTTAAAATTCAATAAAGCATAGATAATATCACATTTTAAAACAACATCAATATGTGGTCCACATGGATCCTTACATATAGACTAGTGACTCCCATTTCTATTTGGGTTTGACAGCACTGTAGTATATGAGCTCCACTATATCACAATAAATCCCAGTGATAAAGAAAACATAGAAGGAAATCAATGGAGTTGCACAGGCCTCAGATTTTAAAAGAACCAAAAACTAAAGAAGATAAGCACATTCAAGGATAAATCCAAATGAGTAGCATAAATCTATCAGAACCACAGGGACGCAACCACAATGGGATTTAACCCTAGAGATAAGTCCCTTCCCACATGACTGTGTGTCCCATAACTATTTCTGAGACTTCATTAAGAATAGTGTATGTTTATGTAATACTATAAGGTTAACCACTTTCCAGATAGTACTGTGAGTTTGGTAGTATAAGTAGTGCTGTCTCCATTTTACAGATGAGGAAATTGTGACACAAAGAGATGAAGTGACTTCCCCAAAGTCACACAGTCAGTAAGTGCTGGCGTCAGACTCAGGTCTGCTGATTCAAGGATAAGGGCATTTTCAATGATATCACACTACTGATCTGGTAAAATATCCCATTGCTAAAAGATCATACCACCTCAATAGAGTGCTGGACCTAGAGTCAGGAAGACCTACGTTCAAATTCAACCTCAGACACTATGTGACTCTAGACAAATCACTTAACCTCTGTTTACCTCTGTTTACCTCAGTTTCCTCAAGTGTAAAAAGGAGATAGTAATAGCACCTACCTCCCAGGGGTTTTGTGAGGATCAAATGAAATAATATTTGTAAAGTATCACAGTGGTTAGAGCACAGGACCTGGAGTCAGGAAAACTCCTCTTCATGAATTCAAATTGACCTCAGACACTTACTAGCTATGTGACCCTGGGCAAGTCACTTAACCCTATTTACCTCACTTCCCTCATCTATAAAATGAGCCAGAAAAGGAAATGTCAAGCCACTCGAGTATGTTTGCCAAGAAAACCCCAAAAGGAGTCACAAAGCTTCCGACATGACTGAAAAATAACTTAACACACAACCTCTCAGGTTCTTTGTGAGCATCAAATGAGATAATATTTGTAAAGCATTTAGCAAAGTGTCTGGCACATAGTAGTCACAGAAATATTTCCTTCTTTCCTTCCTTCACTAGTCAAACTACATCTGAGATAGTGTGCCCTTTCCTGGGCATCACACTTTAAAAGGGACACTGACAAAACAGAATAAACAAAAGAGAGTGAACAAAGTCACTTGGGTCTGGAAACTATGTCATGAGAAACAATTGAAGGAAATGGCAAGGAGTGACCTAAAAAATTTTGGGAAATTATAATAGCTGTCTTCAAATATTTCAAAGACCATTATCTAGAAAGGGGTAAACATTTGCATTGCCTATGTCAAAGAGCTGTAATGAGGAAGGCATTTTACAAGTCTTAAAACACAATAGCAATGTCAGTTAGTGGTATGCCGTGATTGGTCCATTCTCTCCAGAAGTAGGTAGATTTCAGGTCAATAAAAAAGGAACCTTCTAATATTTGGAGCTGTCCAACAATGGAAAAAGCAGCCTTATAAAGTAGTGAGCAACCCAGCTCTTCAATTGTTTGAGCAAAGCTTATTTGTCAGAGTACTTTACTGTAAAGTGGATTCCAACCTGGACTAGGTAACCTTGAAATCTCTTTCTACTCTGAGCATCTATGATTCTATGAAATCCAGACATCGCCAACACATCTGTTATTTGAATTGCTAATTTTTCCAAGGAAAGGGGTTTCAAATTAAAAACTTGGCCCAGGGTCAATGAGGATTCTGAATTGGATTTACTGAGGCAAAATGCAATTTGATCTTAACAACTGAACCAAGATCAAGCAAAAGTCCAAGTGAAATAAAATAGCAATTGAGTTATGTGAATTAATAAGCCAATATAACACACAGGCAGAATAACTTTTCTGCCACTCATCACAGGTAAAAAAGGACTCATGAAATGTCACCCAGGTCGAGGAGGTATTTAAGCCATAACTCTTGCAATTTAAAAAGAGTCAAACTATAAAGAGGTCAGGGAGACTTGCAAAACACTTAAGTACAAATGTTCTTCCTATATCTCTTAGAGTCCTGATGATCCCAGTTCCTGCCACACTCAAAAGAGGCCCTGATATCGGGTTTGGGGATGGGGTCACTATGTGCTGGTGACTAGGAGAAATAAGCAAGTTTCAAAGGAAATAACACTCATAGGGAAAGATGATGTGGTCCAAGTAGTGACCATGTAGAATAAACCAGAGTTCAGACTGGCTAAAACCAAAGTATGTCAAAATACCAAATCTACTGGGTCTTGGCAAGAAAGAGGGGAAAAAATAGTGGGGTCAGAATTTGTCAGGGCAACTGACCTACACAGGAGAGAAACATTAGCAAGAGATTGGTTTATCTTACAGGACTTCCCTGCCCCAGAGAACATTCTTTGTACCTGACCACAAGTTAGCCACTCCCCTTTTCTCACTCTAATGTTGAAACATTATTGAGGGATCAAACTGAGGCTTCGAGGTTCTCTGATACCCTAAAGATAATAAGAATAGTCTCACCGGTTTTTCTCTCATTGATGTCAGAGAACACAACAATATCTATCATCTTAGGGTTTGTTTCTTGCACATAAAGAATATTTTCTGTTTCCATTTTTAAGTTACCTGGATGGGCAAAGGTAAGTAAAAAAGTTGGTGGCATAGTACATGGAGAGCTGCCTATGAGACCCTAGAAAAAGCTGTACACCAACGGTGTCTGTTTGCCTCAGGTCCCTCATTTGTAAAATGAGCTGGAGTAGGAAATGGCTCCAATATCTTTGCCAAGAAAACCCCATTTGGGGTCAGGAAGAGTTGGACATGACTGAAATGATAACAACAAAACATATTCTATTGTATTTTTATTTATCTTATTAAATATTTCCCAGTTACTTTTTCTTTTGGAGGAAATCAGGATTAAGTGACTTACCCAGGGTCACACAGCTAAGTAAGTGTCTGAGCCAGGATTCGAATTCTGGTCCTCCTGTCTTCACGGCCAGTGCTCTATTCACTGCACCCCCTAGCTTCCCCTCCCAATTATATTTTAATCTAGTTCAGGCCACACTCAGGAGTACTGGCATTTGACACCTCTGCTCTAGGCAGTTCTCAGAAGCTATAAACTGACAAGCAGGTCCTGACAAAAGATGAACTTTCCTCCCCTGGGAGTTCCTTATACCAATTAAATCACAGGTCCTAGCAGCCACAAGTTTAAGAAGATAAGAAAAGTCATGAATTCCAAGCATCTAAATATGGCAGCTTAATGAATCTAGTATTAGCAGATAATAACAGTCCAAAAGCCACAAATGCTTTTTGACTCTCTGGAAGTGATTCAGGCAGTCTTTGGTGGCAAGTTAGCTAGCCATGCAACCTCACCACTGTTGGGATTTCCCCTCACCCAGAAGTGCTTCACAGAGGACTAACATCCTCCCCATCCTCCATAATCACACCCTTGCTTGACTGAGTTAAAATAAATCAATATGCATCCAGCAATCAAGGGGGATAATTCAGTTAGGTAAGACTTCTAAGGCCCCTCTAGCTCTAATCAAGGATTTATCTCAGATATGCAGATGAAGGCCATCTACATGGCTGATTTGATTTGGGGCAGAGTGAGATGGGTCAGTAGATAAAGCCCCAGGCCCAGAGTCAGGAAGACCTGAGTTCAAATTTAGCCTCAGACACTTACTAGCTGTGACCCTGGGCAAGTCACTTAATCTCTGTTTGCCTCAGTTTCCTTATCTATAGAATGAAGATAACAATAGCACCTATCACCTAGAGTTGTTTTGAAGATCAAATGAGATAATAATTGTAAAGTACTTAACACAGTTCCAGACACATAGTAAGTACTGTGTAAATATGAGCTATTGTTGGGATATGTGCAAATATTAAGCCACCAGTTTATCTCTTCTTTTTCCATTTCTGGGTATATAAACCACAGCAAAGCTTGGAGGTTAAATGGCTGCCCAAGGTCAACTCAGAAAGCCCAATTTCCCCTACTCTCAGAGCAGCACCCCAGGAAATGCTTCCTCAGAAGGTAGGAACCAACCCTATTTAAATGGGATTAGGGTAGACATCAAAAGGCTTCCCAAACAGAACAATTTAAGAACTAAAAAAAAACATGGTGGTGATAAGAATAGTAAACTTAATATCAAGGCTCTTTTCTGATGCTACTGCCCAAGGGAACAATGGGGTACACAAGAGTTTTCCCCCAAATCTGTATGAAACATCCCATGTTACTAGAGCAGCAGGATGCAATAGAATTGTGGGGAAGAATGAGATCCTATAGATAGACTGAGAGAAGGAAAAAGAGGGAGAGAGTGGTATGGAGGGATTGGATTGACGTAGCCTACAGGTGATATTTGGTACATATGGGAAGTTTGCAGTTGAATTCCTCAAGACAGTATGATATGGCAGAAAGAGTAATAGGTTTAGAATCAGAGACCTAAGATTCAAATTCTAGCTTTTCTGCCAACTAACAAGCTGTGTGACTATATAAAAGTCACTTCATCTCTCTGGGCCTCCTTTTCTTCCTCTGTAAAATGAGTATGTTTAACTAAATGATCTCTGAGGTCCTTTTGAGCACTCAACCCTCTTATCCCATGACAAGATTGCTATATTCATGGCTTTTACTCTTGTTCTGCAGTACCCCACCCCCACCACATCTTCTTCAATATAACCCATCCATTGTCATCCAGTTAGAATGCAAAAGTCACTTCTGTGCTGTGTGTACAGATTTCAGGGTAGTAAATCATGTGCAGGTAATAAATAAAAGGCATAGCCTTAGTCTATACTTTAGTATGTGCAGGTTAACAAAACAATTAGGTTTTTAATGAGCTTTTCTAGTTCACTTTCTAATCATTTCCAGGCTGACTAGGCCCTCCTTTAGGGCCCCCAAGAATCTGTCTTACCCTGCTCCTTCCTTACTCATTGTCCTTGTCTTATTTCCAATTCCAGACCTATTTCCCTTAGCATTCCTGGTCCCTGTGGAATTAAAACCCTTTCTATCTGGATTCAAGTTCTCTCAAAAATCACCTGAACCCCAACTCAGCAAGTTCCCACTATTCCATCTGTCATAGAAAGATCTGTATCACCTGCTGGATTAGTACATGCTCTAAGAACACGGAGGTCACCTAACCCAGACATACATTTCCTAACATCAACATTATTTTCAATATAAATTTATGAATATTAAAAGGACAACCATTTCAGTTACTCTTATCCCTGCTATACAGATTATCCTCTACTTGCACATGAATTTTTTAATTTACCAACATCTTGATTCATATTCTCTACCAAAGTCAAGTGTCCCTTCTGCTCCTCAAACTGTGGCATACAATAGTAGAAAAACCCTTAGACCTGAAGTTGGAAAGCCTAGGCATTTCATAGATCGAGAGTTGGAAGGGATCTCAGAAGTCATCTTGTTCAACCTCTTTAACTGAGACCTGGAGAAGCTGTGACTATTCATTCCTCCTCTATAAAAGATTATGAACTAGAATTGCTGTGTAGAATCACAGGGAAAAAGGTCATGGCAATACAGGTAAGTAAACATTAAAGACAAAATTGGAACCCAGATCCTCTTACTCCAGAGCCTTTGTCCCACTATTTGGAAACCATACAACTATGAGTAAATCACTTAGCCCTTCTGAGCTTATTTCCTCATTAGGATCACTGACTAGAGGAGGCGGAGCCAAGATGGCAGAGGGAAAGCAGTGACTTGCTTGAGCTCTCCCCCAAACCCCTCCAAATACCTATAAAAAATGACTCTAAATAAATTCTAAAGCAGCAGAACCCACAAAAAGACAAAGTGAAGCAAATTTCCAGACCAAGACAACCTGGATGGTTGATCAGAAGGTATATCGCGCTGGGTTGGGAGAGGAACGCAGCCTGGCGTGGGCGTGCAGGCCATAGAAAACCTGGAGCAGGCCTCAGAGGACCAAATCACAGGCAGCTGTGGTGTTTTACAGACTTCTCAAGCTATGAACGCCAAAGACAACTTAGAAGGTCAATGGGAAAAGTCTGTTTCTGTGGTGAGAGAGAAGCATGGGGTCCCAGCCCCATTCCCCAAGCTCAGTCCCAGGGTGGCGGCTGCCTCCTGAGCTTCTGGACCACAGACTGAGGGGGAATCGAGTGGTTGATCAGAGGGGGATTGCAGGGATCTCTATGCTAGTGCAGGATTCTCTTGCTTTGCCCATGCTTGGATCTGGGTCACAGTTCTGGGTGGCGGTCCTGGGGTGAGGAGGAGCGCTAGTATGGTAGAGCTTGTAAGGGCTGTGGAGAGGAAATCCTCCTCACAGTTCCAGGACATATAAGAGTTCTTGTGGTCACTCATAGAGCACAGCACAGGACAGGAAAGGAATAAACACCTCACCCTTGATCATAGCACCTTGGAAGAACTGAAAATTTACAGGTCCCTAGAAGTATCCCTGAAAACAGCTGCACAAAACCCTTAGAAGCTTGGGACAATACATTCTCCACACTAGAAACAGACCCCTACCTTAACAAAGAGTTTATAACTCAAGTAATTGTCTGAGATCATGAGCAAGCAGCACAAAAAGAGTCAGACTATATTATCTTACTTTGGTGACAAAGGAGATCAAAACATACAACTAGAAGAAGACAATGAAGCCAAAGCTCCTACATCCAAAGCCTCCAAGAAAAATATGAATTGATCCCAGGCCATGGAAGAGCTCAAAAAGGATTTTGAGAAGCAAGTAAGAGAAGTAGAGGAAAAACTGAGAGTGATGCTAAAGGAGATCCAAAAAAATACTGAAGAAAATAAGGCCTTAAAAAATAACTTAACCCAAATAGCAAAAGAGGTCCATAAAGCCAATGAGGAGAAGAATGCTCTAAAAAGCAAAATTGGCCAAATGGAAAAGGAAGTCCAAAAGCTTACAGAAGAAAATACTTCCTTAAAAATTAGAATGGAGAAATTAGAAGCTAGTGACAATTTGAGAAATCAAGGCACTGTAAAACTAATCCAAAAGAATGAAAAAAATAGAAGAGAATATGAAATATCTCATTGAAAAAACAATTGACCTGGAAAATAGATCCAGGAGAGTGAATTTAAAAATTATTGCACTATCTGAAAGCCATGATCAAAAAAAGAGCCTAGACATCATCTTCCAAGAAATTATCAAGGAAAACTGCCCTGATATTTTAGAACCAGAGGGCAAAATAGAAATTGAAAGAATCCACCGATCACCTCCTGAAAGAGATCCCCAAAGGAAAACTCCTAGAAATATTGTAGCCAAATTCCAGAATTCCCAGGTCAAGGAGAAAATATTTCAGGCAGTCAGAAAGAAATGGTTCAAGTATTGTGGAAACACAATCAGGATAACACAAGATTTAGCAGCTTCTACATTCAGGGACCAGAGGGCATGGAGTGTGATATTCCAGAGGGCAAAGAAGACAGGATTACAATCAAGAATCACCTACCCAGCAAAACTGAGTATAATCCTTCAGGGTAAAAAATGGTCATTCAATGAAATAGGGGACTTTCAAGCATTCCTGAGGAAAAGATCAGAGCTGAATATAAAATTTGATTTTCAAATACAAGACTCAAGTGAAACATGGAAGAGGTAAACAGGAAAGAGAAATCATAAGAGACTTAGTAAGGTTGAACTGTTAACATTCCTGCAGGGAAACATGATTTATAACTCATGAGTCCTTTGTCAGTATTACAGTAGTGGGAGGGAAAAAAATTATATGCATGTATGTACAGATAGATAGATAGATAGATAGATAGATAGATAGATAGATAGATAGA
>NW_020954576.1:60044836-60155096 GCF_900497805.2 Vombatus ursinus | reverse complement strand
AGATAGATAGATAGATAGATAGATAGATAGATAGATAGATAGATAGATAGATAGATGTGGGCACAGGGTGAGTTGAAGATGAAGGGGTGATATCTGGAAAATAAAATTAAGGAGTGAGAGAGGATTATACTAGGAGAAGGAGAAAGGGAGAAGTAGAATGGGGCAAATTATCTTACATGAAACAGACAAGAAAAGGCTTTTACAGTGGAAGGGAAATGGGGGAAGGTGAGAGGAAATGAGTGAATCTTATTCTCATGGGATTTGGTTTAAGGAGGGAATAACATACACAGTGGGGTATGGAAATCTATCTTACCCTACAGGAAAATGGGGGGGGAGGGGACAAGAGAGTAGGAGGTTGATAGAGGGGAGGGTAGATTGGGGGAGGGGATAATCAGGAGCAAACACTTCTGAAGAGGGATAGGGTCAAAAGAGAGAGTGGAATAAATGGGAGGTAGGATAGGATGAAGGGAAGTATACTTAGTTTTTCACAACATGATTACTATGGAAATGTTTTGCATGACTACACATCTATAACCTGTATCGAGATGCTTGCCTTTTCAGTGAGGGTGGGTGGGGAGGGAGGAAAGGAGAAAATTTGTAACCCAAAGTTTTAAAAACACATGTTAAAAATGAAAAAATAAAAAATAAAAAAGATGAAAAAAAAACACGTTAAAAAATAAAAAATAAAAATAAATTTAAAAAAAAAGAATCACTGACTACAGCAGGGAGATAAAGAGTGCCATTTCAATCTGAGAAGGTTTAAAATATGAAGGACTTGGGGTAGTAAAGAGCTGGAAACTAAGGAAGTGCCCATTAATTAGAAGATGGCTAAACAAATTATGGCACATGAACATGATGGAGTACTGTTGTGCTATAAGAAATGAAGGAGGGTTTTAGAGAAGACTTATATGGGAAGACTTATATGAACTGATGCAAAGTGAAGTGAGCAGAACTTGGTGAATAATTTATATAATATTATAAAGACAAACAACTTTGAGAGATTTAAGAACTCTAATCAACACAATGACCAAACCTGATTGTGAAGACTAATGATGAAACATGCTACCCTCCTCTTGACAGAGGTGATAGACCCAGGATAGACACTGAGACATTTTTTAGACATGCATAGCCAATGTGGGAATTTGTTTCGCTTGACTGTGCATATATGTTCCAAGTGTTTTGTTTTCTTTCTCTTTCAAATGGGAGCAGCAGGAAGATGGGTGGGATCAAAGATGGATTTTCATTAATTGAACAAATTAAATAAAAAACCTTTTAATAAAATTCGTCAGTTTCTTGTACCAAATTCAATTGCCAATTCGACAGCAAATGCCCCTGAAAATAAGTGATTATGTAGAAATTCAGTGTCTAAACCAGAGACAGACATAAGATGTGTTTAAATGAAATTTATTAGAATACCTACCTTATAGCCAGCTAGAGATAGCAGTAAGAAAGTTAAGGGATACTCTGGTACTCTAAATATGTGATGATATGGCAGTTCTTTCCAAGATAGCTTCCCAGCTTTTCCTTTTCCACAGGAAAAGTCTCATCTCTGAATATGTTATTGATGTCCCCCTCCCCCTTTTGGGGACATTCTAAAATAGTAATTACGGAGAATTAGGTGTTTTCTGCAATCTCCACTTCTAAATCTATGCTTTGGTTTCTTTGAGCTCAATAACTGATTGTGGGGCATAAGAATATGGGACTGGAATGTTTCCCAATGTACTGAAGGTTAACAAACAAGGGAGATATGGAAGATTTTATCTATGATCCCATGTACTATGGGTCTATTTGGACCTAGATGGATACTTATCTATGCGGTTATAAATAAGGAAGGAAAGAGACCTCAGTTGCTTTCAAAAATTAAAGCAAACAAAGGTAATAAGCAACTAAAACCAAGTAGACAATATATAGATATATAGAATAGCAATATATAGACAATATATAGATATATAGAATAGCAATTAATACAGACATGGTACTTCTCAGGGAATTCTGCCTGGCCAATGCTGGGAAAAATGACTCTGGGCTATACTCTCAAATTATGACTTGTTCTCAGTGATTCCACCCAGGAATACTAACTCAAATTCTGTTCTGGAAGAGGAAGAAACAGATCCTACAAAGAAGGAAAAGGTCTTAATTATTAATATAGCTATGTATAAATATGTATATGCATTTATTTATTCTATAGTAAGCAGTATTGGTTTATTTATAGAGGTGATTAGAGCATTGGAAAGAACACTGGACCTGGAATCAGGAAGAGCTGAGTCCAAATGCTGCCTCAAATACTTCCTAGCTGTGTGACTTTGGAAAAGCCACTTAACCACTTTCTGCCTCAGTTTCCTCGACTATAAAATAGGGATAATAATAGCATCCACCTCCCAGAGTTGTTATAAAAATAAAATGAGAGATCTGTAAAGTGTTTTGCAAATCTTTTGTTTTTGTTCAGTTCTTTTTCAGTACTGTCTGATCCTTTGTGATCCCATTTGGGGTTTTCAGGGCAAAGACACTGGAGTAGATTGCCATTTCCCTCTCCAGCTCATTTTGCAGATGAGGAAACTGAAGCAAACAGAGATAATGACTTGCCCAGCGTCACACAGTTATTAAGTATTTGAGGCCAAATTTGAACTCAAATCTTCCTGACTCTAGGCCCAGAATTCTATCCACTGTACCAACCCTTTTGCAAACTTTAAAGAGCTTATAAATGCTAGGTGTCGTTGTTGTTGCTGCTGCTATTTACAATAACAGAGAGGAAGGACGGCACTTGTAGTTACAAAGTTCTAGGAAGCAAACCTATCCTTATACACATCATAAAAAGGGTCACAGAAACCACAAATCATGGCACTATAACAACTTCACCACATATAACTCAAAGGATTGTTATGGGAAAAGTGCTTTGTAAACTATAAAAATCCTATAAGTACAAATAATAATGATAGTTGAATATGTCTGCGATCTCACTAATGTAAGTACTCCCCCTCTCTCCCACCAACAACGGATCCCAATCCATCCGTATCATCTCATTGTGTACAACCTTTGTCCCTGCCCTTCCATACGTCCTCCATAGAGGAGGACAACATGCGGAGGATCTCCTTCTAATTCTCTTGATATTTCAGATACCTTAGGAGCACAAGGGCTGCCCATCAGTTATTTCTCACTCTTGCAACACGACCAGCTCATCTCTATTTCTAGCCGTATAACTGGCTGATGACATCCTTTACACCACTTCTACAATACAATTCTTCATTGGTACCATGTTATGTCCTGTGCTATATATACTTCTCATCATACTACTTACTCTCTCCTAACTGTCTCTCCCAAGCAGAGGATGTCAAGTACCATGACCAACATGCCTCTGATTCACTTGTACTTGTCCTGGACCAATACAGAACAATTCCAATTTGGTGAAAGATGTAGACCTTGAATCCCTTTGCCTTTTTCCTCTCTCTTCCTTTTCCTCCGTTGTCACTCCCACTCCCACTCCTGTAGAATGCTGACTTGGAAATCTCCACTTTTCTAAGACTTCCCTTTTCTCAGTAGGCTTGCTTTTTCTATGTTACTGCAACACCCCAGCCTCCTTGGAAAACCTAGCCTGTGTAGTTCAAGACCTCTGCACAGAATGCAGGCTAGGAAAAGTCTTAAAGTCCCTGTATATAGCATCCGTTTTCCCCCTGAAGATAGAGATCCTGCCTCATTCACAACCAAGGAATGCCCAAGATACTGTACTGCCTCAGTTAGAATCTGATTAGACAATGAGACTAAATAAGGATATCTGAATCTGGAATTTCCTGTGCTTTTTTGTTTTTTCTGTGGGTGAAACAAAAAGTCCTATTGACTCTGGCTTCTTTAATTACAGTTGAAACAGCATGAGCATTATCTTTAGACTGAAAGTTCTCTGACGCCTACGTTTTCTGCGAACAATGCTGAAAACAGAACACCCACAGGAATAATGAAGCCTTCAGCCAAGGCCCCACAGTTTACCAAATTCCTTGCTCAGTGAGAATGGCTTGCTGGGGGCTTCTTGAAAATTATTTAAAGGGCACCCATAAGTTTCCTGGTTGCATTGGGAAAACAGCATCAAAATCCTACCTTAGAACTGGGCTGTTTTTATTGGTTAAATCCTCGTCCATAATGGTTGCATTGAACAGGTTTGAACTGTGACCATTTCCTGAGTAAAAACACCTGAGAAGCCAAGAGAGATGCAAAGCTATCTGTGCTGAAGGAAAAAGATGACAGAAAAGTAACTTTGTCCAGCTAGAGATATTTTAAGGTTAGAATGCCCTCTTTGGGTATGAAATAATACTAGCAATTATACTAGCAATGCTTTCTCTGAGAACTCAGAGACAAATTATCATGAGAATGAGAAGAAAAAAAATTTAATTGGGCATAATAGAGAATTTTGGACAGTGCTTATTCGACCAAGATAAAGCCTATAATCCAGGGAAATGTCAAAATGACAAATGAATTAAAGATTCAGATTGTTCTGCTATTGACCAGGATATCCAAGTTATGGGAACTTTCATTTTCCCTGGTAAACTTAATTATTCTTCCACAGTATACCATCTATTCATATTCTCCATTAAGGACACTGGATACTGAGGTAACAAGACTTTGGAGAAGTATCCTACAAAGGTATGCTTATCTTGACTACCAGTCATTATAACAATAATAATAACTACTTATATTTCAAAGAATTGCAGAATTTGAGAGTTGGAAGGGACCTCTGTGGCCGTCTTGTCTAACCCATACATGAAAGTTATCTCTACTAAGACATAACCCGACAAGTGGTTGACCAGCCTGTGCTTGAAAAACAACCTCCGTGGAGGGGGAACCCACCATCCCTTAAGTTAGCCTATTCCGCTTTTGGACAGCAATAATTGTTAGGAAGTTTTTCCTAACATGGAGCCTTAAATTAGTCTCTTCACAACTTCCAATAATTATTCCTGGTTCTACCCTCTGGAGCCAAGCAAATAAGTCTTCCACATGACAGTCACTCAAATACTTGAAAACAGCTATCATTGCCCCCCCAATCTTCTCTTTTTTGGGTTAAATATGTCCAGTTCTTCTAACCGATAGTCACATGTCATGGACTCAAGACTCTCCTCTAGACACTAGCTGATCCTCTCTCCACACTATTGCTTATCACTGTCCTTCTTAATCCATTTTGCCCAGAAATGAACATAATACACTAGATGAGGTCTGAATAGGGCAGAGTACAGTAGGATTATCCTATTCCTATGCCTAGATGCTATCTATAGAGCTTCTGTAGAAAGTCCTTTCTTATTCTTATACCCTCTTAATACAGCATAGGAATACATTGCAAAGCAAAATATAAATGATTTTTGTCAATTTTTTCCATGAATTTTGGGTTATTAGCCATATCTAAATAAGCTGCAGTTTACCCTGCATTAATGTGTATTCTATACCCTCTAATCTTATTCTGTACCCTCTTAATACAGCCCCAGATCATATTAGCTTCTTTTTTTTTTTTGCTTCCTCATTACATGGTTGATTCGTTTTGAGCTTAAAGTTCATTAAAGCTCTTTTTTTGAAACAACTTCTATCTATCAAGAACTCCCCATCATATGCCTGTAAAGCTAATTTTTTTGTACCAACTGCAAGACTTTATATTCTCAACCTGTACCCCATTGAGCAGGGGTTCTTAAACTGGAATCTGTGAGCTTGTTTTTTCTTTATATCATGATAATTGTATTTCAATTTAATTTGTTTTCTTTGTGATTCTTGTATTTTGTTTTTAAGAAGTACTATCATTTTTTTTTTTAGGCAATTGGGGTTAAGTGACTTGCCCAGGGTCACACAGCTAGTAAGTGTGAAGTGTTTGGTCTGAGGCCGGATTTGATCCCAGGACCTCCTGACTTCAGGACTGGTGCTCTATCCACTGCGCCACCTAGCTGCCCCTGTATTTTGTTTTGAAAAACATTATTCTGAGAAGTCCCATAGGCTTCACCAGACTGCCAAAGGGGTTCATGAAGCAAAAAATGTTAAGAACTCCTACACTTGAGCTACCCACTGATGCTTCAAATGGGAACTACTGTGTATCCTTTAATGTTACCTTTTTGTTCTAGTCCCTCCAATACTTCCTGATCCCCTAATTTACTGCTAAACAATGTGGCATAGAAATGTCAGCTCTTCCATGAAGTCCTCCCTGATGACATCAACTGAAAATGTTTCTATCTCTTCTGGAGTCTCATAGAGTTTTCTACCATTATTATTATGCCTCTACATTATATCTTTTACTGTAGTATTATGATTATTTGTGTACCCATACTACCTTTTCTATTAGACTATAAGCTTCCTGAAGGCAGATACAGTGTCTTACTCAGAGTTATATTTCTCAAGCAACTAGCACAGCAGTGACTGGGCTCAGTTTGCTTGCTCAGTGAATGAATGAATAAAGATACCAAAGTAACCCATACCAACAAGAGAAACAAGCAAGAAAATTAAGAGGTAGGGGCAGTTGGGTGGCACAGTGGATGGAGCACTGGCCCTGGATTCAGGAAGACCTGAATTCAAATCTGGCCTCAGATACATAACACTTACTAGCTGTGTGACCTTGGGCAAGTCACTTCACCCCATTGCCTCGCCAAAAAAAAAAAAAAAAGAAAAGAAAAAGAACTGTTAAGCATCAGAAATAAACAAAAGAACTATGTTCATAAATTTAAAGCTGGAAGAGACCTTAGAAGCCATACCAACACTATCTTTTTATAGATGAGGAAATGGAGCCCAGAGAAATTATAAGTGACTTGCCAAGAATCACACAGCTAGTAGTGTCTGAGGCGGAAAGTGAACCCAAATCTTTCTGACTCCAAGTGTACTTGGACTCTACCCATCACCCATATTGGTTATCAGATAAAACAGAGGCCACTTGAAAAAGTAAAAGTCAAAAGATCTGAGTGCAAAGCCCTGTGGTACCACTCACTACCTGTGTGATCTAGAACAAATCACTTAACTAGTCTGAGTCTCAGTTTCCTCATCTATAAAATTATAGGCTGTACTAGATTGCTAATAAAATGAGATTATTGTAAAAGAAGAGGGCTAGATTAAAGGTCTCTTCTAGATTCTATAATCTTATTAAGTCACAAGAAAGATGTCTAGATCACTGGAGAATCTTCAATGTCATTAACTGTATACAGGATTAAGTTGATGTGGGTTAGGAACAATATTTGTATCTTTTTAAAATTATCTTCCACTATCCACCATCCACTATCCTATTAATGTAGGGTAAACTACAGCTCACTCAGATATAGCTAATAACCTAAAATTCATGGAAAAATTTGACAAAAATCATTTCTATTTTGCTTTGCAACGTATTCCTATGCTCACTATTGAGTTTATCTGATATTCTAGGAATTCATACTATGTTAACTAAGTAACATGCATATCTGATTTGGGAGGCACTAGAAAGCTACTTGGCTTCCCCATCCTACCTCCTAGCTTAATTCTGCCTCCTCCTTGATCCTGAATATAAATAACATTAAGAAAAGTTTCAACACTCTTTTATCCTAAAAACTACACAAAGTATAAATATAGAGGGACATTCATCATAAAAAGCATTCATCTAAAACCAAACATAAACATCACATGCAATTGGAATATACTAGAATTTTTCCTAATAAATCCAAGAATAAAGTAAAAATGATGTCCACTCTTATTTGATATAGATCTGGAAATGTTAGCAGTAGCAATAAGACAAGAGAAAGAAATCAAAGGCAAAAAGATAAGAAAATAAAGGAAAGAAAATCATCCCTATTTGCTGATTATATGATGGTTTACTTTAAAAATTCCAGGGAATCAGCAAAAATTCTAATTAAGATACTAATAGCTCTAAAGTTTCAGACTGCAAAATAAATCTTCAAAATTAACAGTATTTCTATATAATAGTAACAAAATCCCAGAAGCAATAATATAAAGGGAAATCAAATTAAAATAACTACAAAATGCATACTTTTCTAAAGATCAATATACCACAAGATACTTTTATAGATTTAATTATAACATGCTCCTTTATGAATTTAAGAATTATTTGGAGGGCAATTTGGAACTATGCCCAAAGTGCTATAAAATTGTCATACTCTTTGACCCAGAAATACCACTTCTAGGTCTGTATCCCAAAGAGATCATAAAAATGGGAAAAGGACACACCTGTACAAAAATATTTATAGCAGCTCTTTTTTGCAGTGGCAAAGAATTGGAAATTGAGGGGATGCCTATCAATTGGGGAATGGCTGAACAAGTTGTGGTGTATGAATGTAATGGAACACTATTGTGCTATAAGAAATGATGAGCAGGCAGATTTCAGAAAAACCTGGAAAGACTTACATGAACTGATGCTGAGTGAAGTGAGCAGAACCAGGAGAATATTGTACATAGTAACAGCCATGCTAACTTTGATAGACTTAGCTCTTCTCAGTAATGCAAGGATCTAAGACAATTCCAAAAGACTCATGATGGAAAATGCTATCCACATCCAGAGAAAGAACGATAGAGTCTGAATGCAGATTGAACCATACTATTTTCTCTTTTTGTTTTGTTTTGGTTTTTTGTTTGCTTGTTTTTTCTTTCTTGTGGTTTTATCCTGTGGTTCTAATTCTTCTTTACTACATGACTAATGTGGAAATAGTTTAATATGATTGTGCATGTGTAGCCTATATCAGATTGTATGCTGTCTTGGGAACGGGGGAGGGGGAGGGAGAGAAAATTTAGAACTCAAAATCTTATAGAAGTGAATGCTGAAAACTAAAAATAAATGAATAAATAATTTAAGAATTAAGAACAACTTAAATATCTGGAGAAATATTCAATACTCAAGGCAGCTAGGTGGGACAGTGGATAGAGTTCTGGGCCTGAAGTCAGGGAGACCAGAGTGCAGATCCAGCCTCAGACATTTACTAGCTGGGTGACTCTGGGCAAAGCACTTAACCTTGTTTGCCTCAGTTTTCCCATATGTAAAATGGGCTGGAGAAGGAAATGGTATACCACTCAGTATCTTTGTTAGGAAATCCCCAAATAACATCACAAAGAGTCAGACACAACCAAAACAAATAAACAACAACAGCAACAAAGTACTGTGCCAACATTATAAAAATGACAACACTACCAAAGTTAAATGGTACTACCCAAAAGGTAAGTGAACAAAGGATATGAAGAAACAATTCTCCAAAGAATTACAAGATATTTACAACTACATGAACGCTCCCAATCAATAATAATAAAGAGAAATGCAATTAAGATACCTGAGGTTTCACCTCACATCTTGCAAATTGGTAAAGTTCACAAAAGATAAGAATAGTCCAGGCTGGAAGCATTGTGGGAAGATAGGCACCCTGGCACATTGTTGGTAGAACCATGAATTAGTACAACCATTTTGAAAAGCAATTTGGAATTATGCAAATAAAGTGACTAAAATGTTCTTACCCTTTGACTCAAGGCTTCCACTACTAGGTTCATACCCTAAGGAGGCCATTGATTTTTTTTTAATTCTTGTATAAATCCAAATATTTATAGTAGTATTTTTCATGATAGAAAAGAATTGGAAACAAAGCAGATGCACATTGATTGGGGAACGGCTAAAGAAAGTGTTACTTGAGTGTAATGGAATATTACCATGCTATAATAAATGACAAATGAGATGAATACAGAAAAGCATGGAAAGACCTGTATAAACTGATACAGAGTAAAGTAAGAAGAGCCACAATATAAACAATGACTCCAAAAATGAAAGAATCACCAAAAAATCAGAAGTGAATGGTACAAAATTATAAAGAACAAACATGGATCAAAAAAAAAAGATATGAGTAGACAGTTTCACTCTATCCCTTTGCAGAGGTGGGAGGTCCACAAATACTGTATATTGCTTATATTTTTAGACTTTTGTGATGCATTGATCAGTTATAGTGGGTTTTTTCCTTTCCTTTCTCCTTTTTTTTCCATTTTATTTTTACTGTTAAAAAATATTTGTTATATGGTATGGCCCTCTAGGAGGGGTAAGGGAAAGGATAATGAGGAAATTATGATGATATAAAAGACACATCAATAAGAGCTTATTTTAAAAAAATAAAATAGCAACACATCTCCAACTAATACAAATACCTTTTGCAAACAGAGTTAGATTCTCTCTACTGCAAAAACAAAGACAAAACAAACAAACAAACAAAAAAGCAGTATCTACTCTCAAGGGGCTCACAGTTTAATGGGGGGACAACATGCAAACAAATATAGACAAATAAGATACATTGAGGGATATTACAGCTATATAAATTGTGGTTAATCTCAGAGGGAAGTTATTTAGCTTAAAGGAGAACTGGGAAATGCTTCTTGTAAAAGATAGGGCTTTAGGTGAGACTTGAAAGAAGCTACAAGGACATAAGGAGAAAGAGCATTCAGGAAAGGGAGACAACCAGTGAAAATGCTCATCAGGATATGGAGTTTCTTCTTTGAAGAATGTCAAGGAGGCCTGTATCCCTGGATCATTAAGTATGTGGAGGGGAATAATATATAAGAACACTGGAAAGCTAGAAAGGAGTCAAGTTGTAAAGGGCTTTAAAAGCTAAACAGAGGATTTTATATTTGATCCTGGAGGTAATAGGGTTCACCAGTCACAATGTATAGGGATGAGAGATAGAGCCTCTAGTAGGAAGGATAGCTATCAGTAAAAGATAGGCCATTTATTGCTTGAAAATCCCATTTCATAAAATCATTGCAACATATAACTGAGATCTCAAAATGAAAAAAAAATAATAGGAATTCAGAGGAATAAAAATATGAATATCTTATCACAGTGCCCCTCTAACAGACCTATATAATATCCCCTCCTCTTTGGCTCATATAATCATATCTCCAATCCCTATAGAATAAACAAGGCTCTTCTATGTATAAACAAATTATTTAAGTAGGACAGGTGACAATATCAATAAGCATTTGAAAACAAGATCTCCCAGGGATTAGCCAAAGATGATCCTCAGATAATCAACCATCTTGATTCACCTCACTTTATTTGGAACAATATTCTGCCTCAAAGAAAAAGAATAACATAGCATACTCATGATACCCTACTTTTGTCAGCACTTTATACTTTTCAAGGTTCTTTTAAGTATTACCTCTTTTGAAAGAATGGACTTTGGTAATCCTAAAGCATCGAGTGTTTTTTTCAATATGATCCTGGAATAAAGTAATAGAATCTATCAGGGTTCTTAATCTAAATTCTGTCAACCAGCATATTATCTATTCCTCCTTTCCCTTCCCCTTCATGTCATCTGCAAATGGCTCAGCTGAGGATATACTCTCTCCATTTGAAAAGTATGCCATCTATGTTCTAAGTAAATGTAATTCAAGTATTCAATTCAACTTTGCTAAGCACCTATATGTTAATCATAATAATGATAATAATAGCATTTATATAGTGCTTTAAGGTTTACAAAGTACTTCTCAAACATTCCCTCATCTTATCTTCACAATAACCCTAGTAGGTGCCATTATTATCCCCATTTTACAGATGAAGAAATAGAGGTTAAATCACCTGCTGAGAGAAGTAATTATTTCTCTCTTATGTTAATAACCAATTATTGAATTAGGACTAAGGTCTTCCCCCCTTCTATTTCCTCGTTCCCTGTAGGCTAGTCAGTTGAAGGACAGGGCTGATAAACAGATGAAATCTTGAGCAGATGGATCCCACTGGGAAAACTCAGATCTGATCAAAAGATAAAGAGATTCTAGTCAGGTGAAATCCAGCCCATTCTGTTTTAATCAGCCAGGTCTGAGTAAAGATGGACCCCCTTTTGTCTAGATTGCCCCAGGCTAGGTAGTCTGCATAAGAGATAAATCTCTTAGTCTAAGACTGAGTGATCAGAGTCACTCCCTCATTAGAATAACCCATCTCTCATTATAATATTCATCCTCTCATTAATTGTTAATCAATCAAAGTTGATTTCCACCCTCAGGAACACCCATTCTTCCAAAGACATTCCAAAGCATTGAGTGGGTTCCATGAGGCGTCTTTGGGATTCAAGAGTACCACTGACCCTTTTGTTAATTATCTACCAGCATAATTAATAAAATCCTTAACTACCCAGAAACTATGTCTCTCAAACTTTTTCTATGTCACATTGCCCAGAGTCACACAGCTAGTAAGTGTCAATACAGAATTTAAATTCAGGTCTTCCTAACTCCAGGTCCAACACTCTTTCCACTGTACCACCTAATTGCTTTACATACCAGACAGAGGTGCTGGGTGCACCTAAGACAAGGAAAGAATCCTTGACCTCATGCAACTTACACTGTATATTCATCCAAATTACTGATAGAAATGTTTACCAGATTAGGTTCAAAGAAAAATTCCTGGAGTATTCCCCCAAAGGCTGGCCACTATTTGAGTTTAGTTACTCAAGTGATTCTGAATCCATACAACTGTGCTATCAAGTAACCCATATCACTATCTTGTTCAAAAGGATATTATTAATTTCTTGAATAATGTTGTTGTTGTTCAGTCATTTTTCAATCACATCTGATTCTTCATAACCCCATTTGGGGTTTTCTTGGCAAAGATATTGAAGTGGTTTGTCATTTCCTTCTCTAGCTCATTTTACAAATGAGGTAACTGAGGCAAGCAAGGTTAAATGACTTGCCCAGGGTCACACAGCTAGTAAGTGTCTGAGGTCAGATTTGAACTCAGGAAGAGTAGTTTTCCTGACTCCAGGCCCAGCACCCTATCCACCTAGCTGCCTCACGGGAGATAGGATGGCTGACATCAAATTCCTCAGTAAATTCCAAAACGACATAGGATCTGCTCAGGTTCAAGGATGGAAGGAGTATTCAATTCCTTATCAGTTATTGAAAGAGGAATTGTAATACATGCAGCTGTCCAGCTTTAACAAGTTATTCTCATCAATGCAAAAGGTGTTGTATCAGCCGTCAGACAATAGACAAGTAGGCCTTCATTTGCTAGTCTCTTTATTGCTAAATATACATATACACGTATGTATATATATGGTTGGGACCTATGATTTCATCAGTGTGGAGAACTCTTTATATGGAGACTTCTTCCACAAATGAATCTTAGCAACTCATCTGTAACTTAGAGTTTTACAGAGTTTCCTATGCGGTGAGAGTTATGACTATGATGATGATGATGATGATGATGATGATGATGATGACAGCTAGTATCTATTTAATATGGCACTTTAAGATTTATAAACCCAGGATGTGAACTCAGATTTTTCTGGTTCCAAAGTTGGTCCTTTAGATTACATCATGTTGCCTTTCATAAACAATAAAATACAAAAGAAATAAAACAGTAACCACAACTCTAAGGAATAAAAAAAACACTAGCATATCCCCCCAATATATATACACAATACTACTAGAGCACTGAAGCTTTATCTTATATACCTTTGTATCCTTCAAAGCACATGGCACAGTACTTCACACTTGTTAGATGGTATGTAACTATTAATTGAATGAATGTATAAATGAATGAATATGTTAGGTTTATAAAACACAACAGGACAGGGAAAGTTGCATAATTAAGGGTTAACCTGACTTCTGTAGACACACGATCTAAATCTATTAGGTCTATATTATATACTTTTTAAAATGTAAATGATCCTAATTCTCTCTCTACACTGTCTAGTATAGGAATTCTGAATCTTTTTTCTGCGTCATGGACCCTTTTGGTAATCCAGGGAAACCAATAGACCCCTTCTCAGAGTAATGTTTTTAAATACATAAAATGCATAGTAATCCAAAAGAAACAATTATATTAAAATAGTTATCAAAATATTTTCCTTAAATAAGCTCAGGGTCCCCAGGTTAAGAACCCCTGGTCTGATAGAAAAATTGTTCAAACCCTCACCTTCACTTTCAGTCTAATGGCCTATGAATGTAATGAGAGACACTGGAGAATATTTCAAATTACATTGAAATGCAAAAACAATTTTTCTTCACAGATTTGGAATTTTGTGGTCATTATGTAGCTTTCACAAGGACTGCTTTTGTAGGTTTCTAATTTATTAGAACCCAGCAGCTTCTTTTTAATCTGCTTGTTATTTTGCTTAAATTATTTGACCACTGCAAGAAAAAACCCTTCCTTTTTCAACTGACAGCTTAAGATTTGAGTTATAAGGGGAATGTTTATAATATATGCAAATCACAT
This sequence comes from Vombatus ursinus, assembly GCF_900497805.2. Lineage (NCBI taxonomy): Eukaryota > Metazoa > Chordata > Mammalia > Diprotodontia > Vombatidae > Vombatus > Vombatus ursinus. The sequence continues at coordinate 60,140,932 of NW_020954576.1, read as the reverse complement.
ATGTTCCTCTGTGTTAAAAATAAAGCACAATAATTATATCAAATCATCTCATCCATCAACTCACATATCAATAAGTGACAAATAACGAAAGGGGAAAAGCTGAGTTGTTGATGCATGTCATAAGACTTCAAATTTAAACACACACACACACACACACACACACATACACACACCATTCAAGACACAATGCACTCATTAATTTCCTAGACAACTTTGGATACTCCACCTTCCAACCTGTGAAAGCAGTTAGTTTTCATGCAGTGCCACCTGTCAAATGTGCATTCTTCTATTTCTGTTGTATTTCTATGCATGCGTGAACATGATTGTGTTCATGATTAATATCAATCTGAGATACACGTAGCCACGGGGAGTCAAAGTACTCACTAGATTCTGTCAACTAACTAAGAGAAAAATCCAGATACACCTAAACACCAGCCACCTGCTCAGGCAAAATGTGACAGCTCTGTTAACAGGCCAGGGAACTTTATGCAATAGCTTGAAACTGGTGAAGAATAACACAGCAGTGGGGAAAAAAGAGTTCCTTAAAAAAAAACTGTGCAATGAATATCTGTGATATCTGATAGCTGCAATATATTAAAAAATTGACATTCAAGGCCCATTCTTCAACAGATAAATGGTCAAAGGATAGGAGTGATTTTCAAAGAAGAAATACAAATTACCAATAACCCGTGAAAGACTGCTCCAAATCATTAATAATAAGAAAATGCATATTCAAACAACTCTAAGATTTTCACCTCATATCCATCAAATTGACAAAATTAATAAAAGGTAGAGATGGTCAGCTGGCATCTAGGTGACACTGACAGCATGTTGGGCCTGGAGTCAGAAAGACTCATCTTCCTAAGTTCAAATCTTGCTTCAGACACTTACTAGCTGTATAACCGTGGGCAAGTCATTTAAGCCGGTTTGCCTCAGTTTCTTCATCCATAAAATGAGCTGGGAAACCACTCCAGTATCTCTTCCAAGAAAATCCCAAATGGGGTCATGAAGATTCAGACATGACTGAAACTGAACAATAAGAGATGAGGGGTTGGGAGAAAACAGGTCAGTGGAGCTGGGAATTAATACAACCATTGTGGAAAACAATTGGAAATTATTTCAGAAAAGTCACTCAACTGTGTCATAGCCTTTGACCCAGTGATCCACTACTAAGATACATACCTCCACAAAACCAAAAAGAGAAAGAAAAGCCTGGTATATACCCAAAATTTAATAGTGGTGCTTTTTGCGGTCACAAAAAAAAAGTGAGTGTCTGTAACATTGAAGAATGTGTTTTAAAATATGGCATATGAATATAATAAAATATCACTGTGCAATAGGAAATGCAAATATAAGAAATTCAGAAAAAAATACGGGAAGATTTATACAAACTTATACAGAGCAAAATAAATAGAACCAGAAGAAAAATATATACAATATCTATAATAATATAAATGAAAAAATCCTAAAAGGCAACTGAACTCAAATTAATAGTAAAAACCAATATTGGTCCCCAAGAATAGATTACAAAACAATCATAGTTCACTACTCTTGCTAAAGAAGTTAAGGACTATGGAGAAGAATGCTGTACATGCTGACAGAGGCAAGATTTTTATCAGTCATTTTTATTAACTTTGTTTTCTTTGGCTAGAAGGGAAGATCCAATGAGAGGAATCAGGAAATGAGAATAGTATGAAAAAAGTATACATTTTATAAAATTATAGTTCATATGGTACCACATGGAATCAATACTGGTCTGACTGAGCACCAGTCCTGTTGTCAGAAGGACCTGAGTTCACATCTGGCCTCAGACACTTACTAGTTGTGTGACCCTGGGCAAGTCACTTAACCCTAATTGCCTAAAAAAAAAAAAAAAAAAAAAAAACCTGGCCTGATTGTTAATAGAAACTAAAATAAAAACAGCATTGAATCTGACAAGTGTAACTCCAGGTTAAGAACCTTTGGTCTGATGGAACAATTGTTCAATCCCTCATTTTCCCAATGGTCCAATATATGCTAGCTTAAAAATTAAGAATCAACTAAATTCAGTTAATGGGGTGTATTGAACTAAATTAGGCACTATAGAATACACCGAACTATTAACCAAATGACCCGGGCTCTGACCCTAGCTCCATACTAGCTATGTAACCTTGGGCAAATCACCTAACTGCCCTGAACCTGTTTCCTCATCTACAAAATGAAAAGATTAAATTAGACAATATTTAATTTAGACAATAAATTAGACAACAGCCCTTCTAGCTCTAACATCTTATGATTCTAGCATCACACCAATACATTTAAAAACATAGAGTCATAGATTTAAAGCTGGAAGGGGACTCAGAAAACTATCTTAGCCTAACATCCTCATTTTACAGATGAAGAAACTAAGGCTGAAGTGATTTGCCAATGCTTATACAAGTAGTAAGCATCAAAGGCAAGATGAACCCTGATCTTCTTATTCCAGACTAATGTTCTTATCTATGACATACCTCCTAATAAAATGTTGCCCTTTCTCTCAAATTTATATTACTCTGGAAAACTCCAAACATGTCAGGAGGGTAAAAAAAAAAATCATCAGACTCATAATACACTACAGGTAGGAAACTGGAGCAGAGAAAGAGCACAGCAACATGAATTAGCAATCCAAAAATCACATGACTAGTCCAACTAGAAACACAATTGTGCTATTCTACAAATGTCTCCTTTGCCTTTCTGCTCATAGTTTGTGTCTCAATTCTCTTTGTTCCATCTCACATCTCCCCTGAGAATAGACTATGTATGAAATTGAGGACATCCTTGAAAACGTTCAAGAGATCACATCTTATAGTCACATGGCTGCAAGAATTATAGAGAATATAAGATCTTACTTCTTTTACTGCTCTAAGAATTGTAAAGAATATAAGATCTTACTTTACTGATTTTAAGAATACATTTGACTCAGCACAGCAAAATGCAGCCTCGCAGTTTCTATTAAGACAAGGTTTGTCCCATGCAAATACCAAAAATTGCATAAGAATCTATGCTAGATGTCTTTACAGATTACTTTGTTCAACCAATAAGCTATTTTGACATCAGATGAGGTGTTAAAAAGGGAGATATGTGTTTGTAGAATGTATGCACTAGTGATATAGAAGATATCCTTCATGAGGTCCAAATGAAAGGATTTTTTTTTTAATGACAAGATTCTCTAAATGTTCCCATTCTCTACTCACAGGTTTCCAAAGTGGGTGATATCACCCCCTGGAGGGTGCTGGAGTGATCCAAGGGGGCAGTAGTAGCCTTGGGTACAATTGAAGGTCATTGAGTAAAAATAAGGGAGCAGTGGAAGCAAAAGGAAAGAAGATGAGAAAATTTTGAAAAAGCCATTCATACATGTTTCATCTGTTGTGTAACAGAGTTAAAGTTGTAGTGATTACATTAGATTCCAAATAAATACACAAAATGCAAGTTATAACTGATCGGTGGTCATATCTACCAACAGGTCTTAACAAGCAAGTGTTGGCAGGCAAGCCTGTCCAGCATTGTTGTGAAGTCCAGAATGTACTGGCAAGAATATGTGCGTGTAATGACTTGTTTACAATACAATGCCATATGGTTACATAACGCAATATTGTGTCCTCAAAATTTCAATGCAGAAGAAAAACACAAATTTAAAATAAATTATTAAATTTAAGATGCTTAATTTTTTAAAAATTTTATGTTTTTTTGAAATGATGCAAATTTCAAAAAAAACATTAAAGGGTTAAAGAAAGTAGATTTCTGGGGGAGCACTGAGTAATTTTTTTAAAAGGGGGTGGTAGGCCAAATAAGTTCGGGAACCACTGCTCTAAATGTTCTCGACTTCTGGGATGTTATAAAGCCTCCTAAGTAAAATATGCATTAATGAGAAAAGAGGTCAGTATAACCATATATAATGGGAAAACAAAGTGGATGAAAGAGGAAAAGTGCCCAAAGTATAAAAGGTTTCCTAAACACATTGCCCCACATTAGCAACGATGACATGTTCAAGAAGATAAATAAGAATCACCATAGAAGGCATATATAACCAGAATACTGGGGGGAGTGGGAGACAAACATTGGGAGAAGAGGATCTTGCAGCAATAAAGGACAACAAATAGAAAATCAAAGTGACATACAAAAGGAGATACAAAAAGAATAGGGAGAAGGTCTCCAGGGTGCTCAATGAATCCTCTATGACAGGTTCAATATATAAGCAAGGGTCATGGAGGGTAGAAAGGCATGAAGAATCTCTGATCATATCACTGAAGGGAGTACTCACACCAGTGATCACTGAAGGGAGTACTCACACCAGTGAAATCCCAAATCATTCACACAGTCACATATACATAAATTTCAAGCTGGAAGGAACCTAGAAATTATCCAGACCAACTCCACTCATTTTACAGGTGAGATTTAATTGGAAAACCAAATCAGAGGACCTATCCAGTGACAAGGCATAAGAACAGAAATGTGGTGGGAAGGTAAATACCCCAGGTCCCATTGATTGCACACCTTAGGGTCATGATTAGAAAAGCAGATGGGAGACACTTCCTAGTTCCTGCAATGGGGAGGTTTGCTAATGGAAAGGTTTTAGTCTAGGCAGCTAAACTTTATTTCTGAAATTCTTAGTTTGGAAGTATAGACTTATTTTAGCACCCTAAGTTTGGCACAATAGATATACATACATACATACATACAAAGATACACACATGTTTGGTGTTAATACTTTTTTATTGGTAATGAGTAAAAACTAGAGTCAATTATGCTTGTACAGTTTCATCATTTGTTATTCTTGTTGTTCAGTTATGTCCAATTCTTCATAACTCCATGGACCATATTGTCCATGAGGTTTTCTTGACAAAGATACTGGAGTGGTTTGCCATTTCCTTCTCCAATGGATTAAGGCAATCAGAGGTTAAGTGACTTGCCCAAGGTCACACAACTACTAGGTGTTTGAGGCCATATGAACTCAGGTCTTCCTGACTGTAGGTCCAGTAGTCTATCCACTTAACCATCTAGCTGCCTCATATGCCATGCTCATATTATTGGGGCTCATTGAAATGCAGCATAAGAGGGAAAGGGAGGATTTTCCTAGTCTGAGCCATAAAGCCCACAAATCTAAATTAGTGATACAAGCACTATCTCTGCAAAAAATGGAAGCTGGAGAATAGAGGTTGTCAGCTATCTGAGAACCTTAGAGAGCTTGGTATCCCCCCTCCCCACCCTGCCAAGACCCCTCTGATGTTGAGTAGAACATAACTACTGAGTTAAGCATGGGACTGTTTAGTGCCTAGTCTTCATTGTTGATTAAGATCAGGCTAGTAGCCAGCAGAACCCACTCATGGGTTAAGTAGTCAATTTAGGTAACTAAACAGCACCTAGCATCACCTGACACAGGGCAAAAGTTTAATGAAATCAGACACAGGACAGATAAGTTTTGATAGGGATGTACATATTTCTCTGCAAGAGAAATCCACAACATTCTTTCTATATAGATAAAAGAACAATAACTTCTAAGGGTATCTAAAAATAATTCATGTAGAATATTTGTAACATAATATTTGTAGCTATTTATTTAAAGTTTAATGTTAATAGTTTAAATTATTGTTATGATTCATTAAAATTAATGTTTTAAATATTTATTTAAATATTACAATATTTAAACTATTTATCAGAGCTTATTTCAATGTAACTATTTTCTAGAACTTACTTCAATACAACTATTTATTTCTCAGAACTATCATCCCACTATTTCTTCATTGGTTAGTTTATCATGACCTAGGTGCATCAATAACATTGGCTTAGCATTGGCAGAACAATCTGTTTAGGTTCTGTTCCATTATATGCACTTGTTCTTGGCAGGAGCTAAGGAATTATAGAAGACTACTCCCTAAAACTTTGCTATATTACCACTTATCACTCACTTATCCTTACAGTAGCAGAGCTGAGATTTAAACCCAACTCCTCTAACTCCAAAGCAACTTGTTCTGTTTCATTTGAGCACTGGCATAGGAGTCAGGAGACTTGAGTGCTCCTTCATCCATCCCGCTAATGAGATCTGTGAACTTGAAGAAGTTATTTAACCTCTATTAGCTTTAGTCATCTCATCTGCAAAATGGGGTAATGATAGCTTACCAATGCCTAAGAGTGAGGAACTAGACCAGTTGATCTCTGGAGATCTCTTTTTGTTCTAAGTTCTGTGATTTGATCATTCTAACTCTCAATAACTAATCCTAAAATTGGAAGAGACCTAAGAGATTATCTAGTTTATTCTTGAACAAGAATACTCCTAGAACATTTACCAATGGTCATCTGGCCTCCACTTGAAAATCCCCAATGATGGGAAATCCAGTAGCCCTTTAAGGGAGTCTTTCCTACTTTCAGATACATCTAATTGTTCAGGAGATTTTCCTTCTACTAAGCAAAAACTCTCTGCAGCAGGAATAATGTTTCTTAAAGTCCCTGTCACATAGACTGGACTAACTTTTCTTAAAGCCCTACCCCCTGTACACTAGGCTAGCTTTTTCTTAAAAGACAGTGAAATATGATTGATCCTTAAGACTTAATTGGTCCAAGGCTTTAACCATTTATAAAGTTTTCTAGTGGACTACGTAAAAAAAACCAGCACAAAAAATGTCAAGAACTCAAGCTTCACAAACTCTTCTTACTAATGTGGCTCCATGGCAAGTATACAGAGGCAGAAAAGCTATGCCTAATTGAATCAATACTATATCCTTGCTGAGTATCCTATAATATACTAGTAATAGTATTCTATTATCCTAGTATCCTGAGTATCCAATAATATATTATAATATATTTAGTAATTGTATGATATTACTAAGTAAACTTCCTTTTATTAGTTGTTAAATGATCTATAAGTATCTCATTTAGTTTTCATACTGAATTGGAACCACCAGACCAGCCTTACTCTGACTTGACATATAACATTCTCCTCTCTGAAATGTCTATTCATTACTTCTAATTGTACCATATGGAGCCCAGCTAAATGAGTTTAATCTCTCTTTCACATGGTAATCCTTCCACTGTTTAAAAAAAAGTTTTCATGAAGAATTTAGAACTATTCCCCAATTGACAAATGGTCCAAGGCTATAAATAGGCAGTTTTCAGAAGAAGAAATCTATAAATATACCAAAATAATGTTCACAATCCCTAATAATTAAAGAAATACAAATTATAATATGTCTGAGGTAACACCTCATATCTATCAGATTGGCAAAGTTGACAAAAAGGGAAAATAACATTAACACACTGTTGGTAGAGCTGTGAATTGGCTCAGCCATTCTGGAAAGCAATTTGAAAATATACCAAAAAATCTATTAAACTATGAATATCCTTTGACCTAGTGATACCAATACTAGGTCTATGCCCCCAGTGAGATCAAAGAAAGAGGAAAGGGACCTATGTGTACAAAAATAGTCATAGAAGTTCTTTTTGTGGCAGCAAAGAACTGGAAACGAAAGCGGTGCCCATCAATTGGATTGAATAAGTTACGGTATATGTATCTAATAGGATGCTATTGTGCTATTAAGCAATGATAAAGGGATGGTTTTAGGAAAAACTTGGGAAGATTTACGTGAACTGATACAAAATGAAGTGAGCAGAACTAAGACAACAATTTATACAACGACAACAATGCTGCAAAGACAATTTTGAAAGATTAGAAACTCTTATCAACGCAATGACCAACCACAATTCCAGAGGACTCATGATAAAACATGATATCTACTTCCAGATAGAGAGGTGATGGACTCACTCGGAGAACAAACTAAAGCATATTTTTGGACATGACTAATGCAGGAACTTGTTTTATTTGACTATACACATTTGTAATGGGTTTTGTTTGTTCTTGCTTTCTTGATGGATGGGGAGAGGGAGGGGAGAAGCAGAGAATTTTTAAATTTTAAATTTTCAAAAAGAAGACTTCATACTGCATCCCAAAGTCTCCTTCCCTTCAGCTGATCTTATAATGGTAGATTTCACAGTCCCCTTACTATCTTGTTAGTAGAACATAAGCTCCTTAAGAATAGGGACTTTTATATTTGTCTCCAATACCTAGTATAGTACCTGGCACTCAATAGGCACTTAATGAGTATTGATTAATTGTTTGTTTGTTTTTCTCCTCCTCTGGATATGTTCTAATATGTTAATGTTCTTTCTAAAATGTGGTGACCCAAACTGAATATAAGAATCAACATTTGGTTTGACCTGAGAAAATCTGGTACTGTAGCCCTATCACTGCTATTTTTGTGGACACATGGTTTTGATTAATGTAGCAGACTAAAATCATGTTAGTTACAAATCCTCAACTATACCAGCCTTTTTCCCAGGAGTATCAAAGTTAATGTCAGCAGTTGCAGCAAAATTCCTGACCAAGTAAAGCAAGAAAGAACTAGATTAAAATGTAATTGGGAAATGTTTAACAAAATAAATAACAACACAATAGAACATATACAAGGTCAATATGTGGTTTTCTAAGTCAATATGTAGCTGTGGACCCCATTTCTATTTGAGTTTGACAGTAATTCTGTAGCCCACATCTCTCCATTCTATCCACAAGGATGAATGAAGGGAAAAGTGTTTATTAAATGATTACTATGTGATTACTACAGGCACTGCACTAAACACTTGTATGTGGAAAAAAAACTGGTCAAATGCCTTGCTGAAATTCACGTACTATACATGTATATATATATATAGCATACAATATGCATACTATATATATATACTATACCCACATTATTGTTCTAAAAATAGTTAACCTGAGGAAAGTGAAAGAGAGAAAAAGAGAGGAAGAAAAAAAAAAGAAAGAAAATAAAGACTTACATTAGCAAGAGATTCTGGCCTAGTAGTAGCTAAGAATAATAATACCTCCCATATCTATAGTGTTTTGAGGCTTGCAAAGTGCTTTCCCCACAATAATCCTGTGAGGTTGGAATATAATATAGAGCTCTGAATAGGAATTCTTTTACCTGGTAGGAAGACCAGGTGGAAGTAGACTAGATCAGAGACCATCAAACTCAAGGGGCAGCAGGCAACCTGCAAAACTCCTGAGTGTGACCCAAATCAGCATAAAATATAGTTGAGAAATGTTTAACAAAGTAAATAAAAATTATAATACAAGATAGATAATGTTAATTTGTGGTTTTCTAAGTCAACATGCAGCCCACATGGATCTGTTTCTATTTGAGTTTGACATCACTGGCATAGAGGAAAGTCTAACTGCAAATATATTCACTAAAGGAGATGAAGCAGCCAATGCCCTCAAAAGAACCATTTGAGCCCTCCCAGAGGTTTATTGAAAGGAGGCAATTCCCAATAGAGGAACACCACAGCAAGGAGCCTTAGGTAGTGGGCCAGATGAGGGATCCTGGTCACCCATGGGGTACAGCCCACCAGGAGACTGCTGGGCCTGATACACAGAGATAGCAGTCGAAGAGAGGAAAGAAGAAACAAAACCTTCAAATCGGTATCCTGGGGTCTCAATCCTAGTTATAGCCCAATGCACTTAGATTATATTAATTTAACAAATGAGTAAATTGAAGTACAGAAAATGGAAATAATAAACCTTTGAAGTCACACAGCCATTAGGTACTGAACCTATTATTCAAAAAGGTCCCAACTCAAATTTTCACTAAATCAAATTTACCATTCCTTATTATTCCAAATTATTGAAGGTCTGCCTTAGCACAGAATAACTGTATACAGTATGTACGAAGCATAGTACACATAACATGGTCATAATAGTATAACATTTTTGGCATCATGTGAAAGCTTCATGTTTCTTTTATTGTTGTAGTTGTTCAGTCTTTTCAGTTGTATCCGATCCTTCATGATCCCATTTGGTGTTTTCTTAGGAAAGATACTGGAGGGGTGTGCCATTTCCTTCTCCAGTTCATTTTACAGATGAGGAACTGAGACAAATGGGGTTAAGTGACTTGCCCAGGGTCACACAGCTAGTAAATGTCTGAGTATCATATTTCTTTATACACATTTTAAGGAGATGTTGCATAATCGATCATTCGCCTTAATGAGTGTATTAATATTAACTAGTTAACTGGTTCTTAATAGTTAATTTATATAACCAGTAATAATACCACTGTGAAGAGTATTGTTCCTATCACCTGTGATAGAGATGGGCTAGATTCACTTTGTCAGTTCTGTGAAGGCAATATTTATTATTTGGACTGTTATTCAAATATTCTTTGCTGTCTGTATTTGGGGGAAGGAGATCATGTGTAATAGGAAGGGGAGAAGAAAGAAGGGAAGGCCCATGGAACATAGATTTAGAGCTAGAGGAGACCCTGGAGATCAAGTCCAATCCAGTCATGCTACACATGAGATACCTGAGGCTCAGAGAGTTCAGGTCACTTGCCCAAAATCACACAGCTAGTAAGTGACTTAGTTCCTCTAACTCTAAATCTAGCATGGTTTCACTGTGCCACATTGACTGTGGGTCAGCTGAGGCCACTTCTGGGATCAGGGTACTGGAAAGGGCCCTCACACAAAGTTTTGCCTAGGAACCAGAATGCAAACTGGCTGATTATAATCACAACAAAAATAATGGTCTGATGTTTCTTTCATGAAAGCAACTCTGAATTGGTAGTGATTTTTACACTCAGAAATTCTAACTTTGTCCCAATTTGATCTTCATAACATTTTAAAGATCTTCTGCCTTGTAAGCTTTTGACCAAAAAGTCATAAAATAAAATTCTGGATCGGATCATTCAAATTTCATCTATTTTTCAAACAAAAAAAAGTCAACCAAATCATTTCAAACATAATGGGGGAAAACAACCTGCAAGATTACAACTAACTTGCTTCTTTCATTTCTAAATTTTCTATTGAGAATTGCTTCTCCAAACCAAACAGGAACTGTCATTTCCTCTCTGTGACAAGCACAGTCATATCTGTAATGTCTTTCTGCCCTATTGGTTTCTAAATATTCACTAAGTGCTAGGTTTTTATAGCCTTCTGTGATGTGTTGCACAGTTTCTGCCATTTCCTTGTATAATCTGTATCAGGGGTGGGGGACCTGCCACCCCTAATCTATATTAATCACTAAGACTTGCCTAAGAATAATGCCTAATATTCAAGCATCCCTTAGTTTAGAGGCATAATTGGACAAGTGAGCTGTTCTGAATCCAAATCCTATCAAGTCAGCTAACTTCTCTGAATCTCAGGGTCCTCATCTGTAAAATGAGAATAATAATGGCACCACCCTCACAGGATTGTTGCGAAATCAAATGAGAACATGTATGTAAAGTGCTTTGCAAACCTTAAAATGATTATTTCCAATATTCTGTCATCTAGGCTTTTCAATAAGTTGAACTGGCCTTGCATTATATTTTTTTTCATATGTCAGTCAACTAGCCTTTATTAAGCTCCTACCATGTTCCAGGCACTATGCCAAGCTCTGGGGATAAAAAGAAAGGCAAAAATCAGTCCCTGTTCTCAAGGAGCTCACAATCTAATGAGTGAGACAGCATGCACACAATAGTGTACAAACAAGATTAGATAGGTAGATAGATAGATAGATAGATAGATAGATAGATAGATAGATAGATAGATAGATGATACGATAAATTGGAATAGTCTCAGTAGGAAATCACTAAGATTGAGGACTGGAAGAGACTTCTTGCAAAAGGTGGGACTTAAAAGAAACCAGGTAAGCCAGAGGAGATGAGTGGAGGCCTTCCAGGCATGCAGAACAGCCAGGGAAAACACTCCCAAGAGTCGAAGATGGAGGATTTATTGCAGGATAGTATAACCATAACCATTTTAACATCATATGAAAGTTTTTCATTCCTTTGCAGACACTTTCAGAAGGAACTGAACTGAGGTAATTGAATTCTTCAGAACTAATAGGCTACCTTAATGAATGTAGTATCACCATTTCTGTTAACATTATTATTCTTACCACCTGTCGGGGACTCCCTCAGTGAACCCTGGCATGCAGTATGTAGTGCTGTTAAATCAGATGTGGCCCCGCGTTAAATTGTTTATGTTGCCCAGGACTGGGGTCGGTACCAGGACTACATTTTCTCAATCTTCTCATCACCCTCCTTTCAAGCCTTCCCTCTTCCATTCTCCTCATCTCCCTAGCCTGACTTCATGATCAGTCAGTAGAGATGGGGCCCCAGAAATCGAAGGATAGTTAAGAATTGTTTTTTGCTGATCGGGCAGAAATTGGGGAATCTCCTAGCTCTTCCTAGTACTATAGTACTCCTAAATCCATGGTGCCCTGCCCCCAAGACAAGGGCCGCTGACATAGGGAAGTGGGGAGGGGAGGTTCAATGCACAGAGAAGGGCTCTTGTCCAGTCAGTTTCCTGCAATTGATCGAAATGAAAACAAACCCCGAAGCCCCGGTTAACACGAAAAGCTACACACCCACCCGAATGACTATGAGCGTTGTGGGCAGGGACTCGGTCCAGCCCTGATCCCAAACCACGCTGATTTACAAAACAGCCTACCAGATCACAGACAGAGAGTTCCCTCCTTCTCTTGTTCTTAAACCAAATAAATAAATAAACACGTACTAGTCAGGGAAAGGAGCTTTGTACCAGGAGACAGACAGCCACGGCACTCTCAGTTTTGACTCTGTATGTCTTTAGGCACGGCCCTCAACTGCTCTGTGCCTCAGTTTCTCCCCGCTGTAATGGGGCGATTTGAATTGCGGTTGTTAATCTTTGCTACTTCCTGGATGTCAACCTCTACTACACACCCCAGCCCAAAATCTAATAACCAGTTTCAGTTCTCTACTCCGCTCAAATCCCTCTCAGAAGAGGGGTGGCGAAAGTCTCTACCCCGACCCCCCCCCCGCGCCCGTTCGGGGGAGTGGAGAGGGACGGGAGAAGCTGGAGGGACCCTGTTCGAAGCTCTGTTCTGGGTGGCTGTGGAAGTCTCTTACCAGGGCTATGACCCCCGCTGTTGCTTCTGCCGCTGCCCCTCAGTTGCTCTGGGCGCTTGTCCCAGGCTGCCGGGGCACCCCGCTGCCCCCTGCCCAGCATCGATCCTCCCTCCGAGGTCTGCTACCCCCGCTGCTTCCTCTCCACCCCCGCCAGAGCTCGGGGAGTGGGAAGGCGGGGGCGAGGAGGGTGGGAGCTCCAGCCTGGCTGGACTCCTCCTCCTCTTCTCTCCCTCCGTTTCTCCGGCTCTCTGTCTGCACGATCTACTCCCCTAGGAAGACCCAGGCCTGGCCCTTCAGCCAAGGAAGCATGAAACCAGAGCTGGATGGGGAGTGGTGAAAAGAAGGGGATGGGGGATAACAAGGAGACGTCTTCCTTCTCCCAGGACCGTGATTTCCGTGAAATTGCAGAGCTCTCTAGGCGCCCACCAGCCCCTCTCGAGTTTTCTCCAACTCTGGTTCTGGGGGCCACAGTCTTCCCTTCTGGGCTTCCGAAAGTTTGGTTTCTGCTTTCATTCAATCATTGCGCTTTGAACCCAGGAAGAAAAGATAAGGATAAGGGATAAAGGAATTATGATATAGAATTTAAGGATTAAGGAACATGGCATGTCTATGGCATAGACAATAAAAGGAAATCCCCCAGCTTACAAATTTGGGGAAGGGTAAAAACGTAGGTGTTAAAAAAGGGGATGCAGCTAGTTGGCACAGTGAATAGAGCACCGGCCCTGGATTCAGGAGGACCTGAGTTCAATTCCAGCCTCAGACACGTAACTCTTACTAGCTGTGTGACCCTGGGCAAGTCATTTAACCCCATTGCTTAGCCAAAAAAAAAAAAAAAAATTTAAAAAAAAAAAACGTAGATGTGTGAGGTGGAGTAGAGTGGTAGGAAATTTCGGGGTAAAGAATGACTAATTGAATGAAAAAACTTTATATTAAGCACCTTCAATGTGCCAGTGATGGCATAGCGGTTAGAAAGGCATTGCCTAATAGCGGAACGTGGTTCAGTGATTGAGCGCCCGGCCCAGAGTCAGGAAGACTCATTTCCCTGAGTTCAAATTCGACCTCCGGCACTTATTAGCTGTGTGACCCTGGGCAAGTCGCATAACCCTGTTTGCTTCGGTTTCCTCATCTGTAAATTCAGCTGGAGAAGGAAATGTCAAACCACTGCAGTATCTTTGCCAAGAAAACCACAAATGGGGCTACAACGAGTCGACACGACTTAACAATGTTGCATTCCTGGACCAGAAGCCAGGAAGATAAATTCAAGTTCTGACTCTGACACATACTAGCTGGGTGACCACGAACAAGTCACAATCTCTCAGTACTTGGGCAGTAAGTTGCCGAAGAGGTGTTGACCTGCATTGGTAGAGGGACTTTCCTCACCTTCCTCACTTCCTAGTTCACTACAGTTCTAGTCCCCGACCTCAGGTGCTAGGTACTGGTGATTCAAATAGAAAAGTAAGACTGTTTCTGCCCTCCAGTAGCTTAATTTATAATAGTGGGGAGCAACACATAGCAGAGTCATAGCCAGAGAAACAGTTTTTGTCTGAGAAATCACAAAAATAATGAGTGGTTTCCAAAGGATCCATGATGAAAAAATGCTATCCACCCCCAGAGAGAGAACTGATGAACTCTGAGTGCAGACTGAAGCATATTTTTTCACTTCGTTTTTCTGTTTGTGTGTGTGTTTTCTTTTGCAACATGGCTAACGTAGAAATATGTTTTGCATGACTTCACATGTATAATTATTTCTATATTGCTTGCCTTCTCAGGGAGTGAGGGAGGGTCCAGAAGGAAGAAGAGGATTTGGAACTCTAAATTTTTTAAATGAATGTTAAAAAATTATTGTAATTGGGAAATATGAAATGAAATAAATGAAAAAATATTTTTGGGGGACAGCTAGGTGGTGCAGTGGATAGAGCACTGGCCCTGAAGTCAGGAGGACCTGAGTTCAAATCCGACCTCAGACCAAACACTTGACATTTACCATCTGTGTGACCCTAGGCAAGTCATTTAACCCCAATTGCCTAAAAATATATATACATATTTTTTTAAAAAAGAAAAAGAATGTGAGTAGTGATGGCCATGTCCTTTCCCAGAAGCACTGACAGTACTTATTTGATCACTATTCCCAGAAGAAGAAATGGCAAAATGTTCCAAATGTTCTAGTTTGGATGAATTTGAGCCTGCAAGATGTAATCAGGTGAGTTTTGTAGTTTCTCACAAATCAAGAGCTGAACCCCAAGATGGAGCTTCAAAGCTGAGTGGGTTAAATCACCTAAGGAAAGGAGGCTTGGTCTCTGTTCCGAAGGAGGGTGCTGTTCCAGGTGAGAGAAGGAAACAGTGGCAAGATAATGGCAAGACAGGTACAACGTAGAGTGGAAGAAATGGGAGTATAGGTAATAGCAGCCCCATAATGAAAGTAACGTAAACAAAATTCAGGCATCTGAATTCTTATCAACTCCCTACTGCTGTTGTGGTGGGTCCATCACTACTCCAGGTGTCTTTGACCTCTCCTTAACAGAATAGTCATCCTAGGGGTCGTTTCTTTGTTCCTTCAACAACCACTTAAGTGGGAGTACGGGCAGTGGGGTACATAAAGATATGGACCATGTGATAAAGCAGTTAGATGATTTCAGACCTAGTTGACAAAAATAGTGATGGGGATGTCTGTGCCACCTTGGAAGGAGGTCTCAAATGAAGTCCCCAAGGGATCTGTCCTTGGCTTTGTGCTGTTCAACATTCTAATCAATAACATGGATGAAGGCATAGATAACATGTTTGCAAAATTTGCAGATGACATAAAAAGAAAGCAACAGCTAACATGTTGAAAAACAAAAAAAAATTCAAAAAGTTTCAATAGGATAGAGTAATGGGCTGAATCCAATCAAATAAAACATAACAAGGATAAATAGAAAACATTGGTTCTAATGATGTAAAAGATTTTAAGGTTTTAGAACAATGGTGTCCAACTCAGAAAGAAGCAAAGGCCACTAAACTATCCATAAGAATGGCCTCAACTACATATTGACTTAGTTTTAAAATGTAATTATTATCTATGTTTTGGTATGTTTTTATTTATTTTGTTAAGTATTTCCCAATTACATGGCTTAAGTGCACTCAAGAATATTGTGGGCCATGTTTTTGACACCTCTGTTTTAGACCACTACAAGTTCAATATGAGGAGTAAAAAAAAAAGTTAATAGGATCTTAGACATGGGAAAAATAAACAATAAAGCAAAGCTATAAGTGATTATGTGGCAAAAAAGTGGCATGGATTTTAAAAGTATGCAGAGTTCAGGGGATAGAGAATCCACTGTGTACAGGAAGAACTTCACAAAGAGGACAGGATATAAGCTAAATCTTGAGAAATGGGAAGGATTTAGCTAGATGGAGAGGAGGAGAAAAAGCATTCTAGGAGGGACAAACAATAAGAAGGTAGCTGATCTTCCTTTCCTTCAATTTACCCCTCTCCTCATGTTGGAGAATGGTAGTGGCCTAACAACATCATTCTGAGACAAGGATCAATGAGGTAAAATGGAGATTCAGTGGATACCTAGGTTTAGCTAGATTTCAAGGTTCCAGATGGAATAATCATAGCAGATAAGGTTGGAAAGGTAGGAAAGGTTCAGGAGCTGAAATTTTGTCCTCCAGTCATCAATTAGCCATTAGAGGTTTTTGAGTAAGAGAGGGAAATTAATCATGATCAAAATCAGCATTCCTGGGTATGTGCATGGCACTCTATTAATACAAAGAAATATCATGTTCCCTATAGTCTAGAAACATGGCATGATTTAAAAAGATTCATCCAGCTGCAGTATTTAGGATATGACATCTAGAGCTTCCAAATATGTCCCCAGAGGGATGGAGAAGAATATCAGAACAATCACTTTGATAGAATCCAACATCAAATAATATCTGAATGATTTTATCAAGACATGTTTGCCTTTCTTGGGAATAGATTTGGTATACTACAAAGACTATATTTGGAATCAGTCAATCAACTACCATTTATTAAGTACTTACTATGTGCCAAGCATTGTGCTAAATGCTGAGAATATAAATACAAGTAGAAAGAAAGGCAGTGTGTGCTTTCAAGGAGCTTACATTCTAATGAGAGAAGACAATACATAAAAGGAACCTGAAAAGGGGCTGGGAGAAGAGAAAGGTACCCCATGAGGGAGGCATGGTAGAGGAAGTCCTGAGTGAAGCCTAGAGAGGAATCAGACATCAGTGGCCTGAGTGTCCTCCTTAAATAGAGGTTCTGAGAGGAGCCATCCAATCAGAGGAGGGAGAGGCCACAGGAGTGGAAGGTACTTCCAATATGTGAATTCCAAGGCTAAAGTGAAAATTCAGGGATATGGTGAGGCTTCAGGATAGTAGAATAAATCTGGAGCACAGCCTGAAGAGGAATGAGAATGAGCAGAGGCAGATTTTATTTCCACCTCTGATTTACCAGCTCCATAACTATTGGTAAATCATGTCATCTATCTGAGCAAGGTTTCCTCATCTAGAAAATGTAGGACATACTCACTTCATGTGTTGTGTTGAGAATCACATATCATGGACTCCCCAAAACTACCCCAGGTCTGAGGCACTTTGTAGAGCAATACTCATTCAAAACCATAGCTCTTGAGCCCCTACCAATGAATGAATGAATGAATGAATGAATGAATAAGCATTTATTAAGAGCTTACTATGTGCCAAGTATTTTGCTTGATCTTCAACCAGGTCATGCCTACTAACAGTGAATTTCCCCCAGGGCTATTCTCCCTTCATACAATTTCACTTGGTAATCTCTTCAGCTCCCAAGGATTCATTCATCATCTGTATGCTGAAGATGCTCGGATCTGTTTGTCCAGCCCAGCCCTAATTTCTCTCCTGAACTCCAGTCTAGTTTCTCCAATTGCCTAACAAATATCTAGAATTAGATGTCCTGTAGACATCTTAAATTGAACTCATTATCTTTCCCCACCCGCTCTTTCTAACTTTCCTGTTACTGTCAAAGTACCACCATCCTCCCAGTCACCTCGGCTCAAAACCTAGGTGTTATCCTTGACTCCTCACTCACCCCCAATTTTACTTTCCTAACATTTCCCCCATATGCCCCATTCACCACAGGAAGGGAAAGAGAATAAGCATTTATATAGTGTTTACAGTCTCCTAAGTGTTTTTTTTTTCAATTTTGCAAATACCATTTCATTTGATCTTCACAACAAACCTGTGAGGTAGGTGCTGTTATTATCTCCATTTTAACACTGAGGAAACCAAGGACAAGAAAGGTTAAATGTCTTGTCCAGGGTCATACAACTAGTAAGTACCTGAGGCTGGATTTGAACTCAGGCCTTTTTGACTCCAGGACGAGCATTCTATCTACTATAACACCTAGCTGGCTTTAAGAGGAAAGAGGAAGGGAAAGGAATAAGCATTTATATAGTATAGCACCTGCTATGTGCCAAGCGCTATACTAAGCACTTTACAGATATTATTTCATTTGCTCCTCACAACAACCCTGTGCTGTAGGTGTTGTTATTATCCCCACCTTATAGTTGAGGAAATAGAGGCAAATAGAGGTTAAGTGACTTGCCCAGGGTCAGAAAACTAGTATCTGAAGCCATATTTGAACTCAGGCCTGCCTGACTCCAGGTCCAGTGCTCTATTCATTGTGCCATCTAGCTGCCTCTTAAGAATGTCTACCCAGAACACCCAGCTAGGGTCTTCCTAGCTATCTGTTGATATCACAAAGATAGTAATGGAACATAATCAATTAATCAATAAAGACTTATTAATGAACTATCACTTGTGCCTGCCATGTACTAGCACAATTTTTGGGTTATATATCTCTGATGATATCTTGTATATTTATTAATCATAATTCCTTGTTTGTAGTGTGTTACAACCTACTCACACTCACAACATATCTTGCCCATGTATCACTTCTTTGGACACTGTATTGTTCCGTCACTTGCAGTAATATAGCAGGATGTTAGTATTTTAAAAGACAAGCCTTTGTTTCAAGGAGGAGCTTTGAGTCATTAAAAGAGCTTTCCAGTTTCCTGAAGACAATCCATCCTGCTCTCCTCCTTCTGTTCAATTCTGGGCTCAGTTCATTATCTGTTTCCTGTGTCTGTCAGAAATTCATATATTGATAGACAAACTCTATAGGTTATCTAGCCTGCTGCATATCATAGCCTGGACAACAGACATTCTTCATGTATTTGTTTTTTCCTGTGTCAAGAGTAAGGCTGATAAAATGACCTATTTGTACAAAAAAATATTTATAGCATTTGAATTTGTAGTAGCAAAGAATTGGAAATTGAGGAGATGCCCATCAAGTAGGGAATGGATAAACAAGTTATGGTATATGATTGTGATGGAATGCTATTGTGCTATAAGAAATGATGAGCAGGATGATTAGAAAAACCTGGAAAGACTTACATGAACTGATGCTGAGTGAAGCAAGCAGGACCAGGAGGACATTGTACACAGTAAAAGTAATACTGTACAATGATCAACTGTGAACGACTTAGCTATTCTCAGCAACACAATGATCCAAGACAATTCCAAAGGACTTCTAATGAAAAATTCTATCCTCTTCCAGAGAAAGAACTGATGGTATTTGAATGCAGATTGAAGCATATTATTTTTAATTTTCTTTAATTTTTTGTGTTTTTTCCTTGGTCTGTGTTTTCTTTCACAACATGACTTATATGGAAATGTGTTTTGCATGATTGCCCATGTATAACCTATATCAAATTGCTTACTGTCTCAGGAAGGAGGGAGGAAAAGAGAGAATTTGGAACACAAAATTTTTAAAGACAAATGTTACAAATTGCTTTTACATGTAATTGAGAATAAAAAATGTTATAAAAGAAAAAAATTTAAAGAGTATAAAGAAAGGAAGTGTAAGGCTGAACTTTTTTTTAGTCCTATAGGTATTATTTAGGAGGCTCTACAGTTGGCTTAATCCATCAAAAAGCATTTATTGAGTACCTACTCTGTGGCATGCACTACTGTGCCAGGAACTGAAGATACAGAAACTTACATTCTGTCAGAGGAAACAACACAAGGTAGCTTAGGGAGGTAAAGCACTAAGAGTTGGGGGGATTAGGAGAGACTTCATGTAGAAAATGGTATTTGAGCTGCATTTTGAAGAAAAGAGGAATCCTCTAAGACTTGATAAAGAAGGAGTCGATTCCTTGGCATAGATTCTCTCCTCAATCTCATCTTGATTCCCCAATTGACTGTATTGGTGTATGCCCTATAACCATCTAAAGTTCAGCATGTACAAAACATAGCTCAATGTCTTCCCACCCCACCCCCCAAATCATCCCTTCTTCCAAACATCTTCTCAGTAACTCAATTTTGCATCCTTGGTATAATGACTAACTCCTTAAACTATCTCACCCCAAATATCCAGTCAGTTACCAAATCTCATCATTTGTACACCCTTAGCACCTCTCATATCTCACTCATTCTCACTACTCCCACAGATACCACCCTAGTTCAGGCCCTTATGAACTGGACTATTAAAATGGCCTCCTAAGTGGTTTCCCTGCTTGAAGTCTTTCCCATTTCACTCCATTCTCCAAACATTTACTGGATGATTTTTCCTAAAACACATATCTGACCATTTGACTCCTCTACTTCAGAAATTCCAGCGACTCCCTTTGTTGTGATGGTTATTCAGTCACTTTCAGTAGTGTCTGACTCTTCATGACCCCATTTGGGATTTTATTTGCAAAGATACTGGAGTGGTTTGCCATTTCCCTCTCCAGCTCATTTTACAGATGAGGAAACTGAGGCAAATAAAGTCAAATGACTTGTCCAGGGTCACAAAGCCAGTAAGTGTCTGAAGACAAATTTTAACTCAAGGAGATTCATCCTCCTTACTCCAGGCCCGGAGCTCTGTTCGCTGTGCCAGCTAGCTGCCCAGTGGCTCCTCATTTGCTCAAACCCTCTAAAATCAAATGTAAAGTCTTCTGCTTGATATTTTAAACTCTTCACTACCTGGCTAACATCTACCTTTCCAGATTTATTATACATTACTACCCATTCACACACACTAGAGTAAAGTCAAACTGATCTTTTTACTGTTTATTATATACAGCTCTTGTCTCTACACTGACTGTCCTCCATGCTTGGAATGTATTACTACCTCCCTTTTGACATTAGAATCTCTAGTTTCCTTCAAGGCTAAGCCTAAGCATCACTTTTGACATGAGGATTATCCTGATTCCCTCAGATGCTAGCATCTCTCCTCACTGCCCCCCAAAATTATCTTAATCTACTTTGTATCTAATTTCATATACTCTAAATGTGTACAATTTGTCAGCCTCAGAAAGATTGAAAGCTTCAATGAGGCTATTTGTAATGTAAAAATAAAACATCAATAAAACTATTTCTTTAAAAATTGTCCTCATAAAAATTCTTCATAGATGGAAAAGTGGAGATATGGGTCCATAGTTATTGATATTCCCTGAGTCCCCTTTTTATGGTTAATAATAATGTCAGTGTTTTGTGTGTGTGTTTTTCCTTTCACTTTTGGTACCTTCTCCATACCACAGTGAAAAGATCCTGGGCTTTTGCAGTCAGAGTACCTTATTTCAAACTTTGCCTCTGATTTTCATTTACTGTTTGACCTTGGGCAAGTCATTTAACCCCTATGGGCATCAATTTCCTTATTCTAAAATGAGGCAATTAGACTAGATGGCCTGATACCTTGAAAATCAGTTCCTCAGTGGCCTCAGCATTGTATCATCTCCAGCTGTGATCTATATCTTACATAGTTATTATGAGACTCAAATGAGGCAATTGATTATAAAGTGATTTTCAAACTTTAAAGTCCTATATAACTAGCAGTTGTTGTTACTGTCATCATAAAAGTCTGTCATGCTTGATCTACCTGAAAAAAGCCTGAGGTGAAGCCTGAAATGCCACTTCTTACTGGACAGTGAAAACTAGGATGTATTCTTAATGCCCTTGAAAGATGAGCAGTGATACTACAAGAGGCTCAGGTGACAGTCAGGCTGCTAAAATTAGAAGTACCAGGGGAGGAGCCTATGATGAATATGACACTTTCAAAGAGGTAGGCTCAGATGGTCACACTCTGCAAATCTTGAAACTGCTCCTTCCCTGAGGCTGTGACCAACTTGTACCAACCCCCTCCAGAACAGCTGGGGAAGGTCCCCCACAAGAATGAAGGCTATAGAATGTTAGAGATCACCTAATTCAACTGTCTCATTTTACAGATGAGGAACCTGAGGTGCACAGAGTGAAGGAGATTTGCCCAACATCACCTAGGAACCCAGGAAGCAGAGAGGGTCTAGAACTTAACTCTTGGTCTTTGACCTCTTAATACTTGCAGAACACACAGCTAAAGAGAAGAAATGGAAATTAGGGGAAAGATCTCTGATTCTGCTGAGATCAGAGAGTGATACAGAACAGAGAATCCATTGTGCTGGCTTTTTTGCTTGCTAGCAAAGTCTCTCTCAGATGGTGAGGCTATTGAAGGCAGTGTTTGTTTTTGCTGAAGAGTTCCACTTAACTGCCAGGACCTGGAAGTACACACATACCTACTCTATATTCTCAGTGTTGATTAGAGCTTCAGAATATATTTTTGCTAGCAAGTGTAAGGGATGTGTTTGAGGTGGGGGGCTGAAGGGTGATCAGTTTGTGGTCATTCCCCTCCTTTCTCTAAGAAGTACACTATATCAGGATATCCCCTTTTCTGCCTAGATGGTCTGATCCCCAAAACCTCAAACTTGGGGTTAGCCACAAGGCAACCCCAAAGAATGGAATTCCCCTCCCCAGTGGAGTGGATATATACATATCTGCTTCTATAGGAAATTCCCTTAGTACCTCAGATGCCAGTATTCCTTGAGCTGATTAAATTCACTCATGATTTTTCTTCTCAGGCCAAAGGCAAGTCCATTAACCTCCCACAGACCTCTGTCCCAAAGTAGCCATCTCCTTTTCCTAGAGGAAGGCGACAGTGCAATCTGCTGAGCACTGATGGGTCTTCTGAAAAGAGGAAAAAAGAAAGGAGGAAGGAGAGAGGGAGAAATAAGGGAGGGAGAAATGAGGGAGGGAGGGAAGAAGGAAGGGAAAAAGGGAAAAAGGAAGAAAGGGAAGGAGGAAGAAAGAAAAGGAAAGAAGGGAGAGAAAAAGGGAAGGAGGGAGGGAAGGAGGAAGAAAAGGATGAAAGGAAGAAGAGGGGAGGGAGGAAGAGAGGAAACAAGCATTTATTAAGTGCTTACTACATGGCAGTCACTGTGCTAAGCACTGAGAATACAATTACAAGAAAAAGATAGTCCTTGCCCCCAGGGAGCTTATGTTCTAACGGGGCAAGATAACATACAAAAGAGAACTGGAAAGAAGGGATGTAAAGGGAGGGGAGAAGGAAAGGAAAATATGTAGTTGAAGGGCATGATTTTGAAGTCCAGAAAGGCAGGAACAGAGCTGGGAGTGGAATGAAGACAGGATGCTCTATTCCGTTTCACAAAATGGAAGCTTCTGGAGGAACTCACAAATGGAAAAAAGGGGAAGTGGAGAGAGTGGAGAGGATATTTCATGGTGAGCATACTACTGTTCATGGGTGGTAGGATGTTACAGGGTGAGAATTCAGGCACCGAGGGAAGTTTCAGGACTAGATAGTAGTAGAGGCATGATTTTGAGGTTCAGAAGGTCATCAGTGGACTTCATTCACCCCTTCTTATTTTGCTTTTTGAGAAGTTTAATTAAAATAATGTTTACTATAAAAGGCTTAAAGGAGTACAGAGCACCACAGCACCTGAACTCCACATTTCAGAATGTTAGGACATTCTGGCAAGTATGAAAAGAAATGGCTAGGAATTATGCCTTCTGCTCATCCAAGACCTTTTATTTCCTGTTAGAGCACTGTCTATACACACATGAGCCCACTTTTTCCCCACCAAAGACTTCAAGGTGTTTTGAGCACTGTAGAATCAAACAATAGAGCTTTTAACAGGCCACCAGGAGCAGAGATAATTATCAGCTAGGCAAAAGCAACCTGCCCCCTAATTCCTTCAGGAAAAAATTATTCACACTTCATAAAGGAATAAAAAGGCTTATTCATGTCTTTCCACACTTTATTTAGCACACTAACGCTTCATCTCTCTGTTCCCCCTCCTAGGATTTCATCAAGTGAGCTGAGAGAGAAGAGGAGCAGAAATTAACTAGTGGGGACCAATTCCCATGCACGTAATATATAGATGCAATATTGTATCTACAAAAAAATAAATACAGCACACCAAAGCAATTTTCCTTAAAAGTAAAGCCCACAGTCTATCCTGGAGAATTCAGATTTGTGATCTTATTGATGTGGGGCATACCCTCTAATCAGGCACAATGCAATCCATCTCCGTCTTCCCATTCTCTATGACCTTTTTCCATTTTTTCCTATAAATCTTCCTTCATTCTTTTAGGGACCTTCCTTATCATTCATGCCATTTTATGGATGCCAGTGGAACTTGCAAATTGTCTTGAGACTGTCCATCAGTTATCAGCAGCTAGGTGGTGGAGTGGATAGAGTACTGAGCCTGAAGTCAGGTAGACTCATCTTCTGAAGTTCAAATCTGGCCTCAAACACTAACTATGTGACCCTGAGCAATTCACTTAACTCTGTTTGCCTCAGTTTCCTCATCTGTAAAATGAGCTGGTGAAGGAAATGTATCTTTGCCAAGAAAACCCCAAATGGAGTCATGAAGAGTTAGACACTGCTTTAAAAAAAATAATTGAAAGAAGCCAGAGAATCTAGAAGGCATAGATGAGGAGGGAAAGAGTTCCAGGCATCGGGGAAAGCAGGTGAAATCGATTGGAGTTGGAGATAGAGTGTGATGTGTGAATAACAGCAAGCAGGCCAGTGTCACTAGATCGCAACAGAAATGGGAAGGTGTATGGTCCAAGAAGACTGGAACAATATGAAGAGGTTACATTATGGAGGGCTTTAAAAGCCAAACAGAGGATTTTATGTTTGATCCTGGAGGCAATAAACAGCCATCAGATTTGATTAAATGGGTTGTGGAAGGAGTGACATGGTCAGATTTGCACATTAGAAAGATGAATTTGACAGCTGAATAGAGGACAGACTGGAGTGGGGAGAGACTTGAGGCAGAGACACCAACCAGCAGGGTATTGCTATATAGACTGAGAGCCTTTATCAAAGAAGAAAGTGAGGTTAGAGCAGTTAGGAGTGACGGCTGAAGAGAAATCAAAGGATGGAGAGGTCAGAGATACTGGAAATAGGTTTAAGAGAGGCAAGGCATGGGATGGAACGGTAAGAGCTTATTATGTGACAAAGGCTTTGGGGAACTTTTGATCCTTGAAGCAGAACCCTTGTGAGTGATGAAAAGAGCAAGACCATGACCTTTCCAGCATGTCGCTGATGTAAAATGGAGGAGCAGGTTGTGTACCTTGAAGAGATTGAGGAATCTGAAGGTTGGGGTGTTGAAGGGGACATCAACATTTATGTTGAAACCCCTTAGGATAAAGATAGAAATCGGTGTGAAGATGAAGACTGTGAATCAGGTATCGTACTTCTTGAGAAAAGAGGAAGAATGTCCCAGGTTAGTTAACTACAATTAAATCTTGATAAGATTATAAATTTTAATGGAGTGAACTTCAAAGGAGGAGAGGTTGCTAAGTGCTCACCAAGGGAAAGTCTGAACATGGTAGTGGAAAGCAAGAATTGGTATGACTCTTCATCCATGACTAGTACATAGCATGGAGGGAGGGCTGTGAGAGAAAGCTGTTCCTGGACAGCTGGCTAGTGATTCAGCGTCATCTAGGAGGAGCCAGATCTCTGTGCAGAGTAGATTGAAAGAAACCTAGAAGCCCTGGCCTCTCTCATGTCCACCGACTGACTAGTAAAAGTAAATGCATTGGAGTTATCTTTTCTTGTTTGCTTTAGTGGGGGGTAAGGCTCTATAGTGTACTTTTATCCTGAGGGAGCCTGTAGAGGGGCCCCACATTCTAGGAAAGGAAGTTAGAGATAGAGATAGATATCAAAATAAAGATAGAGAGATAAAGATGCAGAAAGAGAGAGAGTATTCCTCATCTTTCTCCTGGGCTCCAATTTTCCTTTTCAAATACCTTTTGGATGTCTTCACCTCAATGTCCTGCTAAGACTTCAAATTTAATATGTCCCTCCCTATCTTCTACATTTATTCAGTTGCCAAGTTTTGCCAATTGTTCCTCAGTTATGTCTCTTGCATCTGTCTCCTCTTTTGCGCTCTCACTGCTACCACCACATTTTAAAGCTCATTAACTCCTATTTAGCCTAGTAGCCTTCTAAGAAGGTTTCTCTGCCTTTAGTATCTCCTCACTTCAATCCATTCTTCATACAGTTGCTAAATTAATCTTTCTAATACACTAGTTTAACCTTGTTACTTCCCTGCTCAAAAATATTCAAGTTCTCCCTGTTACCAACATCAGAACAAATACAACTTTCTTAACCTAATATCCCATGCCTTCCACAATGGTTCTAACCTACTTTTTCCAACCTTATTTCATGTGACTCTTCATCATACATTCTACATTCCAGTCAAACCAATGTTTCACTATCTCCTCTTACATTTCCCTTCTTCTACACATTAACATAGATCTCTCCCATTCCCAGAGTATGCTTCTTTTGTATTTCTACCTTTTGGAATCCTTCTTGCCTTTCAAGGACTTGCTCTACTGCTAGGTCCTCCATGAAGCCTTTCTTGATCTGCCCTTGATAAAAGTGCTATCTCCCTCCTCAAATGTTCTCATACCATTTTGTCTGGATTTCTTTGCACTTATCACATTCTGTGTTATACCATGCTTAATTTTATTCATGTCTTATTCCCCCTTTTAGACTACAAGCATAATGCAGGCAAATACAGTGTCAAATTAAATCTTACGCTCCCCAGGGACCAATCCGGTGCCTCACAAAATAAATATAAGTTAAATTGAATTAAATCAAATTGAATTGAATTGAATTGTTGATTGACTCTTTGATCTTCCCTCTTTGGAAATCCTTTAAATTTTGCACTAATGGGAATTTGAGAAATCCTCTTCCAGTTACATCATGAATTGGGCCCTACAGGGTTAGTGTTAAATAGGAAATATTCATGTTAGTGGAAATAATAAAGCTTAAACAATTCTGGGAAATTTAATTGTCTAAAGGAGACATTTTCTTCAAAATAATAAACTGAATGAATTGGAGAAAAAACTCTAATCTTAAACTCAGGAAATAACAACAGACAACATGAAGATTGTTATTTGTTAATGCCTGGAAATAGGAAGTGGATTCAGTTTCAAACATCACCAGATAATGCCAATGCCAAAGGATGTTATTACACTTTTGAGCTAAATATATAATATAAATAACCTTCCTTCTGCAGCACAAATTGTCTATAAGCAAGTATTGTGAGGTCATACATGGACATTTGCCAATTAGGCTTTACATTCCCATTCTAACCCCAGGATTAATTTTAACATGTGGCACACTTTTATCTTTTACCCAGTTATTCATTTCCTTCACATATTTGAGATGCAAATATTCAAGGTCCCATATGAATAGCAGAGTTTGTATGACCAACTGGTTATAGCACTGTATGGGAAGTAAGGCCTGGACTTTATTCCTAGATGAGGAGTTATCCCTAAATCTTTTCAGTGTGATGTAATAGAAAGAGTGATGATCTTAGAGTCAAAAGACATAGGTTCTAATCACAATATACCTGACGCTTTAATAGCTGTTTGATTAGATAAGTCACTTAAACTCACCTACGTCTCAGTTCCCGTCTTTATAAAATGGGAAAATAACATTTGCACTGTTTACTTCACAAAGTTGTCACAATAAAAATGTTTTAATTCTTAGAGTCATAGAAGTATAAGCAATTGCCATAACCCATGGTCATCAGTTACTTCTTGACTATATATGTGAAAGAGGAATAGTGAAAAATTGCTGCATGTATAACACTCCAATCTCCAGAGACTTAACACTGTATAGTAATACAAAGAGGACAAAGAATACACATTATCATCTCCTCTCTGGTCTTTATGTTCTTACATTTCCACGGAAGTTTAAAGATGTTAGTAGACAGGTTTCATCATAATGGTTTCACGTAAGTAGTCAGCATTAGTTTCTAATAGAAGAATAATATTGTGAAGCACAGTATTTTTCACTTTCTTTTCTTTCTTTTTTTGTTTGAGTTTTCTTGTACAAAATGACTAATATGGAAATGTTTTATGTGATTGCACATGTATAACCTATATCAGATTACTTATCATCTCAGGGAGGGAGGAGGGGAGGGAGGGAGAGAGGGATAGAATTTGGAACTCAAAACTTTAAAAAAAGAGAATGTTTTATATGTAATTGGGGGAAGATAAAATATTATTTGAAACTAAAAAAAGAATAACTGTAAAGTTATAGACTTTAGTTCAAAAAATCAACTTTATATGTATAAGCTGGGGAAGACATGATTAGACAATAATTCATCTGATAAAGGTATTTGGCATTCTAGTGGACTTTAAGCAAAATATGAATCAACCCTGTGATATATCAATCAAAGAAATTAATGAGATTTCAGGCTACATTAAAAGAGGCATAGCTTGTGTGGTAAGAACAATATCATAATCCCTGACCACATGCAAGTTAGGCTAATTTTCCTTTAACAGGTATTGAGAACATCCTTGAGTCAAGTTTGAATCAGGGGATTAACAGTTCAGGCTGTTGACATCACTTCCTAGTTGTCTGTACACAAAGCAGCCACAGGGACTCTCTGATGCTTGGCTAGTAGGAGACAATGGCTGACTCAGGCAAAAAAGCTTTGCTCAGCTGAATCAATTCAAGGTGTCTTCAATGCCTATCTTTGTTCAATATCCTTCTCCTGCCATGGCTAAGTAAATCCCTTTGTTAACTGTTGAATGACCAGTATTGAACTACCAGAGGACTAGCCTATACATTTATAAAATATTGACTCAGGCTGGTATATGCACATATGTACACATACACATAATACATATACATATATAAATTACATATAATATATATATTATAGATATATATTTCCTGCTTTACTGTACAGATAATATACAACTCATATCCTGTAAAGTGAATAACTATAAAGCACAATGGTCTTAGATATACTGGGAGCAATGAAGGCTCAAGGTATCTGTTTTGACTTTTAATCTCTCCTAACCCTGTAGTGATAGAGAAATGACATCACTTCACTTCCCTGACTTTGAATCAGGCTAGTTTTTATCCTGTTTGATCAGCACAGCCTCTATCGCAGTGAAAAGAACACTTGGGTCAGAAGACCTAGGTTTGTGTGCTGGCTTTCATACTTAATAGTTGTATAGGACTTTGGGCAAGTACTTCTTATGATTCTCTTCCTTCAGACTGTTACTGATAACTATATTTCTGAATTTTTTTATCTTGAAAGATATAATGAACCTGTTTCCAAATTAATGAACCCCAAGTAAATCCCCCTTGATCTTGACAATGGGAATATAGATAGTATAATCTGGGGGTTGGAGGAGAGAGGGAGATGCTTACTTCCAATTATAAATGAAGACAAATGGTGATTTCCTTTGAGGTCTACCAATTGAAAGCTTGTTGCTGCCTGCTGCCTCCTAACTTTTTAAGGGATCAACTTTACCAATTCCCATTTGGAAAGTGCAGAATCATTCATGTAAATTCCTATTGTGTAAGATTTAATTTATTTTCCTGTATAGTTATTTGGGAATTTGCCCAGAGATTTCCAGGCTCTGGACCATCAAAATTCTCAATCTTCATCTTCAATCATGTATAAGGTGTGATTCATTCCCTCTGTCATTCTTAGGAATGGTCCTTGAAATATTTATAGCTTTATCACATAGTAATGGTATACCAAATTCTCCCCAAAACCACTTCCTATTCATGACTTCTTTATTTCTCTTAATAGTATCATAATTCTCCTAGACTTCAGACTCAAAACTTCAGTCAACCTTGACTTCTCCATCTCTCCCAGCAGAACCACATTGAATATCTAATCAATTGTCAAATATAGAGTAATGAGTTCAGATCCTACCTCTGACACTTACTAGAATGACCTCAGTCAAGTCGTTCAATCTCTCTCAGCCTCAATTCCCTCA
Source organism: Vombatus ursinus (assembly GCF_900497805.2). Lineage (NCBI taxonomy): Eukaryota > Metazoa > Chordata > Mammalia > Diprotodontia > Vombatidae > Vombatus > Vombatus ursinus. The sequence continues at coordinate 60,110,882 of NW_020954576.1, read as the reverse complement.
TATGTAAAATAGGAACAATAATAGCACCTACTTTACAGGGTTGTTGTAAGGATCAAATAGAACAGCACATGTGAAACACATAGCAAATTTTAAAACGTTATAGGAATGCTAGCTATTACTAAGCCTGGTTCATTATGTCACACAATGACTTCCTGTTCCTTGGGAATCAATCAATTCCATTTTTGGAAAGAATATGTATGCCAAAAATAAATGCAAAATGTGTGTGTGTGTATGTGCCAAGCACTTCCAAGAAGGAGTACAGATGTCCACAATTCAGATATGCTGTATAAGAAAATCTGATCTTGGAACTTTTTCATTGTTATTCTGCAACAAGGTTCCAGTGCTATCACTATCACTTTTCTCACACCAACCTCTCTCCAAGCAAAATATAGTTATTCAAGTTCTTAGCTACACGTACAATATATTCATAATTCAGTTATTCTCTTAGTCTCTAATCTCACCCAAATTTATACACAAAACCCATTAACCACAATCTTTGCCTTTTTTTCCACACTAGTATATTCAAAGCTATTGGGCTGGAAAGGTCAAGGAGGATGCTGTCCCCCTCCTTCCCCCACCCCAAATATTTGGGTCTTGAATCTGGTCTTGAATCTATTCCATTCATTTAATCAACAAGTATTTATCAAATGCCTGCTATGTGCCACGAGCTCTATTAGGATCTAGGGATACAAAGACTAAAACAAAACAGTCCCTGACCTCAAGGAGCTTACCATTTTTGAAGAAAAACAATATGTATGCCAAAAAGTATTGCAAAATGTTTGTGTGTGTGTGTGTGTGTGTGTGTGTGTGTGTGTGTGTGTGTTGGATACAAAGACATTTTTGTGGGAGATGACATTAGCAACTGGAATAATCAAGATAAGCTTGCTAAAGAAGGTCACATTTGGGTTGACCTTTGACAGAAGCTAGGAATTTCATTAGGCAGAGGTAAAAAGGAAGTCCATTTGGGGCAGCTAGATGGTGTAGTGGATAGAGCACCAGCCCTGGATTCAGGAAGATCTGAGTTCAAATCTGACCTCAGACACTTGAGACTAGCTGTGTGGACCCTTCACCTCATTGCTGTGACAAAAAAAAAAAAAAAAAGGAAGTCCATTCTATGCTGAGAGATCACTTGTGCGAAGACACAGATATGAAATGGAATGTCATGTATGGAAAACTGTAAGTAATAAAAATTTAGAGTAAAGTTCAATAAGCCTAGAAAGTTAGGTTGGAGTCAATTTGTATTGACATAGTCAGACCTAGATGTTGGGGATATCAATTTGTCAGCAATATGAAGGATAGGTTGGCAACGAGACCAATTAGAAGACTATTACAATAGTCCAAGAAAGAGTATCCTCCAGATCAATAGGACTCACCCATTTACCCTCATTACATTTAATTAAAATTCAAATATAATCTCTGGTTCAATAACTTGCCAGCATTTTTAAAATACTTACTAATAATAACCAATCATTAACTGCTAAGGAATGAGTTATACCTTAAACATCCAGCAATAATCTCTCTATAATGCTAAATATTTTAATTTCACAAACAAGAATAATCATGAAGAAATACATTTGACCCCTCCCTCCACTTCATAGAAGTGGACAATTGATTAGAGGTGAGGAATATTGCATGCTCAGGTCATTAAATATGGTTGCTGTGGGTTAGTTTTCCCTTGCTGTTTTTCTTTGTTATGGGTGGGTGTTCAAAGGTGGGAGTTACATTGGTGAATGACTGTGATATAAGCACAAAATGAGTAAATCAACCCATTTTAATAATAGTAGAGAAAGAAATAGAAGGGGAAAAGAAAGGGGAAAGGGAAGGGAAGGAAATGGAAAAGGGAAAGGAAAGAGAAAAAGGAAGGGAAGGGGAAAGGGGTAGAGGAAAAGGGAAGGGGAAAAGAGAAGTGGGAAAAGGAAGGGAAGAGAAGGGGGAAAGGGGAGGGAAAAGGGAAAGAGAAGGGAAAAGAAGAGAAGAGAAATAATGTGGTCTTGCTGATAGAATTTTAAAGCAAATTATACAAGTACATTGGTGAAAGGCCTTTTGAGCACCTGGATTCATTATAGACTATTCAAGTGAGGTTTGAAGAGTAGTAGCTTCTTTTACCAGTGTAAAAACTAATATTATTGGTATTTTTTTTGTATGAATTACTTCTAAATTGAAAATCCAGAAGGGTAAAGTCTGTTTGCTGACTCTCAGTTTGCATGTGGTTCTTTTGGCTAAGCCCTGATTGGTACTGCCCAAGGCTGAAATGTAACGAAGAAGTCTCTATCTAGCCCAAGAAGAGCCTTTTGCCTTAGACACTTAGTATAATCGTCAGCTAAATTTCCATCTAGCAGTATAATAAACCCAATTCCAAAGACAATTCAGGGGAGTACTAGAGCAGAGATGCTTTCTTATAGGCAACATGGCTATAGCATACTGGACATGGCTTTAAGAAAACACTTGGAAATACAGATACTCATCAATTGGGGAATGGTTAAACAGTGATATGTAAATGTAATGGGATATTACCATGCCCTAAGAAATGACGAGCATGATGAATACTCAGAAGTGTGGAAAAACTGAGGGAAAATGAAGTAAACAAAGCCAAGAAAACTAATTTTAACAATGTAAATGAAAAGAACAACAACCATGCAACAGTTGAAACTGAATGTTGCAAAATTATAAAGAATAAGCTTGGTCCCAAAGAAGAGTTATGAAAAAAATACCTCTCCCAACTCCTTTGCAAAGGTTGGGGTCAACAGATATGGAACACTAAATGTAACATCATATTTTTTGATATGATAAGTTTTGCTGAATTTTTTCTCTTCCTCTTTCTCCTAATTAAAAAAAAAACAATCCTTTTGTTGCAGAGGATGGTTTTCTGGGAAAGAACAAGGGGAGAAATACAGGAGAATACATCTGGGAGATGTAAAAACAAAAGGTACCAATAATATATATTATGTAACATATATAACGTATATTTTATATGCATTAAAATATATGTGTGAATAATAATACTTGAAGTTCAGGGTTATTATGAGGTTTAAATGAGATTATGTAAGGTGCTTTTCAAATTTGAAAATGCTAAATATGTGTTAGTTAATTTTCTTTTTTCTAGAACCATTTGTTCTTATATGACAACCACAAACTAAAGTCCATCATTGCCACAAAAAAAAAAAATTTCTTTGCCACTAAGCAAGTGTCCTGGTCATTTTGAAAGTCTTATCCATTGAGGCTATTAGAATCTTTCCATAATTCTAGAAATTAACCAGGTAGTCCTCAACCTTTCTTCAAGGACTCTTTCCTTCTTTCTTTCTTTTTAAGGACTCTTTCTTTCTTTTATTCTTTCTCTTGAGGAGTGAACTGTAAAATATTTTTTTCTAAATTGAAAAGTCATTTGGAAATTCAAAAAACAGGAAATGTGATTTTTTTTCTAGTCTGTTGTCAAATACGAAAAAGGATCTCCAAATTGAGTTGCCTGTTTAACCCAGTATTTTACATTTCTCATGTTGATCTGTATAAAAGAATCTAAAATGCTTATTTTAAAATTTTTACATTGCATACATAGAATTAAAACAGTAAAAAGTTCAAATAATATATTCCTTAAAATAATTATATATATATATATATACATATATATTCAATGTTAAGACAAAATCTATACTTATCTATGGATCTATGGACTTATTTGGTATGGGTTCTTCCCCTTACAAGCCATCTATGCTTTCTTGTTGGTGTCCTTCCATAAATTCTCCACAGAGGCTCCATTCAATACATCAGTGGCCTTCCTCTAGGTCAGGGGATTTTAACTGGTTTTTGTGCCATGGACCTCTCTAGCAGTCTGGTGAATCCTATAGACCCCTTCTCAGAATCATGTTTTTAAATATTTGCAGGACATATTAAATTTCAGTTCAAAATTTAGTGAAAATAAGGTTATATTTTTTCCTGTCGAAGTTCATGAAACCTTTGAAACCTATTCATGGACCTAGATTAAGAACCCCTACTCTAAGTCTTTGACTATTTCATTGATATCAGTGCAACACATGGGTTTTCCATGTGACATACCTCATTCTTGATAAATGTCTAACCAACCTCTTTTTCTTACGTCTACATATCCTTAATTATATCTTTTAAGTCATTTGTTCTGCACAAGTCATTGTTGACAATATGTGGCAACCTACCACTGACTTTTGGTTCATCTACAATTTTGTTTTTGTTTTTGTTTTGGTTTTTGGTTTTTTTGGCTAGGCAGTGCGGTTAAGTGACTTGCCCACGGTCACACAGCTAGTAAGTGTTATGTGTCTGAGGCTGGATTTGAACTCAGATCCTCCTGACTCCAGGGCCAGTGCTCTATCCACTGCGCCACCTAGCTGCCCCAGTTCATCTACAATTTTAATGTTTTGAAATGGTAATGTTCCATGATTTGCCACCCTATAGCATCACTGGGAGAATTTTGGAAGTCGGGGGGAATGTGGGAGAAGGGGGTTTGACTGTGATTTCAACAGTGCAGGGATTTGTCAGTGAGGAATTTCCTCCACCAGTGCAGATCACCACCTTCTCTGAAACTTAGAGAGTTGCCTGGGACACACCTCTCTAAGGTTCAGTGACTGCATATGGTCGTACAGACAGCGTGCATGAGGGGCAGTACCCAAATCTTTCTTCCCAGCTCCAAGATTAACTCTCTCTCTCTCTTAGATACCATGTTGCCTTTCTGGGAGATTACTGGTGATAAAAAGATGGACTCTATCAATTAATTGGCTGAACAAATTATGTGATATGACTAGAATGGAATGTTACTATGCTATAAGAAATGATGTAACAATAAAAGGGACAGTTTCAGAGAAATCTGGAAAGACATGTTTGAACTGATGCAGAGTGAAGTGAACAGAACCAGGAAGACAATTCATACAATAACATTGTTTGGGGGTTGGGGGAGCAGGAGAAGGAACTTTCAAAAGACTTAAGAAATCCAGTCAATTAAATGACCAACCATGACACTAGAAGAACAACGAAAAAGCATACTACCCTCATCCGGACAAAGAGGTGATAGACTCAAGGTGCAGAAGGAGATAGACATTTTTAAACCTGCCCAATGTAGGAAATTGTTTTGCTTGACCTTGTATATTTTTATAAAGATTCTTTTTATTTTTTGAGGAGATAGGTAGGAGAGAAAGAAAAGCTAGAAAGGTTTCCCTCCCCCCTAAAAAAAAGGTGGGGGGAAGAAAGGTTAAAGAGTTACTGAAGCATTTTTTTCAAATGCACTTAAGAGAAAAGAAGGAAAATCAAAAGGAAACACAAACAGGATAGCTTTTCAATCATCAAAACTACTTGGTACTGGCTTAGAAACAGAGTGGTGGATCAGTGGAATAGGTTAGGTACACAAGACACAGTAGTCAATTACTATAGTAATCTACTATTTGATAAACCCAAAGATTCCAGCTTCTGGGATAAGAACTCACTATTTAACAAAAACTGCTGGGAAAACTAGAAAACAGTATGGCAGAAACTAGGCACAGACCAACATCTTACACTGTATACCAAGATAAAGTCAAAATAGGTACTTGATTTAGATATAAAGGCTGATACTATCAGCAAACTAGGAGAGCCAGGAATAGTTTATCGGGCAGATTTATGGAGAATGGAAGAATTTATGACCAAACGAGATAGAGAACATTATAAAATGCAAAATGGATAATTTTGATTACACTAAACTAAAAAGGTTTTGCACAAACAAAACTAATACAACCAAGATTAGAAGGAAAACAGAAAGCAGGGAAACAATTTTTATAGCCAGTGTCTCTGATAAAGGCCTCATTTCTAAAATATATAGAGAACTGAGTTGAATTTATAAGAACACAAGTCATTCCCCAATAGATAAATTGTCAAAGGATATGAACAGGCAGTTTTCAGATGAAGAAATTAAGGCTATCTATAGTCATATGAAAAAATGTTCTAAATCACGATTGATTAGAGAAATGCAAATCAAAACAACTCTGAGGTACCACATCACACCTATCGGATTGGCTAACATGATAAAACAGGAAAATAATAAATGGAGAAGATGTGGGAAAATTGGAACACTGATGCATTGTTGGTAGAGATGTGAATTGATTCAACCATTTTGGAGAGCAATTTGGAACTATGCCCAAAGGGCAAACTATACTCTTTGACCCTGCAATACCACTTCTAGATTTATATCCCAAAGAGATCATAAAAATGGGAAAAGGACCCCACATGTACAGAAATATTTATAGCAGATCTTTTTGTGGTGACCAAGAATTGGAAATTGAGGGGATGCCCATCAACTGGGAAATGGCTGAACAAGTTATATTAATGTAATGCAATACTATTGTTCCATAAGAAATGATGAGCAGTATACTTTCAGAAAAACCTGGAAAGACTTACATGAACTGAGGCTGAGTGAAGTGAGAAGAACCAGGTGAACATTGTACACAGTAACAACAACATTGTACAATAACCAACTTTGATAGACTTACTTACCTTTTCTTACCAATCCAAGGATCTAAGACAACTCCAAAAGACTCATGATGGAAAATATTATCCACATCCAGAAAAAGAACTATGGAGTCTGAATGCAGATCGAAGCATATTATTTGCTCTCTTTTTTTGTTTGTTTCTTCTTTCTTGTGGTTCCTCCCTTTGGTTCTAATTCTTCTTTACAACCTGACTGATGTGAAAATATGTTTAATATGAATGTATATGTAGAGCCTATGTCATATTGCATGCTGTCTTGGGGATGGGGGAGGAGAGGAAGGGGGAGAAAATTTTGAACTCAAAATCTTATAGAAGTGCATGTTGAAAAATAAAAATCAATAAATAAATATTTTTTAAAAAGAAAATGCAAAAGTAAAAAAGAAAAGAAAAGAAAAGAAACAGGATAGCTTTGAAAGTTCCATGTTGAATTTATTACATGTTTAAAGGAAATTTGAATTTTATTGAAATTCATTGAAATTTATTCCCAGTTTCAAGTACAATCCTCTTTTTCTATTGTACTTTGTATATAGAAATCTTCACTTTAATTGGTGATTGCTTCATTCTGAATAAAAAAATTAAAATTTAAAACAACTTATTATGTTCATTTTAAAGCTAAGAAAATGTATGTTTAGGAAATGACTTGTCAAGATTACATAGTAAGTACAACAGGGGCAGGATTCAAACTCAGGTCTCCTGGTTTCAAGTCTATCCTTTTTCCCAGGACACTGCCCTGCTCTGCCTCTCACTGCCTCCTTTAAAGACAAATTTCACTGACTTCACAATTTTGTTTGGGGTAGACTTACTTCTGTGTGATGACTCCCTCTGCTATTAGTTGGTGCATGCTCAAGAAAAGATAGATGATATACTATCATCCCTAGACATTCTTAATTAGAAGGGTAAATTTGTTGTATTCCCAAAAAAAAACAACAATCAAATCCATTTCGGAGTCAAAGAGAAATGACTGGGGTTTAGGGGTTTTTTTTGGGGGGGGGTTGTTTTTTCATCTTTGCCAAGGACCCTTCCACTCATGCAGATAACAAAGAAGTTATTACCCTGCCTTACCTCAATTAAGAGGCAAGATGGCAGAAAAATAACGCTGCTTGATGCCCAGCTAGCAATTTTCCCACAAGTGCAGTGAGAAACCCCCATCTGTTCATTCTTTAGAGTATTCTTTTTTCCTTCAAAAATCAAACTTGTATGCTGTTTTCCGCCTCTCCCACCTTGCCAGCTAGTGAAGCAATTCCATAAAACCTTTTGCTAATTGGAGGCAGCTCCCAGATTTCTGCTTTTTCCTCCTATCAGAGGACTCCCTTTCCCTCCGGCAGCCCATGCCTGAAGCTGCCTCCTGGGGTTCCATCTGCACTTGCTAAAGCGCTTGCTCCAAGTGCAGGCTCAGTGACAGCTCCAGCTGCCCCATCTCAGGATTCCTTGCCAGACACACATCTGGCTCGTTTCCCTGAGGGCTTCTTATTTGTCCCTTGGAAAAGCAAAAAGCACACCAAGCTTATATTGCAGGGCTTACAGATTCTGGCCAAAGCACAGTATCCATTTAAGTGACTTCAGTCTAATTCTCACATAGGGCTATTTGTAAAAACTGAGTTAAGGGTCTCGTGATTTGTTGGAGACTTGTTCCTAAAAAAAAAAAAATCACTCCATTGGCAGAAAACTAATGTTATCCAGTGTATCTGTTTCTCTGTAGGTCCCCCTCACCCCTCAACATGCTAAAACAGTACACCAACATAGAGGACAAAAGGGGTGATTTCAACTTAAACTTTCTGTCAGCATCTTCAATCCATTAATCAGTATTTATTAAGTACCTAGAAGGTGTTCAACCTACATCTTCAGTGGATATCCTTCCACTCCCAAAAATTCTTGCCCCCTCCCACTTGCTTGTTCCTCCCAACCCTTCCTCTCCAGGAATCCTACCCACTAAATCTCCTTTTCTCTCTCTTCCTTCTCCCAAGGTCTTCTGTAAGAGGACTCCCCTTCCCTATGGCAGCCCATGCCTCATAGTTTTCAGAAAAAAAATTAAGGCCATTTGGTATGAGCTCTTTCTTCTCCGTTCTTTTTCATCTCATATTACTCAGATGCCTTCTGCCACCTCTGCTTCACCCTATCTCAAATGAAGAAATAGCCTTACTCCTTACAAAGGCAAACCCCTCTATTTGCACAATCTGTCTCATTCCATCTCCTCTCCTCCAGTAGATTATTCCATCTTTCATCCCCACTCTGTCACTTTGATTTCTTCCTGTCTACTTGCTTCTTCCCTATTACCCACAAAAATGCTCATATCTTCCCCATCCTTAAAAAAATAAAACCCTCACTTGGTGCTTCCATCCTTGAAAACTATTGTCCTATATCATCTGCCCCTTGTGACTGAAGTCATGGAAAAGGCAATCTACAACAAGTGTCTCCACTTCCTCTCCTCTCATTCTCTTTTCAGCCCCTTCCAATCTGGCTTCTAACTTCAACATTCCACTGAAATTGCTCTCTCCAAAGTTATCAATGATCTCTTAATTGCCAAGTCCAATGTCCTTTTCCAAATCCTCATTCTCCTGGACCTCTCTGCAACCTATGACACTGTTAATCATCCTCTTCTCCCTAACACTTTCTTTTCTCTAGGTTTTCAAGAACACTCTCACCTCCTACCTATTAGACCATTCCTTCTTAGGCTCCTTTGCTAGATCCTCATCCAGGTCATATACTCTAACCACAGGTGTCCCCCAGAGTTCTATCCTGGGCACCTTTTTCCTCTATGCTACTTCACTTGGTGATCTCATCAGCTCCCATGGATCATACTCCCCCTAACCCCTCTCTATTCCTCTACACTTCCCTATTACTGAATGGGGCATCATCATCATCCTCCTAGTCCCCTAAGCTCACAATTAGGTGTCATCTTTGACACCTCACTATCTCTCACCACCGCCCCCATATGCAATCTGTTGCCAAAGCCTGTGGATTTCACCTTTGCAACACCTCTCAAATTTAGGAATTCATCCTCTTTTCTCCTCCACTGGGGTCATCCTGGTTCAAGCTCTTATCACCTCATACTTGGACTATTGCAATACTCTGCTGTGGGTCTGCCTGCCTCAAGTCTCTCCTCACTCCAATCCATCTTCCATTCAGCTGCCAAATTGATTTTCCTAAAGCTCAAGTCTTACCATGTCACACATACCCTACTCAATAAACTCCAGTGGGTCCCTGTAGCCTGCAGAATTAAATACAAAATCCTCTGTCTACTGGTCAAAACTCTCCATGACCTAGCCCCACCTCCCACCTTTCCAGTCTTCTTAAACTTTACTCTCTACCACATACACTTTGATTCAGTGACACCAGCCACGTTTCTGTTCCACAAACAAGACACTCTATCTCACAACTCCAGGTATTTTCTCTGGCTGTTCCCCATGCCTGGAATTTTTAATCATAAATTATAACTCTTAGATCCAGTGACATTGGCCTCCTTTTTGTCTCTCAGCTCCAGGCATTTTCCCTGGTTCTCCCCTGTGTCTAGAATGTTCTCCCACCTCCTGACTTCCCTGGTTTGCTTCAAGTCCCAAATAAAATTCCATCCTCTACAAGTAGCCTTTCCCAAGCCTTCTTAAGGTTAGTGTCTTCCCTCTTCTAATGTCCTATTTATCCTGCAGATCCCTTATTTGTATTTGTATTCTCAGCTCTTAGCACAGTGCCTATCACAGAGTAAGTACTTAATGAATGCTCTATCTATCTATCTATCTACCTACCCACGGGCAGCTAGGTGGTGAAGTGGATAGAATGCTGGGCCTGGAGTCAGGAAGACCTGAGTTCAAATATGACCTCAGATACTTTCTGGTTGTGTGACCCTGAGCAAGTCACTTAACCCTATTTGCCTCAGTTTCCTCATCTATAAAATGATCTGGAGAAGGAAATGGCAAACCACTCCAGTACTTTGCCAAGAAAACCCCAAATAGGATTACAAAGAGTTGAGAACACCTACCTATCTATTATCTCATATTTTAAAACATTCTGCTCCACCACTGGTACCAAAAGAATGGAAACATCATGAGTGCAGTGTTATTTTGTCTTTGTATTCCTATTCCCAGGCCTAGTATAATGACTTGCACATAGCATATTGAATAATCAGTGTTTGAAAAAATGAGTTGGACATTGTAGTGCCTAGAGTATTGCACTTAGGAATCAGGAAGACCTGAGTTCAAATTCTACCTCTTACTCTTAACTGTGTGACCATGAGCAAGTCACTTAATTTCTCCAAGCCTCTCAGTTTTTCCCTCAGTTTTCTCCTCTTTAAAGTGAGGTGGTTGAACAAGATGACCTCTAAGGTTCCTTCCAGCTCTGTGAAAACTATCTGTAAGGCACAGTGCAAGTGCCTGGATGTGAGATAAGAACTGTACTGAAAGCCTTTGAGGGCATTCCAATCTAATAAGGACAAGTATGTAGAAGACAAGACATAAGAGTACACAGCAGTACACGCCAAGTGCTAGAAATTTAACACTTATTAAGTCCCTACTAGGTGTTCAGAGCTACAATAAACACCATAGATACAAAGATTAAAAAAAAAAAGTCTTCGAGGAGCATACATTCAAATGGGGAGAGTGGACTGGAAAGCACAGAGAGAAGTAAGCTTGTAAGAAAAACTCAAAGCTTAAAAAAATACTTTGCAGGAGAATACACACAAGAAAGGAAGGGAACTACGGTTGGTTAGCCTGGAAGAGTACAATGCCCCAGGCTTAGTTTTGTTTCTGTACTTTTCTCTTTCCCCGTCTGCCAGTGGAAATCGTAGAATCAAAGGTCACTGACCTAGGTCTGGAAGAGACATTAGAGGTCAACTAGTCCACCCCCAATCCTCTTCATTTTATATATAAGGAAATTAAGTCCCAGGGATATTAAGGTATTTGCCCAAGGTCATACAACTAGTAAGTAGTAGACCCAGAATTTGAAAGACTCTACATTCCTTCTACAGTATCACACCATTGGAAATGCCACAAGCCTTTGGTAGTTTGTTGGAGGGGCAGCCTTTACAGTGGATGGTAGGTAGGAAATTAAACCACTAGAAAATAAGCAGACAAAAGGACTTCCTACCATAGCATGAGGTATCCAATGGAGAAGCAAGCAAGCCCCAGTGACCAGGAAATCGTGTTGGAAAAAATAAATTATACCTAGAAGCAGCTCAGCCTGGTATTCCAGAGTCTGGGACCTGCAGCAAGAACTCTCCAGGAAAGACAAAAAAGATCCTTCTAGCCAAGGCTCTAAAAAACTGACCACTCCTTAGAGGAGTCTCCTTCCCTCCCCTTTCTTTAGTCCAGTGGCTGACCCTGTAAAAGAAAGAAAAAGGAAAAGCTAACTGCCCTAGAGAGGACCCCGTTCCCTACGAACATGCCCCTTCCTATGCATTTCACTTTTCCTACTGATGGTTTGTGTGTTTGAGGGAAAGTACGAACCAGGTTTAGAGTTTTATCGCTACTATTGCCACTGAGAGATTCTCCCACCTTGGAAATCTTCAAGCAGAGGCTGAATGACCATTTGTTGGCTAGGTTATCAAATAACATATCCACATAACATTTTCCTGTAAGGATTAGACTAGATGGTGACTAAGGTCTCTTCCAACTCTCAGACTCTATGACCCTGTGAGTCCCTGAAGGTTTTTGATTAAGAGATTGACATAGTCAGACATGTGCGTTAGGAAGATTATTTTGTCAGCTATGTAAAAAGTAGCATAGAGCAGGCTTGTACAACATGCAGCCTGCCGAAGGAGTTCAGGCAGCCTATGAAAAATGTAGAGGATGTAAAAGAAGTAAAGATGTAATGAGTGCTTTGTCCATGCCCCACTTAACCCGCCTTCCTTTAGTCACTATTATGCCCATCATGTAAGTGGAGTTGCCACTGTGAACTCTCTCCTGTTTGTCATGTAACCCTTGACAATCAACCACTGTCAGTCCGTCTCTAGTCTGAGAGGAGCGATTTCATGATAAATAAAAATCTCAAGCAATAAGTATAATTAATTTATATTAAATGAAAGTTCCTTTTTTTTAAATATGGTTTACTTACAAAATAATTTAATCTTTAATTATACCTTTACTTGGAAAGTGAGCTGCTAAAGACCTATCGGCAGCCTGAAGAAGTTTAGCTTATTTTAATTTTGGCCCCTGCCAAGTTGCACAGGTCTGGCCTAGAGGGAGGCAGACCAATTGGAAAGCTATTATAATAGCAATTTTTTTTCTAAAATAGATTTTTTTTTAATTATAGAGCATATAGATTATAGTAGAGTGCTAAAAACAAAAACTACAAATAATTTTTGAGAAAAAAGGAAGTAAGTTACCACCAAAAAATTAAACTTCAACTGCTTTAGTATTGAAGTCCAGATTCTGAATATCAAAATATAAAAATGTATATTTTAAAATTTTTTATTGTTGTCTTTTGTTTGTATATGTCATTTCCTCTTAACCTCCACAACCACCAATGAATCCTTCTTTACATCAAAGAAAAAGCCACTGTAACTCAAAGTACATATACCACATACCACATCTGTAGTCTTTCACATCACTATTAAGTGTTCCAATAACAGTTCTCCAGGACCAAAGTAATTCATTATGCTCATTAATGTTTGGCTACATTTTAGTGTTATCATTTAAATTGTTGTATTTTTACATATTGTTCTTTTGGTTCCTTTGTCTGCCTCAGTTTTCTCAACTGCCTCTTAGGGTTATTGTGAGGATCAAATAAGACATTATTTGTAAAGCATTTGGTCAAGTGCTTGGCACATAGTAGGTGTCTAATAAATGTTTATTGATTGAATGTCCCTTGCTCTCTCCCTTCTTTCTTTAGTCTGTTACTTCATGCATGTTTTCTCATGTTTCTATTAATTTCTCATATTCACTCCTTTTTTATAATGCTGATATTATTCTGTCAATATTTCATAGTTTAAGTTTCTACATTAAGGGACCAGAGAGCTTGGAATATAATATTCCAGAGGGCAAAAGAGATAGGATTACAACCAAAACTCACCTACCCAGCAAAACTGAGCATAATTCTTCAGGGGAAAAAATGGTCATTCAGTGAAATAGAGGACTTTCAAGCACTCTTGATGAAAAGACCAGAGCTGAATAGAAAATTTGATTTTCAAATACAAGACTCAAGAGAAGCATGAAGAAGTAAACAGGAAAGAGAACTCATAAGGAACTTATTAAGATTGGACTGTCTACATTCCTGCATGGAAAGATGATATTTATAACTCTTGAGACCTTTGTCAGTATTAGGGTATTTGGAGGGAAAAAATTATATGTATTTATAGATAGATAGATAGGTAGATAGATGGCACAGGTTGAGTTGAAAATGAAGGGGTGATATCTGGAGAATAAAATTAAGGGGTGAGAGAGGATTATTCTGGGAGAAAGGGAAAGGTAGAATGGGATAAATTATCTCATATAAAACAGACAAGAAAAGGCTTTTACAGTGGAAGAGAAATGGGGGAAGGTGACAGGGAATGAGTGAATCTTATTCTCATGGGATTTGGCTTAAGGAGGGAATAACATACTCACTCAATTGGGTATGGAAACCTATCTTACCCTACAGGAAAGTAGGGGTGAAGGGGATAGGAGAGCAGGGGAATGATAGAGGGGAGGGTAGATTGGAGGAGGGGTAATCAGAAGCACACACTTCTAAGAAGGGACAGGGTCAAAAGAGAGAATAGAATAAACAGGGTGCAGGATAGGATGAAGGGAAATATAGTTAGTTTTTCACAACAGGACTACTATGGAAGTGTTTTGTATGACTACACAAATATGACCTGTATCGAGTTGCTTGCTTTCTCAATGAGGGTGGGTAGGGAGGGAGAAAGGGAGAAAATTTGGAACCCAAAGTTTTAAAAACAAATGTTAAAAATTGTTTTCACATGGGAAATAAGATATACAGGAAATGGGGTATAGAAATCTATCCTGCCCTACAGGAAAATAAAAGAGGAAGGGTATAAGAGAAGGGGGTGGATAAAAGGGAGGGCAGATTAGGGGAAGGAATATTCAGAATGCATGCCATCTTGGGATTGGGGGAGGGACAAGATGGGGAGAAAATTTGGAATTCAAAATCTTGTGGAAGTGAATGTTGAAAACTAAAAATAAATTAATTAATAAAGTAAAAAAATACATTTCATAGTCTACAAGTTTCACAGTAATTCCCTATTCTAGTTTTTTGCTACCACAGAGATTGATACTCTGAATATTTTGTTTTCCACATTGGACCTTTCTTTCTGACATTGACTTCACTAAGGTAAATATATGGAGGTGAGAATGCTGGATCTAAAGATATTAATAGCTTAGCAACATTTCCTTCATAATTCCAAATTGTTTTCTGGAATAAGTGAACCAAAGGACAGCTTCACCAATAATTTATTAGTATGTCTACCTTCCCATAGCCTCTGTATCATTAACTTTCCATCATTTTTTATCTTTGCCAATTTTCAGTGTTGTGAGGCAAAACTTCAGTTACTTTATTTTTTTAAAATTATATATTAAAAAAAGTTCTAAATTTCTTTCTAGTTCCCAAACCTCCAAAGGCATAGGCAAGTAAATAAATAGGATAGAAAGAGAAATTAAATGTCTTAGGGAAAGGAGTTAGATTTATCCAGGGTCATCATTATGGCCAACAGAACCCTCTTTTACCCCATAAGGAATTTCTAGTGAACATAAATTAATAAAGTGTCACATTATTAGTGAATATTGTCTGTTGTATATATACACCCACATTTATATTTTTAATCAAAAAAATTTCTTCCATTTCTCATGACTCTCTAAGATACAGACTCAGGAAATACAATGAAATACCCACACTAAACCATTTCCAAGTGAGCCAACTCTTTTTTCATTTCTCTTCATGGATTATACCAAGAATATAGCTGGAGAGGTGAGCATTAAAAGGAAGAACTGCTTCATCAGAGCCAGGTGGGAAAGAAAGAACAATGAGCAGGCAAGAAGGAGGTAGGTGTGAAGAATTGTCTCACTGTCCTTGAAGGATAGAGAAGGTCAGTTGAAGCCTGTGTCAGGAATCAATCAATCACCAAACATTTCCTAAGTACTGACAATGTGTCAAGCACTATGCCAAAGATAGGTCAAAGGGGTAGGGATTAGACCTGTGATTTTACTGATGGGAGAACTCCCAGAAAAAGAAATGCCCTCTGCCAGTACAGGTCAGCACTTTCTCTATAATTTACAGTCAGAACAGGGGTTCTCCACCGTTTTGTGTCATGGTCATCTATTGCCAGACTTTGGGGTCTGGTGAAGCCTATACCCTCCTCCGAAGAATGTTTTTAAGTGCATGAAATAAAATACACAGAATTAAAAAGGAAACAGATTACACTAAAATACAGTTGTCAATTTTTTTTCAATAAGAGTTCATGGACTCCAGATTAAGTACCCTTGGTTAGGTGGATAGCTAGATAAGATGTGAAGGTGACGCATGGAAGGAAGAAGGGAAGCATCTACTACCATCAATTAGCACCCATCTAAGTGCCTGTACCATGCTTGTTTTCACGGATGAATTCTACACTTAATTCCATCTGATAGCTACGCAATAGTTTCTGTGATATAAGTCATAGAATTATAGAGAATCTGATAGTCAGAAGGGGCTTTAGAGGACATCTGATCCATCCACTATCTGTTCAAGGAACACCACTAAAACATACCTCTTATGTAGTCATTCAACCTGTTTGAAGGCTTCCAGTGAGGGAGAATCCACTATTTCCCAAGGCAACCCATTATACTTTTGGATGACTATAATTGTTAGAAAGTTTTCTTTAAACTTAAATCTACTTCTTTATAATATTCAGTTATTACTCCTTTGGGGCCAAACACAAGTCTAATGCTTGATGATGACAATGATGATGACAACAAACATGATGATGAGGATGAGGATGATGACGATGATGATGATAGCTAGAATTTATATAGCACTTTAAGGCTCACAAAGCTCTTTACAAATATCTCATTTGAGCCTCACAACAATCCTGGCAGACTTTCAAATACTTGGAAGCAGTTTTCATGTCCCTCTTGACCTTCAATCCCCAAATCTTCTCTTCTCCAGTTTAAACATTCCAGGTTCCTTTAAGTAAACCTCAGATAGCATGCAGATAGCTTTTCACCATCCTGGTCACTCTTGTCTTGATACAACTTACTGAGCTCAAAACTGAACACAATAATCCAGATAGAACCTGGTCAGAGCAAAGTGTGGCAAATCTATCACTTCCCTGGTCCAGAATATGATGTCTCTCATAATTCAGACTAAGATAACATTAGTTTTAGTTTGTTGTTGTTGTTGTTTTTGGTGCCACATTACACTATTGACTCATATTGAGCTTGCTACCCACAAAACCCCTGAAATCTTTTTTTTTTTTTTCAGAGAAACCATTGCCTAGCTTTACCAACATCATTTTGTACTTGTGAAATTGATTTTTTTAACTCAGGTATAAAACTTTACATTCTATAACGCTTTTCATCTTATGAGAAAGGCCTCCCATAGAAGATGAGAGCTTTACCTGAGTACTGAAGACATGTGGCATAGCTAATAATACAAAGGTAGAGAGACTGGAAATGAAGTGTCATATTTGAGGCATATAAGTTAATACAGCTGTATGATTGAGAGGGTGGAGGGGAGTAAAATGATAGAAAACTGAAAAGGCAGGAAGAGAATAGATTATGAAGAGGTTTAAATGCCAGAGGTAACAGGGAATCAGTGGAGTTTCTTGAGAAGGGCAGTTACATGGTCAGCCCTAAACATTAGAAAAATAAGCATGGAAGTTTAGTGAAGGTTGAATTTGAAAAGTGAAGAGACCTGATGCAGACAGACCAGTTAGAAGGCAATAATCTGGTAGGAGGTGATAAGGTCTAGAACTAAAGTTGTGGTGGTATGAGTGGAGAGAAGGAGACATATACAAGAGATATTGTGAAGGCAGAAATGAAAAAATTTGACAATGGATTGGAAATCTGGAGTGATTAAGAATAAGGAGTTGAAGATTATGACTGAAGCTATGAGTCTGGGTTACTAGGAGGAGGATGGTACTTTCAATAGTGTAAAGACTTAAGATTTTGGGATAAGAATACATTATTTGGTAAAAATTGTCAGGAAAACTGGAAGGCAGTATGGTAGAAACTGGGCATAGACCAATATCTTACACCATTTACCAAGATAAGGTCAAAATGAATACACGACCTAGATATAAAGAGAGATGTTACAAGAAAATTTGAAGAACGTGGAACATATGACTTATCAGACTTATAGTTAGGCGAACAATTTATGAATAAACAAGAGACAGAGAGCAGAGTGAGGTATAAAATGGATAATTTTGATTATGTTAAATTAAAAATGCTTTGTACAAATAAAACAAATGTAACCAAGATCAGAAGGAAAGCAGAAAATTGGAGGGAAAATTTTATAGAGTTTCTCAGATAAATGTCTCATTTCTCAAATATATAAAGAACTTTGTGAAATCTATAAGAGGGGGGCAGCTAGATGGCACAAAGGATAGAGCACCAGCCCTGGAGTCAGGAGGACCTGAGTTCAAATCCAGTCTCAGACACATGATACTCACTAGCTGTGTGACCCTGGGCAAGTCACCTAACCCTGATTGCCTTGCCAAATATATGTATATATATATATATATATATACACATACATATATATATATGTGTGTGTGTGTGTGTGTGTGTGTGTGTGTGTGTGTGTATAAAATCTATAAGAATACAAGTTCCCTCAAAAATACAATTCCCTCAATTGATAAATGGTCAAAGGATATGAATAGGCAGTTTTTAGATAAAAATTAAAACAATTTATAGCCATGTAAAAATGCTCTGAATCATTATTGATGAGAGAAATGCAAATAGAAACAACCTTGAGATATAATTTTACACCTATCAGATTGGCTAAAATAATTGAAGGAGAAAGTGACAAATGTTAGAAGGAATGTGGAAAAATTGGGACACTACTACATTGTTGGTGGAATTGTGAACTGATTTAATTATTTTGGAAAGCAATCTGGGATTATGCCCAAAGAGTTTTTAAAGTACCTATATCCTTTGACCCAGCAATACCACTTCTAGGTCTATTTCCAAAGATGATTAGGGGAAAAGGAAAAGAACCTCTATGTTCTAAAATGTTTATGGCAGCTCTGAGAGTGGTGGCAAAGAACTAGAAATTGTGGGGATGCCTGTCAATTGGGGAATGATTGCACAAGTTGTGGTATTTGATTGTGATGGAATACTACTGTACTATAAGAAATGATGAGCTCAATGATTTTAGAAAAACATGAATAGACTTGCATTAGATAATGAGTGAAATGAGCAGAACCAAGAAAACATTGTATACAGTAATAGCAATATTGTTTTAAGAACAACTTTGATCAAATAAATCATTTTGACTCTTATAAATACTCAGATTAACAACAAAGGACATATGAAGGAAAACACTATCTGCATCTAGAGAAAAAACTGATAAGTAGAAGTATATATAGAATGATTATACACACACACACATATATGTATATATATGCATATTTGTGTCTAATGGTAGCCATCTCTAGGATGGGGAGAGAGAAAAAAAGGAAAAGAAAGATAACTTTACACGATAACTTTATTATGTATTTAAAAGGAATAGCAAATTGTACTTAATAAAATTACAGTTTTGTGTGCAATCATCTTTTTATTAAACCATGCTATGGAAATGCTTATTTTATTCCATAAATTTCAAATAAAATAAATTTAAAGTTTTGTAATGACCCTTTAAAAAAATACAATAATAGGAAACTTGGAAAGACAGGAGAGTTGGGGGAGGGGACACAGATAATGAGTTCTATTTTCGACATATTGATGTCCTCTAGGATATCCAGTTCAAGATGTCCAAAAGACAGGTGGTGATATGTGACTGTGGCTTCAGAGAGAGACTAGAGCTGGATACAGAGAAATGGGAATCATTTGCAAAAATATCATAATTGAAACCAAGGAAGTTGATGAGATTATCAAGTGAGATAGTAAAAAGCTAAAAGAAATGAGGGTCCAGAACAGAGATTTGGAGGCATCAACAGTTGTAGGACATGACATAGATAAAGAACCAGCAAAGAAGATCAAGAAGGAGCAATATGATGGGTAGGAGGAAGACCAGGAAGTGTCATGGAAACCTAGAGAGGAGAGAGAATCCAGAAGGAGAAAATAATCAACAGTGTCGAATACTACAGAGGTTTAAAAAAAAAAAGATGAAAACTGAGAAAAAAACCATGAGATTTAACTGTTAGGAGATCATTGGCAACTTTGGAGAAAGAGTCTCAGTTAAATAATCCAGAAAAGAGATTGCAGAATGTTTAGAAGTGGGGGTGAGGAAAACACCAAATGCAGACAGTTTTCTTAGAGAGGTTAGCCATACAGAGGAGGAAAGATATAGGAAACAGCTACTATGTAAGATCAAGTGAGAGATTTTTAAGGACAGGATGACATGGACATGCTTGTAAGCACCAAGGAAAGCACCCTAAGACAGGAAGAGATGAAGATAAAATATTGGGGGTAAGAGTGGGAACACTCTCCTGAAGAAGACAGGAGGGAATGAGATCAAGGATGCTTGCAGAAGAGACAGCCTAGATAAGAAAGGCCACACCTTCATTGGAGTCAAGAGTGAAGGAAGAGATAATGGAGGAAGACGTCTGAGTGATGTGAAATGAGATCTCCTTCATAATCTGTCATATTTTAATGGAAAAACTTTTTCTATAACCTTTAATTTTATCAGTTTTCCATAAACAAATTCTTTTTCGTCCTCCTTTCACAACTATTATGTTCATGTTCAAAAGAGGCAGTAATCTGCATATTTTCCAGGTTGATTTAATTATTTTTCTTTACATATCACTTTATTTTCTGCTCCCATAGACATATTTTAGTTCTTTCCAAACAACTAAACTACTCACATTTGAAAGGAGTAGTACCTTATACTAGTGCTTGCAATGATCAAAGTGCCCCATACTCTACTGGACTATTTCAAAAGTTGCTGTGGTTAAAAAAAAAAAAAAAGGCATAATCTAATGTTTATATAATCTGGGGATGAGAAAGCAAGTTACAAAAAAATTTAAAATCATGTCTTCCTTAATGGGAGTGATATATCTTTCCCACTAAAACATTAGTATTATCCTTGCTCCCCAAAACAAAGAAATTATGAAAGTCTTTTTAAAATGATTTGGGAGTAGAAAATAGAGATTGACAAGGAAAAGAATCTCAACATTTTTAAGCTAACCAATAAAGTGACTGTGAGCCTACCCAGAACGGGCCACTAGGTGGCAGACTCTGACAACGTCTCAAGTAGAACACCGGTAAATTCGGAAAGTCACTTTTTTTCCCCCTTTCAGAAGCACATCATGGGAAAAGATGAGTTCTCCGGCATCCTCTGTTGATATATCCAATGTATTGGTACTGTTTTAGCTGCTCTGACTCCAGGTTCCTATTCTTCATGTGCTTTCTAGTTGTACCAAACTACACAATCCAGAGCTGGAGGGATATACCTAATGAACTAACCTGTAGCTCAGACAAGGATACAATTTCAGATCCTCTGAAGCGAATGGACAAAGAAATTCATTTTTTAAGGTTTTAGGATGATTTGGTCCTCCCCATAGGTTGCCTGGATAAGATACAGCAGCCCCACTCAGTGTTAATGAGTTATTGGGACAATATCGCATGCAACTGATGATGCAATCCTGGCCTACCAATGGTCTGAGGAAAAAAGAAAAAAAAATCCACACAATGGTTTTGGTTGTGTTGATAAGTAGAGAACAAATTGTTTGCCCTTTAGGACAATTCCTTAACCCTGCCTGGCTCCAGTCCAAATTTGGAAGAATATCTCTTTCAGGTTGGTCTTTGGTTCAGGACCTTGCAGAAAATAAGCACTCAATAAATATTTGCTAATTTGATTTAGAATCAAAATTATATTGCCCAGACTTGAGAGGAGTAACTTTTTTTTACATAAGAGCAATAATTCTCAAGCTTTTTTGATGAAAGAATAAATTAATGAAAATATTTATTAAGTTAACTATATGCCAAGCACTGGGCTAAGAACTAAGGAAACAAATATAAAAATAAGACAATTCCTTCCCTCAAGAAGCTTGTATTCTAATGGGGAATACGAGACACTTAGGAGAGTTTGGTTTGAAAAGCTATAGGGATGGAGGCTGTTTTGACATATCCTTTTCAGGAGCCATGATAGAATTGTGTTATGTTTCCGAAACTGGAAAGGTGGGGATGTAGAAGTGATTGACAAGGGGGATTCATCACGCTGGTGAGATAACCAGGGGGTAAAGTAAAGAGTAGCTAGATGAAGGAGATGACTTGGGTGACTGTCCATGAGCACAGCACAATGTTGGTCCTCTGTGGAGCGTGGTCCACTTACTCCATCTACTCCCACTAAATTCAACATACCTACTGTGTGCCCTTCTCAACAAAGAAAACCAAATACTAACTAATAAATGAGAATAGCATTACTTTTGACAGCATTCTAGGGAGAGATGCCATAAATAATATAACAGAGGGCAGGAGGAGGTATATATAGAACCAAGCCACAGACCACTGGGATTCGGGTAACATCAGTGGTCATCAGACCATATTTAGAGAACCACGTACTAGGGTATCTGTTGCTGGTAGCTTCGTTGTAAAAATGACAATTCTAGAAACCTTAAATATTGTTGATTTGCTTTCTTTTTTTTTTTTAATGAAAAGACATTTATTAAGGATTTACCTAGGCATAGTGCTAAGTACCAAAGCACAAGTGAAAGAGAGACAATCTTTGCCTCAGAGAGATTACATTCTTTTTTTATTGATTTTTATTTTTATCCTGATTTTTACAACCAAGTAGAATGGGCATTTGCACATGCATAATAGAAAAGAAAAAGATTATCCATGAAACTACAGGCTCTTGTTGTAAACAACTTGCTTTTCTTTTAAGTATATAATAAGATTAGACTGTAGCTTTTAAAGCTATACTACTTATTTGGCCTTAGTTCTGGTCTTCCCTTTGTTCTTTTCCCTGAATTTTTGTTAAATGTCTCACTGACCCTTCCTTCCCACCTTCTTTTCTCTCATCTTTTCTTTCTTCCTTCCTTCCTCTCTTGATATCCTTTCCCTATCTCCCCTTACTCTCTAGATTCCTCCCCATTGGAATAAAGAAAAAAGAAAAAAGAAAAGCCCTCGCAACATGGATAATCAAACAAAACAAATTTCTACATTGGCTGTGTCCAAAAACATGAGAAATCTTAATGGTTTTCCCCAAAATTAGCAGTCATCTAAAAAAAAATTCAGGGCCAATATGAGGTTTAATAAAACACAAGCAGTGTAGTACAGTGGACTTAGTGATGAGATTTTAAGTTTGAAACCCAGCCCTATTATTTCCTGGCCGTGTGGCCTTGAGCAAGTCACAACCACTCTGTGCCTCTGTTTTCTCATCTGTAAATGAGGAGGGGGTATTGGTTGACTTGTGCTCCTTTTCAGCTTTACGATGCAGTAAAGGCAGATGTGGGGAACGTAAAAGCATGAAGCTAGATAAACTATCTCTGCAAATGAAAGCATGGGAACAGTAGCCATAGCCCAAATTCTGATACATTTTTCTGAAAGAGAGAAGCAACCTCCTTCTTATTTTCATTCACAGAGATTTTTGGCAGGAAAACTGAGCTTCCTTGGTATGAATCCAAAAAGTGAAATCCCAGGACCTCCACACAAACCAAAAAGACAGCAGGGGTTGATTAAGGATACCAAGTACAGCTCTCTTTCCTGACGTTACATGTGCCTGTCCTCAGTAACCAAATACCTCCTCCCCCATCACACAAGGGAATCTATCTGTAAGAGACAGTTTTTACCAGCTGGGGAGGGAAGGGCAAAGCATTGTTTTGATTTGATTCATTTGAATGAATAAGCAGGCAAAGGAAAAGATGTTTTTTTTTCCCTCTTCCCTAGAAACCCAGGGAACTGAAGTGATGTTCACACTGCTAGGATGAACTACTGGATTGTGAGGGAGCATTTGAATCTCCCTTTTTATTTCCATGTCCTTTCCTCCTGACAACATAAAGGAGGCTGTCTCCTGGGATAGGAATTGTCTTATTTGAGTTTTAGAAGGGTATTAATGATTGAATGGGGGAAAAAATTATTCATCAATCAGAAGCAAAACAATTATGGCAGAATCAAGCAGTCACAGACTCAAATTTCGATCATCCAAAGTAATGGGGAAGTTGGGGATAATATGAATAGTTGAAATTCACTGACAATCCTAAAACCTCTTTCAACTAATCATTTCAAGCTCCTTCTCCACACAGTCTTTAAATTGGATTTAGGTTTTAATGTAATCAAAGTAAAAAGAAAAAATAGCACACATTCAGGTCACTCTTGTCATTCACCCCATTCCACTGATATAAAACACCTGACCATTATCTTACGCCTTAGTAGGCAGTTCTCAAGAGTTGATGAGACTGGAGAAAAAAAAGTTCATTACCTGGGGTAGTCATTCTTTAGGCCATGAGCCTCTCATTTTAAATCAAGTCAAAAAGCATTTTGCTAGTGCCTACTATGTGCCAGGCACTGTGCTGTGCACTAAGGAAACAAAGAAAGGCAAAAAACAGTGTCTGCTCCCAAAGAGCTCAAAGTGTAGTAGGGGAGACAACATGTAAATGACTATGTACAAATAAGATATATGCAGGAAAAACTGGGAGAAAAAAAACTTAGAGGGAAGACATTAAGGGGACTAGGAAATGCTTTTTGCAGGAGGAAGGAAGCCAAGGAGGTGGAGATGAGGAGAGAGAATTCCAGGCATCAGGAAAATTCATGGAGTTGGGAGTTGGACTGTTGTGTGAAAAGAACAACTGGGCTGGTTTTCAGATGACAGACATACTAAACTTATCTTCAATCTTTGTAGCTTTGCATTTGGCATTTAAAACCCTATACAATCTGGCTCAAGCCTATTTTTTCTGATTGCACATTTCAATCACATATTCTATGTTCAGTCTCTTTGACTTATTTGTTGTTCTCTATACAGGACATTCAATCTCCTGGCTTCTGGGGATGTAACAAGGAAGTTTTGCAAGCTGTGACAGGAGGTGGGAAAGATGCCCTTTGAATTCAGTGTTGGGGCAGAGACAGATATAATGTGGGGAAGAGCTCATTTCTGTTGATTATTTGGCAACTTGCAATCCAGGTAGGTGTCACAGTGGATAGAGTTCAGGTCCCTGAAGTCAGTAAGACTCATCTTTCCAAGTTCAAATCTGGCCTCAGATACCTCTGAGCTGTGTAACCTCTGAGCAAGTCACTTAACCCTGTTTGCCTCAGTTTCCTCATCTGCAAAATGAGCTGGAAAAGAAAATAGCAAACTACTCCAGTATACCCCAAAAAGGGGGTCATGAAGAGTCAGACATTGATGAAAGGTCTGAACAACAATAAAAACAAAATATATCAACAACAATAATCATAATAATTCACTTTCAAGAGTTATAGATAGGTGAACAATTTATGAATAAACAAGAGATAGAGAGCAAAGTTGGGTATAAATTTAAATTCAAAAGATTTTGTACAAATAAAACAAATGTAGCCAAGATCAAAAGGAAAGCAGAAAATAGGAAGGAAAAATTGTACAGATGGTTTCTCAGATAAAGGTCTCATATCTAAAACATATGAAGAACTTTGTAAAATCTGTAAGAATATGAGTCATTCCCCAACTGATACATAATCAAAGGATATGACCAGGCAATTTTCCAATGACAAAATCAAAACAATTTATATTCACATGATAAAAGGCTCTAAATCATTAGAGAAATGCAAATTAAAACAACCTTTGATATCATTTTACACCTATCAGATTGGCTAAAATGATTGAAGGTGAAAGTGACAAATGTTGGAGGGGATATGGAAAAATTGGGACACTAATTTATTGTTGGTAGAATTGTGAACTAATCCAACCATGTTAGAGAACAATCTGGAATTATGCCCAAAAATTTATTAAACTACCTATACCCTTTGACCTAGCAATACTACTTCTAGGTCTATCTCCAAAGATGATTAGGGGAAAAGGAAAAGAACTTCTATGTTCTAAAATGTTTATAGCAGCTCTCTTTGTGGTGATAAAGAACTGGAAATTGAGGGGATTCCCGTCAATTGGGGAATGGATAAATGAGTTGTGGTATATGATCGTGATGGAATACTACTGTGCTATAAGAAATGATCAGAAAAACATGGAAAGACTTGCATAAAATAATGAAGAGCGAAATGAGCAGAACCAAGAAAACATTGTATACAGAAATAGCAATATTGTTTTAAGAACACCTTTGAACGAATAAATTATTTTGACTATTATAAATAAGTACCCAAATTAACTATAAAGGACATATGAAGAAAGACACTATCTGCATTCAGAGAAAGAACTGATAAATAGAAGTATGTATAGAATAATTTTACATATTTGTGTCTATTGTGTCTAGTGGTGGTCATCTCTAGGGGGGGGAGGAAGAAAAAAATAAATTTACATAACTTTGTTGTATATTTAAAATGAAAAGCAAGTTGTACATAGATTTGCAGTTTCATGTTCAATTACCTTTTCTTATTACACGATGTTATAGAAGTGCTCATTTTATTCTATAAATTAAAAATAAAATAATTTTTTTAAAAAAAAGAAAGAAAAAAAGTTTATTGGTAACCTTAGAAAAAGCAGACTCAGGGGCAGCTAAGTGGTGCAGTGGATAGAGTACCAGCCCTGGATTCAGGAAGACCTGAGTTCAAATCTGGCCTCAGACACTTGACGCTTACTAGCTGTGTGACCCTGGACAAGTCACTTCACCCCAATTGCCTCACCAAAAAAGAAAAAAAACACGCTTCTTCCTTTCCCTCATTCAGAGAAGTGCCAGAGACCCTCTGGAGAAGAGGTGATGCCTGGACCTGATGCCAGACTCCCCAGGTCTAGATTTATTCCAAGACTGAAAGTTCTGATGGTCTTAACCCTCCTACCTTCACCCTCCAGTGTATATGACTATAATCCCTCCCTCACCCTCCATGACTGTGGGGGCCAATTTGGGCTCCTATAAACTGGGCATTACCTGACATAAAGCCCCAGTTACCCCACACTGGTTAGTGCTCTGTTCATGCCCATGCCTTTTCCCAGGCTGTGTCCCCCATGTCTATTATGCTTTCCCTATTTACTCCTGACTCTTGGACCTCTAACTCACTCCCTTCAAGGCTCACCTCAAATATCTCTTCATACATGAGACACTTTCTTGATTCCCCTAGCTGATAGTGCCCTAGAAGAAATTATTCTATTTTGCATAAAGTGTGTATTCCTTGCATCCTTCAACCCCCAACACAGTAGAATACGAGCTTCACAAGGCCAGGACCGACATCCTTTTTGTCTTCGTGTACCCAGGACCCAGAACATAGTAGGCACTTAATAAATGCTTATTGAACTGAATTCATAGGACTTGCTTGATACTACTGGCCTCACCTTCAAGAACATAAAATGACCTCTAAACCATGATAATGGATTGTAACAGGAATTTTGTAGAAGTTGATGTACTTAGTTTAAAATTAATTTTTAAAGCCAAAAAAGGGTACACAGTCCATGTCTGATTACGTCTGTAGGACTTTGCCAGCTGGGTTACAAAGATCACTGGGTTATAGGCCATAAAGAGTGTTGAGCAACCCAAAAGATAAGAACATTGTGCTTTGGAGGAAAAGATAAACTCAATAGTTAACAAATGTTATTATTGTTCCATATTACCACACTCAGAAGCATTCCCTGCACTGTAATTTCATCAATGTGGGGAACTCCCAGTGTGGAATTTTTCTGTAATTCTTTTTTAAAATTATAACTTAACAAACATCAATAAATACAAACATTTTAACACAAAAAAAGAATAGAAAATGGGATTACATATGAAGCTATGAATTTCTGTTATATAGCATATATGTATATATATATATATATATCATAATAAGAAAACAACCTTGCTTGTCAGTGTTCCCCTTCTGAAATTCTTTCTTCTCTCTTCTGTGTTACCTTATAATAGCCTCAGAGCATTACTAGGGCCACTGAAAGATGACACAGTGCCCATAATCCCACAGCCAATTAGTGGTAGTACTTGAACCCAGCTCTTTTTAGATCTAAGGTTGGCCCTCTATCCACTCAACTGCACTGACTCTCTTTTCAGTCAAGGGCTAATTTGAAATAGATCAGCCTGAGACATTTACTAGCTGTGTGATCATGGACAAGTCATTTAATCAGTGCCTGGCTCAGTCTCTTTATCTGTACAATTAGGAGAATAATACCACCCACTTCCCAGAGTTGTTGTGAGGTATGTAAAGCACATTGCGAACCTTGAAGAGCTATATAGATGCTAGCTGTTATCATTATCATCATCATCATCATTGCTATATAAGAAGAGACAATCCAGAAAAAGGTCATGTATAAATGATTTAATACCAGCTATACCATGAACAATTGTTGAATCAGAGGCATTGAAACTTTTTTTAAATAGATAATAATTCATTGGGCTTTTTATAAGAATATGAAGGTCTAGTACCTAACACTTTCTTAAGGTGACATTTTCTTTGCAAAGCTAATTAGAAGCCAGGTATTTGTCCTGAGATAGTACTTTCTGTATTGAAAAGACAAAGGACCTATATGTAAATAAATAATTACTCCATACTAAATGTTATGTCATTATGTTAGGTCAAAGGCTGGCTTGGCAGTGAAAACAAAAAAAAAAAATCATCAAGATTTTTTGGCCTTTCTTTCTTAAAGTAAATTTGGAGCTAATTAGTTTTCAAGACTTTTCCTGGGGCTTTTTTTTCCACAGTGACAAGACAAAAGGACATACTTGAGATAAAAAACAGATGTTGGAGCTTACTGGACATATGGATATTATATATTTATATATCCCTGTTAAAGATGGGGTTGGCCTGGCAAAAATCCTAATAAATCAGGTGAAAGGATTTTGTCAATGGGAGGGAGGGGTAATTTTTGAAGATGGAATCTCCAAGAGTATTCTAGGTTAAATTTTACTTTTTGTGCATCTTCTAAATATGACTGGAATTCCCACTGGGGTGAAATTTAATTTGGTACTATCTTAGTAGAAGTTCATCATTGTCAGTACTTTGGTCACATCTAGAATATACTTCAATGCACACTTGAAAAAGGTCTCCCAAAATTCCAAGGTTTGCAAAAATCTCGAGAACAGGGACTAGGCTTAAAAAATGGCATGACGCCCTCTCAGGTTTATGATTATCATCCTTTCCACTCTTGCTTTCATCTCACTACACCATGCTGCCTCCAGAGACTTAGAGATGACAGTCCAGTGACCAGCTTTGTGGCCCCCATGAATCAGGTCTCAGTCTCTTTTCTAGGCTCCAGTTTTTTCATCTCTGAAATAAGGAGTTTGGGTTAGATCAGAGGCTAGCAAACTACCACCTGAGGGCCAAATCTAGCCCACTGTTGTTTTGGGTTTTTTTTTTTAATACAGCCAGGAGCTAAGAATCTTCTTAATATTTTTAAATACAATAAAATTTTACTTAAAAATATAAAATTAATACAATAAAACCTTATTTTTAAGAGTAAAAACAATTCTTAGCTATCTGACCACACAAAAAACAGGCAGTGGGCAGGATTTGGCCTGGACTAAATGTTCCTAGGTCCCTTTGGTATGCTAACAGAACACTAAAGAAGATCAAGAGACCTCAGGGGTCCTGGAATAGGAATCTGATCTTACAATCTACCCAACAAGTGGTCACTCAGTCTCTGTTTAAACACCTCCAGTAATGAGGAATCTCTACCTTCTGAGGCAGGTCATTACATTTTTTCTTACACTGAGCTGAAATGTGTCTCTGTGAGACTTTTACTAATTGCTCCTGGTGCTATCTTCTAGAAAGAAGCAGAAAAAGTCTTGTCTTCTCTTCTTTGCCCCACCTACCTCTTCCCTCTGAGTTTACCTTCTATTTATGCTATGTATGTCTTGTAAGTCTACTTCTTTGCATATTGTCTCTTCCATTAAAATGTGAGCTTCTTGAGGTCAGACTTTGTGTTTTTGTCTTTCTTTGTATATGCAAAGCTTAGCACAGTGCCTAGCACATAGTAAATATTTAATAAATGCCCTTCAAATACTTAAAGACAGCTAGCATGCCCTACCACCCCAGTCTTCTTTTTCTCTAGGCTAAAAAGTTCTCATTTCCTGCTCATGGCACAATTTCCAGGCACCTCATCATGCTAGTTGCCCTCCTCTGGAGTATTCCAGTTTGTCAATGTCCTTCTTAAAACACGGCACTGAGAATTGACATCAATGTTCCAGATGTAGTTGAACTAGGGCAAGATACAGTGAGATTACCACCTCACTCATTTTGGATCTTCTTTGGCTGCCATGTCATACTGTTGACTTATTTTGAGTCTGTAGTCCACTAAAGCCTGCCCTACTTCAAGGACTTTTTCATATGGACATGTGCCCCATCCTGTACTTGTACATTAACCTCATTCAGTGTTCTCCTATGGACTTTCAGGTTTTTTTTTTTAAACTGGAACAATTATCTCTTTTGTCCTATGTAGTTTTCATTTATCATTTCTTGAAATATAGCTCCGAAAAACAAGGCTTTGATAAAGCCCATTAGGATTTAAATGGAGCTATTTGACTATGCCTTTAAAACCAAATCACTCTGACTCTCGCTGATTGGCCAATAATAGGTCCCATTCCAAGCTTCACTCGCTGATTGTTTGGGTTTTGATGGCTCAGAGTGAGTGTAAATAGCAATTATTCCAGTTCTGGCCAGAAACTCTGAAGGTCTTCACCTCCCTGATTGACTCTTGTGAAGGCAAAGTAGGTTCATCTTTTACCTCAATTCTTACCTAGCCTATAACTACTGAATGGGTGTTGCCTCAGATAAACTTAGACCTTACCTTAAAAAGGCCAAGCAAGGTCTCCCACTGCATCCTGGGTCATCACCAGTCATCCTGACCTATGTCTTGCTACTGGACTCCAAATGCCTCTGGGAGAGTGGGGCTGGGACTTTACATGGCTCTGCCTCACTTAAATCCAATTCATTTGCAAGTCAAGACATTACCCTCCTGATGTCACTAAAGGACAAACAACAACAGACTTTCAGTACAATGAAAACCCCAATAGGGATAAAATGAAGGGATAAGTAGAATAGACAAAATTTCTTTTAGGACAACTACTCCCCCCCCCAGAGCCCCCAGATCTTAAGCACTTATGCTAATTTCCATGGGTTCTTGATCTCATTACAATAAATAACTTAAAACAACAGCAACATCAAAAGCTCTCTGTGGTAATAAGCCCTGACCAATGCCCCTTTTACTTTTATGAATATTTGATGCAAGAGTTCATCATAAGCTAATATAGATAGGTCCTTGGAGCTGGTTGTAATGAGATTAGACCACAATCATAGGATCATAAATTTAAAGCTAGAAAGGATTTTAGTGACCACAATGTCCACTTCTTCCCCAGTTTTCCCAGGATTAGGAAACTAAGGCACAAAGACATTAAGTGACCTACCCAAGGTCACAAAACCAATAGGTGTTTGAGGTAGGATTTGAATCAGATCCTCCTGAGTCCGAATCTAGTACCCTATCGATCAAGATATGTTGCTTCTCCAATATCCATTCAATCAATAAGCACTGATTAATTACCAGACCTTGTAGCATTGGAAAGGGAACCTAGGTGGCACAGTGGATAGAAAGCTCTGGGACTGGAGTCAGTTCAAATCTAGTCTCAGACACTTACTAGCTGTGTAACTTTAGCTAAGTAACTTTAACCCTGCTGGTCTCAGTTTTCTCATCTATAAAATGAGCTGAAGAAGGAAATCACAAACCACTCCAGTTTCTTTGACAAGAAAATCCCAAATGGGGTCAGGAAGAGTGAGAAATGACTGAAATGACTGGACGACCACAAACAAAAGTACTAGTGGATTAAAAAAAAGTTTCTTGATTAGAAAACAAAAATTAAATGGTCTTCCTCCCACTTGAGGAGCCTACATTCTAAGGTAGGAAAGAGTGAGAGACTAAAATTATGAAAGAAAAAAAGCTCTAAAAACCCTTTTCTCAGAGATCTACAGAGCATCAGGATCTGACAACAAATGTTCTTAGAAGCTAAAGGTGGAATATGGAAGACCTGTTACTTTGAAATCCTATCCTTTCCCTTGTGCTCCTTTCTGCCACCAACTGTTGTTTGGTTTCATGCACAAATACTTCCACCTTGAGGAACCAGTTAGGATTCTAAGTGGTTGACAAGGAGGATATGGTACTAGTCATGGTAATTTGTAATAAGAATCATGGAATTACATGGGATATTAAGAGATTTCAGCTCATTCTACCTAAATAGGAAGGCAGTCTGCTCTCATGAAGGTTACCATCCAATTCAAGGAAAAGAATCAAGAACTTGCTAATGCTGAGTGGTTTCAGTAACCAGAGTCTGTGGAGGCCAGGGATCCCTAGAGTTCTTTGAAGGAAGAGATAGTGATGATGATGATGATGATGATGATGATTTCATCCTGGTATAGTTGAAAGATTGTTGGTTTTGGAGTCAGAGGACCTGCATTCAAATCCCAGCTGTGCCATTTACTGGCTCTATGATTTTGGGCACATAAGCTCTACGGGCTTCAGTTCATTTTCTGAAATGAGAGAACTGAACCAGATGACCTCTAATGTCTCTTTCAACTCTAAATCTATGGTCCTATCAACCCTATGATCTCACACGGACAGAATAAGTATCTTCACTCAAAGATCTTTCCAGTAAAGAGATTCAGCAATCTTCCTTAATTATCAATTTCAACATTTCATAGCACTCAAAAAGGTCTTGAAAATGTATGTGCAAAAGACACTGTGCTATAAATATCCCATATATATTTCAATACTTCAAGAATCTGTGATTTGGAGGGTTGTGGATACTCCCTTCACAAATACAGATAGAAACTCCATTATGACTTAGTAGGTGGTCTTCAAAGGTTAGGCAAAAAGTTGGCCATCCATCAGCCAACCTGATCATGGGCTTCTCTGAATTTAGCAAGGCTGATCTTCAGATAACAGACACTTACTCACCAGGATTTTAAACATACCTTCTACTCTGGGCCAAGTTTGAATAAGTCTAGCCTGATTATTCAGGCTAAGGAATGGAACAAAATTACATGTTTGTAGACCATATTACATAGAGGGAAAATAAAGGTATTTACTAAACAATAGAAAGGAAAGGATATTTAACAAAGATATAGAAATGATTCAGTTAGGTGTAGCTCCCATTGCCTGCACATTTACCACAGGGGGTGCACCAGGGCAGAAAGGGGTGTCAAGCCTGAGGAATTCCAGGGCTGGGCTTTTATTTTAACCAGGAAGCTCCAACAAGGGTTTGAACTTTAGTTCCCTCTAATAATCAAGTCTCAATCTCAAAAATTATTTCATTGCCTTTTAGGGGAAAAAAAAGTCACCTGACCTATATGGGGTAGATGTTGCTCTATCCTATAACTAATAAAACTTGGGGCTTACTTATTCTTGTCCTGCCTTAGTTAGTCAATAAATATTTATTAAGACCCTATTATGTGTCAGGCACTGCACTAAGCACGGGATAAAAATAAGAAAAGAAAGACAGTCCCTGCCTTCAAGGAGCTTACAATTGAATGGAGGAAGACAGTATGCAAAACGAAGATGAAAAAGGAGAGGGGAACCTGATATTTCTGAACTTAAAACCAAGCAGAGTATCTGATGGAGAATGGAGATGAAGAAAATTAGTTTACCACCACTATATAATTATCTTCCATATTCATTAATCATTTATCTTCTCTATTCATTTCTTTTTTCTTTTTCCTTTTTCGTGAGGCAATCAGGGTTAAGTGACTTGCCCAGGGTCACACAGCTAATGTCAAGTAGGTGAGGCTGGATTTGAACTTAGGTCCTCCTGACTCCAAGGCCAGAGCTCTATCCACTGTACCACCTAGCTGCCCCATTCCCTATTCATTTCTGAGGGGTAATGTGGCATAAAATCTGAAGAGCTAGCTTTGAAGTCAAAACAACCTGGGTTCAGGTTTCACCTCTGAACCCTACTGACCCCTGTTGTACTTTGACCCATTACTCCTGCTCCCCTTCTTGTTTACTCAGAAATGTATACTCATTTAAAACACCTTAAGCTACATGCCAATGCCTTGTCTTCCATGTGACATTATTCTCGGGTTTTTTGTTATGTTAAAATGTGCCTGGTCCTTACAGGAATACCAGATGAAGTCTGAGCAGTGTAGCAGATGAAGCTGGGTTGCTGGGTATTGCACGTAGCAGTTTAACCTGCCTTAGCAGTTGCTATTCTAGACAAGCATCTATCATAACATTTGGCAGCAGTAACAGTCCCACAGCGGTCACCCAACCCAGAGATGTCCGGCCATCCCCGTCCAATCCTTAACATTGAAGTCCCCAAGCAGCCTACATAAGTTTAAAGCTGAGTTAACTGACAGGGTATGTGTGGTGTCATTAGAGAAATGTTCCAGAAGAAGGAAGGAAAGACCAAAAGGTTAAACAAAGGAGAAGCATTTAGAGTAGCTTTCTGGAACCAAAGAAGTGGGTATGATCCTTAAATAGACCTGGACCTTTTTGGGTTTTTTAATGATTATCTAATTTTTTTCCTGATATCCTCTTCAATCACCCTGGGGCTTCTCTCATTCCAATTATCTCTTAACCCACTTACCCAGTTTATCAATAACTATAATCATAATTCTGTGAGAGTTAGAAAAGACCTCCAAGGCCATATGGTCCATCCTCTACTTGTTAAAATATTAAGTAGTTATTGTGTGACTATTGTGTAACTTTCAGTTACAGTTTTCACCACAGGGCTGAAGTATACATTATATATAATAGGACACAGAATAAATGTCATTTGAATTGAATTGTAGAATTTCACCAAGATCATAGAAAAGGGAAAAGTCAGATGTTTCAGCATCTGAATGATTGGTACAAAGAAGGTATTTGATAAGCAGGACAGAGTAGGAACATATTCTGAATACTCATGCAAGATAATTCAGGAACCAGTAGGGAGAGGAAAGGGGGAAAGTGTTTAGGGGAAGATTAACAGGGGAAAAACAAAAGCAATTTTGTCATCAGAGTATACTATAGACCATCTGGAATGAAAAAGGAAATAGTTAAGTTGTTTCAAAAACAGATCACATGCCTGGCAAAGAGAAATGACATAATAGTGATGAAGAACTTCAATTTTCCAGACATCTGTTGAATATGTGTGTGTGTGTGTGTATGTGTATGTATGTGTATTGGGGGAGGGGGTTCAAAACAGAGTAGCTAAAAACATCATGACTTGCCTTAATGATAAATTCATCCTTTATAAGGTGGTGGAAACAACAAAGGGAAATTCTATTCTGTATATAATTTCCACTAGCAGACAGGGATTGGTTTCTAGGATGGAAATGATGGAAACCCTGGGGAGGAGGTAAAAACTACCTCTTAAAGATTAGGATGGAGAAGGATAGGAAAGTCAGAATTTGACAGGTATGTGCGACACTTGAGACTGGAGCATGAGGCAGAGGTTGAGTCTAAAAGAAATTTGGGATAACAAACTTGAGGTTCACATCTGTATGGAGATAAAGTTGTGTGAACTTAAGCTCACTGAAGGAGGGAATAGAAGGCAGAAGGACAGAATCTGAGAGGAATAAAGAGCCACTGAGAGAGAGGGGAGGTAGGAAGGACAGGGAGGGGTCAGAGGAGAACTAGGATAGCACAGTATTACAGAAGCCAAGGAAGGGAGTAGTCTAAAAGTCAGATGTTACAGGAATCAGGAAAAGCACTGAGGAAAGCTACTGAAACTGGCAGTGCAGTCCTTTGCAAACCTCTTTTTAAGAATTCATTATTAATATCTTTTGTTTTTCCATTACCTTCATTCCCTGATATACCCTTCCACCCTGCTCC
Source organism: Vombatus ursinus (assembly GCF_900497805.2). Taxonomy (NCBI): domain Eukaryota; kingdom Metazoa; phylum Chordata; class Mammalia; order Diprotodontia; family Vombatidae; genus Vombatus; species Vombatus ursinus. Next base: position 60,075,482 of record NW_020954576.1, on the reverse strand, counting down.
ACCCAGAGAGCCATCCCTTACATAATAAAGAAGAAAAAGGGAGGAAAAAGTTCAGCAACTTTTCTAACCAATACCAATCAAATCAAACAGAAGTCTCCCCCACCCCAATCCCTGCCCAGCAAAGAGAGGCAAGAACCTTTTCATAATTCTTTTCTGAGGCTAAAATTGGTCATTATAATCATATAACATCCAGTCGTTGTGTGTTGTTGTTCGTTGGTAGTTGTTGTTGTTGTTGTTTAATCATTTTTCAGTTGTGTCTGACTTTTTGTGACCCCATTTGGGGTTTTCTTGGCAAAGATACTAGAATGGTTTGCCATTTCCTTTTCCAGCTCATTTTGCTGATGAGGAAATTGAGATAGGGTTGAGTTTTGGTTGTTTTTTTGTTTGGGGGTTTTTTTTAGTTTTACTTTTTTATTTTAATTTTTCCCAATTACATGGAAAGATAGTTTTCAACATTCATTTTTGTAAAATTTTGAGTTTCAAATTTTTCTCCCTCTCTCCCTCTTTTCACCCCACCCCAAGACAGCAAGTAATCTGATACAGGTTATGCATGTACAATCATGTTAGACATATTTCCTTATTAGTCATGTTGTGAAAGAAGAATCAGGAAAAAAGGAAAAAACCACAAGAAAGAAAAAAACAAAAAACAAAAAAAGTGAAAATAGTATGCTTTGATCTGCATTCAAACTCCATAGTTCTTTCTCTAAATGTAGATGTAGGATTTTCCATCAGGAATCTTTTGGAATTGTCTATGATCATTGTATTGTTGAGAAGAGCTAAGTCTTTCATAGGTAATGATTCCACAATGTTGCTATTGCTATGTGCAATGTTCTCCTGATTCTACTCACTTCACTCAGCATCAGTTTATCTAAGTCTTTCTGGGTTTTTCTGAAATCTACCTCTCATCATTTCTTATAAAACAATAGTATTCCATTTCATTCATATACCATAACTTGTTCATCCATTCCCCAATTGATGGACATCCCCTCAATTTCCAATTCTTGGCTATTACAAAAAGAACTGCTATAAATATTTTTATACATGTGGGTCCTTTTCCCTTTTTAATGATCTCTTTGGGATCCAGACCTAATAGTGGTATTGCTGGATCAAAGGGTATGCACCGTTTGGATGCCCTTTGGGCATAGTTCCAAATTGCTGTCCAAAATGGTTGGATTAGTTCACAACTCCACCAACAATGCATTAGTATTCCAATTTTCCCACATCTTCTCCAACATTTATCATTTTCCTTTTCTGTCATATTAGCCAATCTGATAGATGTGAGGTGGTACCTCAGAGTTGTTTTAATTTGCATTTCTCTAATCAATAGTGATTTAGAGCATATTTTCATATGACTATAGATATCTTTAATTTCTTCCTCTGAAAACTGCCTGTTCATATCCTTTGACCATTTCTCAATTGGGGAATGACTCTTATAAATTTGACTCATTTCTCTATATATTTTAGAAATGAGGCCTTTATCAGAAACACTGGCTGTAAAAATTGTTTTCCAGCTTTCTGCTTTCCTTCTAATCTTGGTTGTATTAGTTTTGTTTGTAGAAAACCTTTTTAATTTAATGTAATCAAAATTGTCCATTTTGCATTTCATAATGTCTCTTGTTTGGCCATAAATTCTTCCCTTCTCCATAGATCTGACAGGTAAACTATTCCTTGCTCTCCTAATTTGCTTATGGTATCATCCCTTATGAACAGACAGGGTTAAGTGACTTGCCCAGGGTCACATAGTTAGTAAATATCTGAGAACAGATTTGAACTCAGGTCTTCCTGACTCCAGGACTGGCACTTTATCCCCTGTGCACTTACCTGCCCCTTCTTGCTTCTAGAGAACAGATAAAATGGTGGGGATAGATGCAGATTACAAGAAATGAGTGAATGAGTGGAAGTAATAAAATGGGCCAGTGACTATAGACCATGTATGTCAATGCCAGGTGCAAGGCAGTGATAATAGACTATATACTTTACTACTAGGTGATACCTTTTAGGAAGGACAGCAATCATCTGAAGAGGGTATAAAGGATAGTGATCAACACAATGAGGAAATTAGAGATCATATCATATATGATCCACTGAATCCACTGAAGAAATTCAGGATAGCCTAAAGAAGCAAAAATTTAGCAGGGCACAATCACTCCAGTATTTGAAGGGCTGGCTGTTCAATGGAAAATGGGTTGGACAGATTCTACTTGGCACTAGAGGGTCGAATTACAAGTTATAGGTGAAAGTTGCAGAAAGGCAGAATATTTTTCTTGACATGAGGAAAAATCTGACAATCGGAGGAATCTAAAAGTAGAGTGGGGTGCTTTGAGAGTTTTGGGATTCCTCCTACTTACAGGCTTTCATTATCCAAAAGACTAGGTTATTATTTATTGAGAATGATTTAGAGTGAATTGTTGGTCATGTAAGTTGGACTAGATAGTGTCTGAGGGCAAGTGCTGGGAAGGGGAGCTCCTTGCCTTCCAACTTTGAGATTCTGTGTAAACCATGCGTAGTTGGATAAGCATCCTCGATTTTTGAAAAGATAGACTTCAAAAAGTTCAAAGGAGAGACAGGTAGAATCTCATGAACTAACATTCTATGAGAGAAGTAAGCACAAGAGATATGGAAAACTCTCAAGAACTGAATTCTGAAAATAAAGGTAAACAAATAAAGTGAGCAGGAAAATTTATAGTTGTCCAAAGTATAGCTGCGCAGAGCACTCACCAACCAATATTGATTTTTAAAAGCTAAGTTACAGAGGTTGGAAGTAAAGGCAGGTAACAGGATAAACATAAAAACATGACAGTGTTTTAAGAATAGTGTCAAGACTGCTAAAATTCAGAATGAGTGAAGGGATTTAGTTGTACTAGGAGAAAGGGAGTTTTAAACAAGGAATCAATACTCAGGGTGGATGGGGCAATAATCATTGACAGCAGAGGGAAACTCGTGCTCGATTTTGCGCTTTTGCTTCTGTGTTTGCTGCCTAGGAGAATGACCTTTGGATCACAAAGGAAAGAACAAAAAAAATGACTAATAGGGAATTGGTACCCTAATACAAATGGGAAGACAGTAAGAGAGCACCTATCTATTTTGATGAATTCAAAAAACATGATTCATTTGAACTATATCCCTAGAAACGAAAAGAATTGGAGGATGGTATTGTTAAATCACAGTCAGTGACATTTCTCAAAGTTTGTGGAGAACAGGAAAAGTAAATAAGGGATAGAAAAGGGCAAATGTCCTAATTTTCAAAGAAGAAAAGAGAATAGAACCTGCAAACTATAGGTAAGTAAGCTTGTAGTCAATTTCTGACAAAATTTTAGAATGAATTATTAAAGACATCTAGAAAAGAAAGCAGTTACCAAGAAGAGCTAACATGGCTTCATCAAGAATAGATAATGCCGAACTAAACTCATTTCCCTTTTCATAGGGTTGACTAAACTGGTAGATGAGAATGCTGCGGATATAGTTCACCCGGATTTTAACCAAGTGTTTAATAAAATATCTCTTGCTACTGGTGGAGAAAAAATGCAGAAATATAAGCTAGATTGCAGTACAATCAGATGTAAACTGGCTGACCAGCCAGGCTTAAAGAGTAATCATTAACGATTCAATAATAACTGGAAAGATCTTCATTGGCGTTCCTCAGGGTTCCATGTTTAACCCTGTGTTGTTTAACATTTATATCATGGACTTTGGGCAAAGGCTGGGTGGAATATTAATCATATTTCCAGATGATACTCAGCTGAAAGGATTAGCTCACAAACTGAATGTTAGAATCAGGACCCTTCAAAAAGCTCTTAACAGGCTAGAGCATGGGTGAAATCTAATTATATTCAATTCAATTTGGATAACAGAAGTCTTACACTTGAGTTAAAAAAAATGGATTTCATAAGTACAAAATGGGTGAGGTACAGTTAGACTATAGTCTGAAAAAAATCTGAGAGTTTTTGGTGAACTGTAAGTTCAATGTGAGTCACCAGTGAAATGGGGGCCAAAAATGTTAATTCAGTCTTGGGTTGCAATTAGCACAGCTTTCTGTAATAAAGAGACGTTAGTCCCAATGTGCGTTATTCTGATCAAATTACAGCTTGAATAATGTGTTCAGTTCTGGATACCACAGTTTAAGAAGAACAATGGTAAACTGGAGAATATCCAGAGGAAGATAACCCCAAATAGTAAATAGGCCTTAAGGCCATGATATATGAGGATTTTTTGGAGACACTGGCAATAGTTAGCCTAGAGAAAGGAATAATAATAGCTAACGTTTATAAAGCACTTACTATGTGCCAGTAACCCTACTAAGTGTTTTACAATTATTATCTCATTTGATCTTTATAACAACCTTGGGAGGTAGGTACTATTATTATCCCCATTTTACAGATGAGGAAACTCAGGCAAACAGAGGTTAAGTGGCTTGCCCATGATCACCCAGCTAGAAATAACTAAAGGGAGAAAATGATAGCTATCCCCAAGTCCTTGAAAGAGTGTTAGGTTAAAATAGAATTGTTCTTTTTTGTCCTGGAATGCAGAGCTGGGAGTAAAGAGAAGACATTGCAAAGAAGCAAATTTAGAATTGAAATCATGGAAAAATGCCTACAAGTCACAGTTGTCCAAAAGTGGAATGGGCAATCTGTGAAGGTAATGTCTTCTTCTTCATTGGAGATCTTCAATCAGAAGCTAAATGACCATTTTGTCAGATATGTTATCATGGAGATTCTTTTCGGTGGTCTTGGTTAGACTGGATGGCAGCTGAGGTCTGATATAACTCTGAAATTCTATGATTCTGTGAGTTTGCTGAATTGAAAATTGAAAAATGAATTAATCTTTCTGGTCTTCTCCAAAGTTACAGTCATATTTTGGATATGGAGAGGAAGGCAGGAAAATTAGGGAAAGTGACAAAGGGCTTGGCCCCAGGAGCTATACATACCTATTTGAGCATTTCTTAACAAAAAGAAGAAACAAAAGAGAAAAATAATAACTGTCCTGTGTTATTGTTGTTATTGTTTAATTGTTTCTAGTCATGTCCAACTCTTCATAACCCCTTTTGGGGTTTTCTTGGCAGAGATACTGGAGTGGCTTGCCATTTCCTTCTCTAGCTCATTTACAGAGGAGGAAACTGAGGCAAACAGGATTACGTGACTTGCCTGGGGTCACACAGCTAGCAGGTGTCTCAGGATGGATTTGAACTCAGGTCTTCCTGGCACTCTATCTACCGCACCACCTAGTTGCCCTACATAATAAAGGCTTATTTATTATATTTTCTCACAGATTCTCCCCTCTGTATTTATAGATAAATCCGGTATTTATATGCAACTTACTGGCTATACACACACATACATATATACACACATATATATGTATGCATATAGCCATATATACATATATATGTAAATTTGAACATTATCAACTACATTTGTAGACAGGATTAATATGGACAAGTAACTTCTCTTCTCTAGAGACCTCAGTTCCCTCATCTATAAAATAATGGGGTTGAAATAAATGATCTCTAAGATCCCTTCTAGCTCTAAATCTTTATTTCTGTTTTTGTTGTTGTTGTTGTTGTTATTGTTTTGTTTTGTTTTTGTTTGTTTTTGTTTTTTAAGGAGAAAGGGATGAAAGTTGGGGAATGCGGTTATTACATCTCTAGTGCTGGGCACTAGATGGCAGAAGCACCCAGGAAATCCTTTCTCCATCAGCAGATCATTCTCAATAATATCCAAGGATGAAAAAACTTTAAACTAGTTGCAAACACAACTGCTTAATCTAATAGCATACAAAACTGGCAGGTTGTCCTTCTGCCAATGCATTACCTCATAGTCACAAATAGCCTTTTTAAACTACTTATCCAATTCAAATTTTAAAAATATTAAGTACCTGCTGTATCCAAGAAAGTCAACCAAATCATAGAAAACCACAATTTCAGAATTCAAATATCAGGTGATCCAAAGGGTAATGGAAAGATCCATGGTGGGTGAAACAGGCTGCAGGATATTATCAAAAATATTCGTGCATAATTGACATAAAGGAATCTTTAATGAGATGTAACAACAACAATAATGATAATAAGCATTTATATGGCATTTGGCACTACGTGCCAGGCACTATTCTAAGTTCTCTACAAATATTATCTCATTTGATCCTCACAACAACCCTGGGCAGTAGGGTTATTATTAAGACCATTTTACAGATGAGAAAACTAGCCGATAGAGGTTAAGTAAGTTGCCCAAGGTCACACAGCTAGTAAGTGTCTAAGGCAGGATTTGAACACAGGTCTTCCTGACTCTAGACTCAGCACCATCCACTGAGATACCTAGCTGCCTCATATATTAACAGTAAAGGAGATGAACCTCATTCAAGGTAAGTGTCTGAGGTCAAATTGGAATGCAGGTCTTCCTGACTCCAGGTTCAACATTTTATGAGCTAGATGCACAATCTTTATGTTAGACTTCTTGAAAATGTTTCAAGATTCTGTTTTATAGAGTTTCATCTGCTGTTTCCTTCTTTCTATCCTTTGTCTCTTGGTTATTTGTTTTTCTGCAGGTAAAGATCTCTATAACAGATAATTGGAAAGTATCGAGTGAGGGTCAAGGCTAAATCCAAAATATGGTGAACTAAGGCATAAAGAAAAGGAACTTGTTCCTGATCTTCTTGATCCTTATTCCCGAATCCCTGTAACACAAAGGCAGCTGTTTGCACATATATTTTAAAGGGAGTCTGCTATCTTCAAGTAACTGCTTTAAGAATGATTTTATTGCTTTGTTCATTTCCTTTATACATCTTCTTCTGTCCTCTTTTCACATTTGATCAATGTTTACCAAGATGAATCCGTCCTAATTAGGCTCCTCTCCTAAAAGCAATGAAGACTTCCTGCAGCATTGGACCAATTCAGGGTCTATTGATATTTTAAGAGATGCCTTCCAAAATGAATCTCTAGAAAATCAGTGTAGGTTTTGCCACATTAGTGTCATACTACAAAGTGAAACAAGTCAATATGATACTGCAGTTCTGAATTCATTGAAAACTGGGCCCATCTTTTCATGGAGTAGATAAAGTTAATGCACCACTAGATGTCGTCCAGAAGCCAATACACTCCTAAAGGTCTAAGGTATTTGTAGCTTTTCCATGTTATACTAGTTTCCTTTTAGCATCTATTTGTCCTAGAAGATTCACCAACATCCAAGAGAGCTCTTTTTAATGACTGTTCAATCGGTTGCAGCTGCTTGGGGTGTGAGGGGCTTTCACAAAAGAGGCAGATCAGGATGCTATGAGCAATAAGATTTCATTATAAGTGTGTTTCACCCCAAATAATAAAAGGCAAAAGGCCCAGAATGAGGCAAGAGGGGGATAGAGAGGCACTCAATGGTTAGTGGGAAAAGGAAGCAGGGGCAATCAAAGATACAAGCGGAGAGATCATCTCATCAGAACCTCTGGCAGGATGACTCTCAGGTCACAGCAGGAAGAATGGAGCCTACAGTGGTCTTGCAAGAGGCTGTTCTTTAAAATTCAAATATCACACCTTATATTTGATACCAATATCCATACCAATACAATACAATACCAATACCAATACAAATACCAATCCTGATTCTTCTGAGTCCATCTTCACTTCACACAACAGAGCAGCTCACCAATATGGAGAGGGCTATGGCTTTTATTTGTTTTTGTTCAGTCATTCATATCTAGTAAATGTCTGAGGCTGGATTTGAATTCAAGTTTTTCTGTCTCCAGGCCCAACATTCTAGCCACTATATGATCTAGCTGATGCAGATGTAGATATAGTTATAGAAATAGATGTAGATATAGATACAGATGTAGATGTAGATATAGATATAGTCATATAGATATAGACATAGATATAGATGTAGATATAGATACAGTCAATTCAGAATTCTGCTTTGTTTGACAATATATGTTTATAATAGTTGTAAGTGAGAGGGAGAGAAGGCAGATTTTTGCTGATTCAAAAAAGTAAAATTTAACTAAAAAATGAGAAAATGTACACATTTCAAAGGGAGGTGCTGAAAATAAATGTGTGTGTATGTGCATGTGTGTGTGTGTGTGTGTGTGTATGAGAAATGTGAAATATATATACTTACTCTATGGGTTCTGAATATGAATGGTGCTGGAGTCAGGAAAACCTGGGGTTCAAATCCTGCCTTAGATATTTAGTAACTATGTGGCTCCCGGTAAATCACTCAATCTCTCAGCCTGGTTTCCTCATAAGACTGTATTATATGAGGATAACAAATGAATTAAATGTGGATAACAAATAACCTCAAAGGGTTGTTGTGAGGATCAAATGAGATGTTATATATAAAATATTTTATAAACCTTACAACATTATAGCATTATTATACATTTATTTTTCTGTATTTTGTTATTTAAAAAAAAAATTATTTATCATACATTTGTCTGGAAGCCCCTCCAACCACAGTGTGAAAGAGAGCTAAGGAATACAAAACCCAAGCAGTCTATTGTGCTAATGGCAGTGAAGGTCCTCAGCTTCAGCCCCTTAGTAAGTCAATGTTGTACTATGTCAACAGAATTGAGCTGCTTGAATGGGGACCCAGCTGGCCAGTTCCAGTTGGGCAACTCAGCTTGTCCTCCCCTCTCTTCTCCTCGCCCCTTTTTTCATCATTATTATTATTATTAAAGGGAACATCCCTTGATACACTTCTTAAAGAGGCTTATTCACTGAATAGGTGTTGCCTCACTCAAAGTGAGAACTTGAAAAGACCCTAGCTTAAAAGGGCCAAGGTCTCCGATTGTATCTTGGGCCATCTCCAGTAGTCCTGATCTATATTTTGTCACTGGACCCAGATGGCTCTGGAGGAGAAAGTGAGGCTGGTGACTTTGCACAGCCCTCCCTCACTCAAATCAAAGTCAATTGCAAATCATGTCATCAACTCCCTGATGTCATGGTCCTCTTCGAGAATGAAGGACAAACCACAACCATAATCTAACAGGTGCTGTTTGCATACTAATTATCAAAGACTTAACTTTGTCTCAGTATGGCACATCGTAGGTGCTTAATAAATGCTTGTTGAGTGATCAACTTAAAGTTCCACAAAATATTCCATTTAGAGATATACTTCAGATAAATTCAGAGAAACTTGATAAAGCTAAGAATTTGTCAGAGAGGTAATTACTCATATGGATTGTTTGATTCACATGGCTTTATTTTGCATGGAAAAGATGCAAGAGTACTAATTGTTTTCCCTCCAAATGGCAAATCTATCATCCAATTCCTGGAAAATTATTTATTTTGCAGTAAACAGAGGCCAAAAGTTACCCTCCACCCCTCTGACTTCTCCCTCTAATTGACTGATTCCTCCCATTGCTTCCATTTTAAGTAGGATGCGGAAGCCAGCGTTATCTTCATTCCTCTCTAGTCTAGACTCCAGACTTCCAGGACTTTCTCTAACTCCCCAACTTTCTTTTTCAACTTCCTTTTACGTGTTGTCTTCCTTCATTATCATGTAAATTCATTGAAGGCAGGAATTGTCTTCCTTTCTGCATTGATGCTGATACTTGTATTTCTAGCACCCAGAATAGTTTCTGCCACATAAGTACTTAATAAATTCTTGTTGACTTTAAAACATAAATTTTTGCTTGTAGAGACTCCTTAGCAGGGAGATAGAGACTTAATACCCTTAGGGAATTCAAAGAACACTTAAGAAGAAAGTTTTCCTTGGAATTACTTTGTAGTGGTTTTGTCAACTACCACTAACACATTTTGCATTTGAAATCAGGTTGAAATTTCCCATATTTGTTCTCAATTCCTTTGTGCAATACATGACCTTCCTCAAAATGTGCATTGTAGGGGAGTGGAAAAACCTAAAAATATAGCATACATTGGTGCTATGGTTCAAGAGACTTCCAGACAAATGTATGATAAATAATTGGTTTTTTTAATAACAAAATACAGAAAAACAAATGTATAATAATGCTATAATGCTGTAAGGTTTATAAAATATTTTATAGATAATATCTCATTTGATCCTCACAACAACCCTTTGAGGTAGGTGCTATTATTTGTTATCCATATTTAATCCATTTATTATCTCATATAATACAGTCTTATGAGGAAATCCAGGTGGAGAGATTGAGTGATTTACCAGGAACCATGTAGTTACTGAATATCTAAGGCGGGATTTGAACCCCATTAGACTCTAATGCTCCAACCATTACCCCCTGGTGTCTCTCTAAGTGGCAATGTTGTTGGCATTGCCTCATAACCCTGAAAGTGGATTTGAGTTGAGGTTGGAGGGAAGAGATCTAGAGAAGCCAGAAACTTTATGCTTTGAAACAACAGGATGAGAACATGAGGTATCAGCCTGGGCACATGTAAGTCAATCTACAAGCATTTATATGCTTATTATGTATTAGGCATCATGCTGGGTGCTGTCTGACAGAACATGCTGGAAGCTGGACTACTCAAACTGTCCATCATGGCTGATTGCTTCTTTGGTAAACCCAAAGTTCTTCTTTTGTAAACCACAATTTTTTTCTGCTCTCATTCCCCACAAAGATGAGACCCCAAATTTCTTAGACAGAAATTGATAAGTGTGGCTTCCTTAGAGTTGCTAGCATCAGATTGATTTTGTACCAAAGTTGTGGTCATTCTTGACCTTCCCCACTCTCTCCAGCCCCTGCTAATCTGAATTGCATCTGTTGGCACTTAGTCTGAAGTAACCAGTACGTGCACTAGAGGAGAGATGGTCTGTTATGATTACTTTTCAGCATGAGAGGCAGTGGATCATTCTTCACCTTTATGTATACCCTGCCTGGCCCTGGCTCCCAGGAGGGTAATATGATCCACAGATGTTATACTAATAATCTTCACAAGTGCTATCAGGTAATAAACATAACTAATATTTTTGTAACACTTTTAACTTTAAAGACTATTTTCTTCATAACCTTGTGTCTCAATACAGAATTAGTTTAAGGGTCAGGTCCAGGATACCAGTAGCTCAGGTCAAGGAAACAGAAAACACAAGAAGATAGTAAAGCAAGCCAGATTTATTGAGGGAACATATTTATAATAAAGAAGGGTGGTCAGGGTGAATGGAAACAGGTAAGATCTTCTAAGACCTGGGTAGAACTGGGGACCCAAACCTAGTAAAGCCTGGTGGGTTCTTAGCTGTGCCAAACAGGGTGAGACATTGAGGGGAGAGTAAGGAGTTTGGACCTGGAGACTAGTGGTGATTCAAGCTTGATGCAACCAAAGGAGAGCTAAGTGGGGCAGTGGATTGAGCATTGGACCTGGAGTCAAGAATGATGAGTTTAGATTCAGATTCAACCTAGTGTGTGACCCTGTATCACTTAACCACTGTTTGCCTCAGTTTCCTCATCTGTTAAACGAGTATAATATCATCCACCTCCCAGGGTTGTTGTAAGGATTAAATGAGGATTAAATTAAAATTCTTTGCAAACATTAAAGTGCTAGCTATGATAATGATGATGATGGCAGTGGTGGTGGTGGTGGTGGTGGTGGTGATGGTGATGATACTATTGGGAATAAGAATTATTGGCTAGATCAGGGGTAGGGAACTTGAGGACCTAGAGGGTCACATGATACTAACTCCCCATTGGTGGAAAGGAGCTTTCAGCCCCTTTTTGACAACCCCTTATTTTGACAAGATGATTCAGGTGATTTGAACTTCCATAGCTTTTTTTTTAAGTGGGGCTGAGAGGGTACTGAGGCCATATGCCCTGTGAGGTGAATTAGGCTAGCATTAAACTCATTTTATGGCTAAAGAAACTGAAGCTGTTTAATTTTAAGATTATTCTCTAACCAGTCATATAATTTCCTAGACTGATATTCTGCCTTTAAATATAACTGTAAATGGGAGGGGCAGGGGGTAGAATGATATTGCCTCTAAGAAATTTTAAGTGTTCTTGCTTAAGGCTTTGTAGAAGATTTTGTTCCCTCTCCCCTCCCCACCCCGCCCCACTGCCTTGGCCTCTTTGAGATACGTAAGTCTCCTGAATTATATTACAGGCTCTACTCCTCTTGCTACCTGCCTCTCTTCCCCTTTTCTGAAACCCTTTAGATCTGGACTAATTTGCCAGAATCTTCTATGCCTAGAACTTTCCTTGCTAAATGCTTCATAGTACAATGTGCTCCATAGTGCAGTAGGGTCCTCTCTGGCTAGTCCCTGACACTTCCCTTCCTGGGATGTCAGAGATGGGTAATCAATTATATGTGAATATATATATGCTTCCCTATAAAAGCCATGGGCAGCTAGGTGGTGCAGTGGATACAGTGCTGGGCCTAAAGTCAGGAGGACTCCTCTTTCTGAGTTCAAATCCAACCTCAGACACTTACTAGCTGTGTGACCCTGGGCAAATCACTTAACCCTGTTTGCCTCAGTTTCCTCTATCTGTCAAATGAGCTGGAGAAGGAAACGGCAAACCACTCCAATATCTGTGCCAACAAAACCCCAAATGGGGTCATGAAGTCAGACAAGACTGAAGTGACTAAACAACAACAAAAGAAAAAAAATATATATATATATATCCACACACATACATACATATACATATACATACATATATACACACATATGTATATACACATATATATACATATGTGTGTGTGTCATTCTGCCCTCTTTCACCTCTCTATCAAGATGTTTCTTCATTAGTCTCCTAGAATCATAGTTAGTCATTACACTGATCAAGGTTTCTTAGTCTTTCAAAGTCACTTGTCTTTACAATCCTGTTGTCATTGTATAAATTGTTCTTCTGATTCTGTTACCTTCACTTTGCATCAGTTCATACAAGTCTTCCCAGGTTTTTTGGAAACCCTTTCCTCTTCATTTCTTATAGCACAATAGTATTTATCACATTTATAGACCACAAGCCATTCAGCAATTCCTCAACCAATGAACACCCCACCATCAGATTCACATTCTTTGCCAACTCAAAGAGAGCTACAAATATTTTTGTACATTTTTAGTTAGAATTTGTTTTGTTTAGGACTAATCTCTCCCTAGGGTTGTCACTTTTTCCTTCTCTCCTTTTCCTCCTATTTTCTTGTTGAAGTGAAATCTATTTCTGTATTCAAACTATGTCTATATTTTCCCTCCTTTGATCAGTTCAGATAGTGAGATTCTAGTGTCAGTCACTTCCCCCATCCCTTCCTTCTTAATTGCATAGGCTTCTACTTTGACACCTCTATTATATGAGATCATTTTTTCCTAACTTTCCTTTCCCTCTCCACCTCCCATGTGTTTCTCTTTCCTTCTCTTATATTCTTTTAAAATATCATTCACCAAGACATAAGAGAACGACTCCTAGGCCTCCCAGGCAGTCAACTTAGACTCCTTCTATGAACCCTGATATAATAGGGTCCAGAGGGGGGCAGGGCATATACTTCCTCTTCCACTATTAGAATGTAAGCAGTTTATCATTGTTTAGTCCCTTGTGAGTGTTCATTCATGTTTACCATTTTAAGTTTCTCTTTACTCCTGTGTTTGAACTTCAAAGTTTCTATGCAGCTCTTTTTTTTTCCATTAAGAATGCTTGAGGGGCAGCTAGGTGGCACAATGGATAGAGCACTGGCTCTGGAGTCAGGAGGACCTGAGTTCAAATCTAGCCTCAGACACATAACACTCACTAGCTGTGTGACTCTGGGCAAGTCACTTAACACCAAATGTCTCACCAAAAAAAAAAAAAAAAGAATGCTTGGAAGTTTTCTATTTCATTAAAGATGAAATATTCCCCTACTATGGTATTATACTTGAGTTTGACTCAAACTCCTCTTGGCTGTAAACCTAAATCTTTTGCCTTTTAAAATATTTGATTCCAAGCTCTCCACTCCTTTAAAATGGTAGCTTCCAAATCTGATATGATCCTGACTGTAGCCCCTCAGTACTTGAATTCTTCCTTTCTGGTTGCTTGTGGTATTTTTTCTTTGACCTGGAAGCCCTTGATTTTGGCTACAATGTTTCTGGGAGTTTTCATTTTGAGGTTTATTTCAGGAAGTAACTGGTGGGTTCTTTCTATTTCCACTTTGCCTTTTAGTTCTAAGAGATTTGGACAGTTTTATATGATGATTTCTGGAAATATGATGTCTAGTTTCTTTTTCTGGTGATGGCTTTTAGATGACCTCAATGATTCTTAATTATTTTTCTCTTCAATCTGTTTTTCAGGACAGTTTTTTTCCTATTAGGTACCTTACATTTTCTTTTACTTTTTTAGTCTTTTACTTTAGTTTAATGATTACTTGTCTCTTGGAATCATTGGCTTCCATTCTCATTTTCAGGGAATTTTTCCTTGGGCAAGGTTTTGTATATCTTGTGCCACCTATTAATTCCATTTCTAATTCTTTCTGCCATAACTCTCATTTCTTTTCCAATTTTTCTTCCAGTACCCTCACTCTATAATTTTTTAAAATCTTGCCTCATTTCTTCCCAGAATTCTAGTTGAATTTGTTCCTAAGCTGTTTTTTCTTTGAGACTTTGCTTATAGATGCTTTAGAGTCATTCTCTTCTTCTGGATTTGAGTCTTGATTATCCCTATTATCATAATAACTTTTCATGTTGAATTTTTTTTTTTGTTCACTCATTCCTTCTGGCTACTTCTTGACTTTCCTTGATATCAAAGCTAGGCTCTGCATACTTCTGGAGGGAATATCTGGGCTGGTTCTGCTGCTGCTTTCTTGGAGTATGGAATGTTGTGTTATTCCAGGACCACAGGAAAAGCTCAGGATGGAAATTGCAAATTTCCCAAATTTCCCAAAATGGTCTCATCCAGGACAAAGTCTAATTGTTGCCCTGCCCTGTTCTCAGTTACACAAGTTCCTGATCTGGGTTTGGGTCTGAGCTGCTGCTAGACTCAGTCTCCATCTACTGGCTGGGAAACTCTGCTGGTTCACAGTGTCAGAACTTCAAGCTTCCCTTTAGTTTGGGATTCCTGCCCTAGCTATTCTTTTTTTTTGTTTGGCTAGGCAATGGGGTTAAGTGACTTGCCCAGGGTCACACAGCTATTAAGTGTTGTGTGTCTGAGGCCGAATTTGAATTCATGTCCTCCTGAATCCAGGTGCTTATCCACTGCGCTACCTAGCTGCTCCCTGCCCTAGTTATTCTCCCGTACCTTCAGACTGGGCTAGAAGCCGGAGCTAAGATCGTGCTCTGCTCCTGAGGTCCAATACACACTACTGTTGCTGCTGAACTTGTTCCTCTCTCATTCCACAGGCTAGAACCAGTACCACTCATTACTCCAGAACACCACCCTTGAGCACAGGTCCCTTCCAAAGTCAGCCTTGGATCTGTGACCTGGAACTTGGTAGTAAGTGATGAAAAACCAGTTGGCACCCGTTCCCCTCAAGATGCCCCAGTGTGAGTCTGAGGCCTCTTGTGCTGATACACAACTTCTCTCTCACGGAATTTGAATGTTCGCCAAGCTCCTGGCCAGTCCTCATCCTGAGTTTCCAAAGACTTTTCTGCCTATCTCCCTAGGCTGAGCTGGACTGGAGAAATGATTCACTGACTTTTTCTTAAATTTCCCCACCAGGATTTGCTTTGGTACATTTTTAGGTCTGTTTGGAGGAGTTGGGGGCAGGGAGGATGCTCAGCTACACTTCTTGCTACTCTGCCATCTTGTCTTCACTCTCAACATTTTCTCACTGCCAAAGAAAAGCCTTTAGTATGCCATTTCTATCTTTTGTCATCACCCTAGTTATCATTTCAGCCTTCAGCATCACTTACAAAACATGTAACATCAGCACTTTGTATGCATAGTATTCTTTATATCCTATCTTTCCCTACATTGCTTATCCCCGTCCCCCCTCCTCCACTTGATACAGTATCCAAAGAAGACTTTATAACCAGAATTTAAATAGTAAATACGAGTGTATTCACAACCTATTTTGGGCTATTAGCAAATATAGGATGCATCAAGATACCATCCTGCTAATAAACCTTCCTGCTACAGCAGCCTGAGTTCTTACAGGAATCTCAGCACTTTTCTGACTTGAAGCTCTAGCACCCGGGTGCAGAAAATAAATATATGTAAGGATAGCTAAAATGAACTCCCACCTGACCTTTGCCTCATAAAAGAGAAACTCTCTTTTCCTTCTATATAAACCCTTTACTTCAACCACATGTCCTTCCTACTTTTTTTGTTGTTTTTTGTTTTTTTTTTAGTCATTTTCAGTCCTGTCTGAGTCTTCGCGACTTCATTTGGGGTTTTCTTGGCAAAGATATGGGAATGGTTTGCCATTTCCTTCTCTAGCTCATTTTACAGTTGAGGAAAGTAAGGCAAACAAAGTTAAGTGACTCACTCAGGGTCACATAGCTAATAAGTGTCTGAGGCTAGATTTGAACTCAGGTCCTCCTGACTCCATGCCGGGACTCTATTTACTATGCCACTTAGATGCCTTCTTCCCTACCTATGTTATTTTTTTCCTCTTTATTTATTCTATATACACTTATACACATATTTGTTTTCTCTATTAGAATATAAGTTCCTTATGAGTAGAGCTTGCTTTCTTCTTTGTGTTTGTATCCCTATTGCCTAGCATAGCACCTGGTGCATGGTAGGTGATTAATAACTGCTTGTTGATCAGTTGCAGTTATAGTAATTCCTTTTGTTTTATATGCTATTCTCAAAACTATGATCTCTCTTGAATGTAGTAGAAAAAATTGTCTCTCTCTCCCAAAAGAATTTGTATCAAAAGCAGAGTCCCCTCCTCCCAATATTTCCAACAAGGCTGATTCTCTTCTAAAACCTTTCCTCTATAAAAACCATCAAAAAAAAAGTAATAACAGATATTAGATCCTATAAGATCTTACTTCTTCATTCAAGACCAAAACAGTATTTTGGTCTCTAGGTTTGCCTTTGAAAGTCTTAAATTACAATCAACAAAATAGGAACATGAAGAACTGGGGGGGGGTGCTCAGAAGGTAAGAAAAATGTAAGTAAAGATAAAGTAAGTAAATGAGAGCTAACTAGGCTCAGAGCAGAGAGAACAAAGATAAGTGGAGAAGAGGGGGAGGGGGTACAAAACAGGAGATTGGGTGATATTGGGACAGAGAGGAAGGGTGGAAACAGTGACCTGACCCTGTTTAGGACATAGCATATCAGCTTCATTTCCTTTCCAGCAAACTGACAGGTATGTGTTGGAAAGCACTGCCACAGCAAAATTCCTGCCTTATCAGCTGCTTTTTCCTGGGCCTCAGAATTCAGGCGCAGGCATCACTTGGTGGGAGGGAGGTATCTCTGACGCACACATTGCCAAGTATTTTCCACCGCAGAACTGAAAGGCCAAACCCAGTCTGATCAGGTTGCTACCCCTATCCTGCATAGAAATGATTCTAATTGAAAAAGCCTACGTGATGCACTGACATTGCTCAGGGCCCAGGTCATTCCACTCCATTCTCTAGTGCCTGGCTCTAACCTTGGCTTCACCTAAGGTAATGCTGAGGTAAGTGACTCTTCCTTTCAATTATTTGATTTCCTTATCTTCTAAAAAAAAAATGTGAGAAGATTTGTATTGGATTATGAAACCCTATAATACATGCACATGCACACACACACACACACACACACACACACACACACACACACGTAAAACCCAGTGTCTACAATGTGATTTTACACTTAAAAGCTAACTCTCAAATATCTGCAATAGGGAAGGGTCTGTAAATCTAGTCAGTTAAAATTCAGATTGTCGCCAAATCTAATTTTAATTGTTAATTTCAATCTCTTCCTCGTCCAAACTTTTAATCAAGCTGCTAACGGTTATTAAAATAGAACACACCTAACTTTAATTGTCCGTCTCTTCTCCTATGTCACCTCTGATTGAGGTATTAACAAAACACGGCTAACCAAAAGATCCACAGCAAGAAGGAAGAGAAGACAGTGGCCCAGATAATCTATCAACAATATAGTACACCACCAAGTAAATAATCAAAAGTTGATTGTATTTAGTACCTGCCTCCTAAAGTGATCAGATATCCAATATGAGTCCTGCACGGAAATATCTTGTAATGATAATAATTTACCTAGACCCCTGTTACTTCATTAAGTTCATAAAGCTAAGAACCTTAGATAGGGATTTCATATAACCCCAGAATGTTGCTAGATGCCCCAGAATGTTGAAAGAGACCCTTCCCCACACTTTAACCAACCAAGTGCATGAAAAACCTAAGGGAGACACTAGGGAATTGCCAAGGTGATCACAAAATTTTAGAGTGGGAAGAGTAATGTACTCTAATCCAGATCCCAAAAGAATATTATCTACAACATTCCTGATAAGTAGAAATTCAGCCTCTGCTTGAAAGATCTTCAGTGAGGGAGAACTAATAATCAAGCAGGCATGCACTTATTAAGTGACTGTTATGTATCAGACACTGCGTTAGGCACTGAGCAAACAAAAACAAAAATGAAACAGTCCTGACCTTGAGGAACCTACATTCTATTGGGAGAAAATAATTGTTTATCCTTTGCTCTTGAAGAGGACCATGACATCAGGGAGGTGATGCCATGCCTTGCAAGTGAATTGGATTTAAGTGAGGGGGCTGTGCAACGTCATCAGCCTGACTTTTTTCTCCAGAGTCACATGGATGCAGTGGCAAGATATAGATCAGGACCATGGGAGATGGCCCCAGATGCAGGAGGAAAACAATATGCATAGATAGAATATACATAACATAAGTATAAAGTAATTGGGAGGGGGTGGGATTTGAAGTTGGTGAAATCAGGAAAAGTCTTCCTAAGTTTTTAAAACTTTTTAAAAAAATACATTGTAAAAAAATTTGTAAAATTTTGTAAAATAAGAACAATGTGAGGAATGTAATTGCAGTTACTTCCAAAATTTTCTTTTTGAAGATTTTGAAATAAATACCTAATTTAGTTGTGTTAGTGGAGTTTACTTAGAAGGTAATTGAGGTGAGTTTTGGTGGAAGCAAGGGATATAAGAGGTATAGTTGAGGAAGAAATGCATTCTAGACATATGGGACACCTAATGCAAAGCCAGAGAGAAAGAAAAGGGCATATCATGTATGAGGAATAACAAGGAATACAGTCTGGCTGAACTCCATAATTCAGGGAATAAGCTGGAAAGATATGTTGGAGCTGTTGTGAATGTCTTTAAAAGCCAAATAGAGGAGTTTATATGTGATCCCAAAGGCAAGACAGAGTCACTGGAGTTAATTGAGGAGAGATATAACTCAGTCAGATCTGTGCCTTAGTAAAAGCACTACAGCAGCTGTGTGGAAAATGGTTTGAGGTGGCAACAGACTTGAGACAGGGAGACCCCTACCTGTTTTCAATAGTTCCAGTTTCAATAGTTCTAATTGTTAGACATCAAATCTCTATTTGTCTCTTTGCAACTATTACCCATTGTTCCTGGTACTGCCCTCTGGAATTAGAATTAGAACAGTCTAATTTCTCCTCCACATGGCAGTCCTGCAAATTTTTTTTGGAGGCAATCAAGTTTAAGTGACTTGCCCAAGGTCACACAGCTAGTAAGTGTCTGAAGCCAGATTTGAACTCAGGTCCTCCTGACTCCCAGGCAATTGCTCAATCCACTGCACCACCTAGCTGCCCACAATCTTATAAATACTTGAAAACAACTTTCATGATTCCCCAAGTCTTCTATTCTGCTGGTTACATTTCTTCAATTTCTCCAATAGATTTTCAGGAGGCATGGACTTAAGACCCTTAACCATCATGGTTGTTCTCTAGATATTCTCTAGTTTATCATTAGTCTCTTTAAAACATGCTAGCTAGAACTGAACACAATAATCTAAATATGGTCTGACCAGAACAGTGTAAAGCTACCATCTCCTTAATCCCGGAAGTTACACTAAGGCAGCCAAAAACTATTGATTTATATTGAGTTTGCAGTCCACTAAACCCTCTATAGCTCTTTTAGACAATTGTTAACTATGCCTCTGACATATTGTATCTTGGTTCAAGAAATTGATTTCAGTAGTGTAAGGGTTTGCATTTATCTTTTTAAAATTTCTACCCATACTAAATGTAATGTGGCCCAATATTCTAGGGCTAGGCTATCATGTATTTTTTGAATCCTGATTCTATCAGTCAGTCAACATTTATTAAGTGCCTACCACGTGCCAGGCACTGTCCTAAGTGCTTAAGGATATAAGTACAAAAAGAAAGATGGTCTTTGTCCTCAAGGAGTTTACAATCTACTGGGAGAAGACAACATATAAAAGTAAGGAAGAGGAGAGAGAAATTACCCAGTTTGGGGCATGATGCAGTCCAGTTCAACGTAGTACAGCTGGTTCTGGGATAAGAACTCATTATTTAACAAAAACTGCTGGGAAATCTGGAAAATAGTATGGCAGAAACTAGGCATAGACCAACATCCTACACCCTATACCAAGATAAAATCAAAATGGGTACATGATTTAGATATAAAGACTGATACTATAAGCAAACTAGGAGAGCAAAGAATAGCTTATCTATCAGATCTATGGAGAAGGGAAGAATTTATGGCCAAACAAGAGATGGAGAACATTATGAAGTGCAAAATGGATGACTTTGATTACATTAAATTGAAAAGCTTTTGCACAGACAAAGCCAATGCAACCAAGATTAGAAGGGAAGCAAAAAGCTGGAAAACAATTTTTACAACCAGTGTCTCTGATAAAGGCCTCATTTCTAAAATATATAGAGAAATGAGTCAAATTTATAAGACTACAAGTCATTCCCCAATTGAGAAATGGTCAAAGGATATGAACAGGCAGTTTTCAGAGGAAGAAATTAAAGATATCTATAGTCATATGAAAATATGCTCTGAATCACTATTGATTAGAGAAATGCGAATCAAAATGACTCTGAGGTACCACATCACACCTTTCAGATTGTCTAACACGATATAACAGGAAAATGATAAATGTTGGAGAAGATGTGAGAAAATTAGAACACCTATTCATTGTTGGTAGAGTTGTGAACTGATCCGACCATTCTGGAGAGCAATTTGGAACTATGCCCAAAGGGTTATAAAACTGTGCATACCCTTTGACATAGCAATATCACTTGTAGGAATGTATCCCAAAGAGATCATAAAAACAGGAAAAGGACCCACATGTACAAAAATATTTATAGCAGCTCTTTTTGTGGTGGCAAAGAATTGGAAATTGAGAGGATGCCCATCAATTGGGGAATGGCTGAACAAGCTGTGGTACATGAATGTAATGGAATACTATTGTGCTATAAGAAATGATGAACAGGCAGACTTCAGAAAAACCTGGAAAGACTTGTATGGTCTGATGCTGAGTGAAGTGAGCAGAATCAGGAAAACATTGCACACAGTAACAGCCACATTGTGCGATGACTAAATTTGATAGACTTAATCCCTCTCAGCAATACAAGGATCCAAGACACCTCCAAAGGCCTCATGATGGAAAACACTATCCACATCCAAAGAAAGAACTATGGAGTTTGAATGCAGATTGAAGCATACTATTTGCTATTTTTTTTTCTTCTGTTGTGTTTTGTTTCCTCTTTCTGGTGGTTCCTCCTATTGGTTCTAATTTTTCTTTACATCATGACTAATGTGAAAATATGCTTAATATGAATGTATATGTAGAGCCTATATTAGATTGCACACTGTCTTGGGAAGGGAGGAGGAGAGGGAAAAGGAGAAAATTTGAAACTCAAAATCTCATGGAAGTGAATGTTGAAAACTAAAAATTAATAAATAAAGTATTTAATAAAAAAAAAGAGTACTGTCCTCTATATTCCTATATTAATGGGGGGATGTGGGAGTAGTAAAGATGAAAGGAACTGAAGAAATGGACAGCCTGGAAGACTTCTTTAAATGGGGGCTTTGGAAGACTTTGTTCTGCCTTCCAGCCCTCCAATTAGAAGGGCAAAGGTTACCAAGGGAACTGATGGGGTCTGAGTATCAATGCTGATATAACCTGGCAGGATGATGACTTTCCAAATGACAAGATCCAGTTAAGTTATTGCTGTTCTTCCCTCCCAGATTTGTGCCATCTAGGCAGGAGGTTTAAAAGAGAATTCCAAGTAATTGATAAAAATGTTAAATAGTACAAGGCCAAACACAGATCCTTGGGTCGTGCCCCTGGAGATCTCCTTTCAGGTTGACATTGAATTATTACGACTCCTTATTTAGTATAGCCATTCAACCAACTCTAAATCCCTCTAACTGTACAATTATCCTGCCTACATCTTTCCATATTTTCCATGAGATTAGCATGAGCTATTTTATCAAATTCTTTGCTAAACTCTAGGCAAACTATTCCCCTGATTTATCAGCTTAGTTACTCTGTCAAAAAGGGAAATAAGGTTAATCTGGTATGATTTATTCTGGATGAAGCAATGCTGGCTCTTTGTAATCACAATTTCCTTTTCTCATTGTTCACTAACCATCACTTTATTAATACCTTCTGGAATTTTACCAGGAATCAAAGTTGAGCTTACTGGCCTAGGGTTCACAGGCTCTATTCTCTTCCCTTTTTGAAAAAAACTGGAACATTTTCTCTGCTCAAGCCCTGTGATATTTCTCCTGTTCTCCATATTCTTTCTAATATTACTGAAATTGGCTCAGCAACTACACCTGACAGTTATTTCAACCAAATTATTCATTCAAGAAGCATGTAAATGCCTATGTTCTAGGCACTGAGGATACATAGATAAAAACAAAATACTCCCTGACCTCAAGGAGTTTATATTCTACTGAGGAAAGAACACATATACATGTAAGTAAACATGGAGTATATACAACATGAATATAAGGTGGTTTGGGTTTTTGGGGGGAGAGGAAGAGGCATTCATTAACAGTTGAGGGGATTAAGAAAGGTTTCACATAAGGAGGTCACATAGTTCATGTGGGCCACATGACTTGATCCAGCCAAGAGCAGTTGGGTGTTTTCTTATTATCATCTTATTTGTCTTGGGTATCAGTTCCCTTTTAGCCATCTTTGTTCTGTCCTTTCCAATGCAAAGATCATTTTCCTTGGCAGAGAAAACTTAAAGATAAGAATTGAGAAGTTTTGCCTTTCCTGCCATCCATTACCATCCCATCCACCCTAAGCAGTGCTCTTGTCTATTCTTCGATCTTCCTCATTTCTCCATATAACTTAAAAAAACTTTCATTGTCCTCAACCCTCCTTGTCAGCCTCAGCTCATTCTGGTACCATGCTTATAGCACTATGCTGTACTTTTGTATCCATTATCTATTACCTGACCTTCTTCCTTTTCTGATCATCTCTTCTTAAAATGTAAGTAGGTTTATAAGCTCCCAGTAAATCCACAATGATCTTTTTATTCAATTCCTGTTTATCCTCCTCATTGAAATGGTTTCTCTTTGTGTCTTCATAATTTCATTCTTTAGGAAGAGGCTGAGTTCCTTTGTAGAATTTTTTAGTCCATGGAAGCTAATCAGTTCCTTCCTCAGAACCATTTAATAATATACGTTCTCCAAATCTCGGGTGTATGTCAGACTATGCTGGCTTTTTTATGCTCTTTCCCACTCTAAATATGTGTGCTTATGTTATTCCAGAGTGTTCATTTATTTCCACCCTACCAACCAATTCCTCTTTGTTGGTGGGAATCAAATATAGAAAATAATTTACCCTTTTTAGTTTCTCCATCTTTTGAAGGATGAAGTTATCATTAAATTAACTATCAGTTGTTCTTTTTTTGACAGAGGGCTCCAATATGACTAGAAAATTAGTCTCTCATCACTACTCGACAGTGCCCTTTTAGGCTTGCAATCTCTTTCCTTAATTGCTCAAGTATCTCATCTCCTTCCTGGTTGTTTGCAATGGCAAAATCATTCTTATTCCTGCTTCCCTTGATTTTCACCTAATTATTCTCTACCATGCTTCTCCCCTCGGATTCTTGAGTTTCTTCACATAAGTAGATATTAATAAATAATGCTGCCTACTTTCTTTTCCTAACTTTGTTTCTTTTGCACAGCATTTATTAAGTGCTTACTATGCATTTGGCTAAGTGCTGATGATAAAAATATGAGCAAAAAAGACAGCCCCTAGCTTCAAGGAGTTTACATCTAATGGGGGAAGTCAACACATAAAGGGGGTAGAGAGAAGAGAAAATGGTACACATGTGGGGACAAGGCTACTGGGGGAAAGCCTGGAAAGTGAGAAGTGGAGCTAGCAGTGAAATGAATATGGGTTGGATACTTCATGAAATGGTGTTTTGGGTCAGAGACTCAGGAATCAGAAGAGAGGACCACAGTATAGAGGCATCTCCAGGGTGGGGAAAAATGCTAGTGATGAAGCAATAAAGTCCAGAAAGTGGAGAGTGGAGTAGGGACTGAACAAGGTAAACCCATCCAGAGCCATATTTCAGTCATGGGTCTTATCCCACCAAACCTCAGCGATACCTAAAGTATAAGGTAAAACTTACCACCTTATGAAGGGACCTCTGGATCATCTTGACTGATGCCTGAGCTTTGTGCCTTTGTATATAGATATTTGGGGACATGGGTTTTACTACTAGTTCTTTTTTTAGATTTTATCTTCTATAAACTTGCAGGTGTCTCAACTATTATTCTTCCTTCATTGTAGTTACTCTTTATGGTATCTAATATGGATATACATAAGCAATCTTTTCCTTAATCTCTTCCTCTCCATTTGAAGTTCTTTTTATTAGATTTGCAAGACTAAAAGCAAGTATCTTCTAACTCCTTGTGAGATGAATTCTATCCATGGCCAGAAGCCTGTTATTTCTACATTCTAAGCCATGTTCTACCAGAAAGTCAAATCTCATTCTTATACAAAGTCTTTTAAAACTAGTGGTTCACTTCTTAAATATGCTTTTTTTTCTGCATACCTTGTTTTCAATGGACAAGTGATGAAAACACCACCTGTTACTTTTATAACCTTCTGTTTCTTGCACAAGATTTCATAGATTTTGGCAATATTTTCTAGTTTCTTCTGGCAATATCATTTGGCCCAGCAAATTACCAGCAATAGGTAATGGTTATTCATTTTGACAAGTCTTAAGAGGTTCTGTCATATTTTGTCTGCATGTTCTGGGAACCTTGCTATTGTTGTCAAGTCAACAAAAGCTATCTTAGAACCACTCCAAAACCACTAGCAACCACTCCCCTTCTCTTCTTCCTCTGACTCATATTGAATGACCACTTATCTGACAGCACCTATAGCTTTAGTTTATCATTCCTAGGACAAGCAGCTGTTTCCTCCTCAGCATCCTATTCTTCAGAAAAAAAAATTTCATTTGGTTTTTCGTTCAAAATGTTCAGTGACTTTTCAAATTCTTGTTTGAAAGTGGTTATGAACCAATAAAATAGATGAACTCTTGGTTAATTTGATTTAGAAAAAAAAGAAGAAAACCAAATTATCAATATCAAAAATGAAAAGGGTGAATTCACTACCAATGAAGAGGAAATTTAAGCAATTATTAGGAGCTATTTTGCCCCATTACATGCCAAACAAATCTAATAATCACAGTGAAATGGATGAATATTTATAAATACAAAAATTTCCCAGGTTAACAGAAAATACTTAAATAATCTTATCTTAGAAAAAGACACTGAACAAGCTATCAATGAGTTCCCTTAGAAAAAATCCCCAGGACCAAACTGATTCACAAGTGAATTCCACCAAACATTTTAAAAACAATAAATTCCAATGCTACATAAACTATTTGGAAAAATAGGCAAAGAGTCTTACCAAGTTCCTTTTATGACCCAAATATGGTGTTGATATCTAAATCAGGAAGAGTCAAAACAGAGAAAGAAAACAATAAACCAATTTCCCTAATGAATATTGATGCAAAAATTTTAAATAAACTACTACCAAGGAAATTACAGCAAAGATCATAAACTATGACCAGGTGGGATTTATACCAGGAAGACAGAGCTGGGTCAATATTAGGAAAACTATCAGCATAATTGATCATATCAATAACAAAACTCACAACAGATGCAGAAAAGGTTTTTTGACAAAATACAACACTTATCCCTATTAAAAACACTAGAAAGCATAGGAATAAATGGAGCTTTCCTTAAAATAAATAGTATCTATCCAAAACCATAAGCAAGCATTGCCTATAACAGAATAAGCTAGAAGCCTTCCCAATAAGATCAAGAGCGAAGCAAGGATGTCCATTATCGCCACTATTATTCAACATGGTACTAGAAATGCTAGCTATAGCAATAAGAGAAGAAAAAGAAACTGAAGGAATTAGAAAATGCAATGAGGAAACAAAACCATCACTCTTTGTAGATGATATGATGGTATACTTGTGGAATCCTAATTAACTAAAGAAAACAGTTGAAATAATTAAAAACTTTAGCAAAGTTGCAGGATATAAAATAAACCGCTATATATCATCAGCATTTCTACATATTACCATCCAAGTCCAGCAGCAAGAAATTGAAAAAGAAATTCCATTTCAAATAACTGCAGACAATATAAAATACTTGCGAGTCTACCTGCTGAGACAAACCCAGGAATTATATAAACACAATTACAAAACACCTTTTACACACACACACAAAAAGTCAGATCTAAACAATTAGAAAAAATATTAATTGCTCATAGATAGGCTAAGCCAATATAATAAAAATGATAATTCTACTTAAATTAATTTACTTATTCAGTGTCATACCAAAACTACCAAAAACTAATTTTATAGGGCTAGAAAAAATAGTAACAAAATCCATCTAGAACAAAATTGGTCAAGAATATCAAGACAATCAACAAAAAAAATGTGAAGGAAGGTGACTTAGTCAAATCAGATCTCAAACTGTATTACAAAGCAGTAATCATCAAAACAATATGGTACTGGCTAAGAAATAGAATGGGCCATCAGTGGAATAGATTAGGTACAAAATACAAAGTAGTAAATGACCATAGTAATCTAGCATTTGATAAACCCAAAGATCTAGTGTTTGGGGTTAAGAACTCAACATTCGACAAAAATTGCTGGGAAAACTGGAAAGCAGTTTGGCAGAAACTAGGTATAGACCAACATTTCACACCACATACCAAGATAAGGTCAAAATGGGTACATGATTTAGACATTAAGGATGATATCATAAGCAAATTAGGGGAACATGGAACAGTTTACCTGTCAGATCTATAGATGAGGGAAGAATTCATGACAAACAAGAGTCAGAAAGCATTACAGGATGTAAAATGGATAATTTTTATTACATTAAATTTATAAGTTTTTGCACCAATAAAACTAATGCAGCCAAGATTAGAAGGAGAGCAGTAAAGAGGAGGGGTGATTTTTACATCTAGTTTTTCTGATAAAGGCCTCATTTCTAAAATATATTGAGAATTGAATCAAATTTATAAGAATGCAAGTCATTCCCTAATTGACAAATGGTCAAAGGATATGAATAGGCAGTTTCCAGATAAAAAAAAAAAAAACAATCTATAGTCATATGAAAAAGTGCTCTAAATCACTATTGATAAGAGAAATGCAAATTAAAACAATTCTGAGGTACCACCTCACACCTATCAGATTGGCTAACATGACAAAACAGGAAAATGATAAAAGTTGGAGAAGATGTGGGAAAATTGGAACACTAATGCATTGTTGGTGGAGTTGTGAACTGATCTAACCATTCTGGAGAGCAATTTGGAACTATGCGCAAAGGGTTAGAAAATTGTGCATACCCTTTGGCCCAGCAATAGCACTACTACATCTATATCCCAAGGAAATTTAAAAAAGAAAAAAAAGGAAAAGTATTTATATGTACAAAAATATTTATAAGAGTTCTTTTTCTGGTAACCAAGAATCGGAAATTGAGGAGAAGCCTATCAATTGAGGAATGGCTGAATAAGTTATGGTAGATGATTGTGATGGAATACTATTGCGCTATAAGAAATGATGAATATGATGCTTTCATAAAAACATGGGAAGACTTACATGAATTGATGCAAAGTGAAGTGAGCAGAACCAGGAGAACATTGTACATAGTAACAGCAATATTGTACAATGATCATCTATGAATAGCTTAGTTTCTCAGCAATAATGCAATGATCTAAGACAATTCTGAAGAATTCATGATGAAAAATGCTATACACCTTCAGAGAAAGCATTCATGGAGTCTGAATGCAGATCAAAGAATACTTTTTTTTTGTCTGCTTTCTTTCACAACATGACTAGCATGGAAATGTTTTGCATGACTGCACATGTATGATCTATATCAAATTGCTTGCTTTCTCAGTGAGGGGGGAGGGAAGGAAGGGAGAGAATTTGGAAGTCGAAATTTAAAAAAACAAGTGTCAAAAAATTTTACATGTAATTGGAAAAAAATAAAATATTTAAAGTAGAAAAAAATTAAGCAATCACAAAAAAGTTATTATGATTCCCTCTATTAATACAGACTTCTTTATCAAATCAACAAGTATTTATCAAATACCTACTATGTGTCAGGCACTATCCTAGGCACTGGGAATACAAAGACCAAAAATGAAACATTCCCTGTTCTCAATGAGTTTATATTCTTAACTATATATTATCAGCCATATCTTATATCTTTTCCCTTCTCCCATTATTCTCTTACCTTGTCTTCCCTGTTTTTTTATTTATCTTGTCCTACCAACTACCTTTCCCTCTTTGAATTCTCTTCCTCACGGTCTTTCTTCCTCAGTTTTTCTCCTCCTTCACATTATTTTCATTCAACTTTTTTATATTCTCCCAAATTTCTATTCCCTGTTCAATTTCTGACCTTCACGATGCTAAAGTTTTCCAAATCCTTTCACAATTTTCTCCTCTTAATTATTCAGCTCAAGTCCTGCTTTCACTACTCTCCTTTTGCTACCAATGGCTTACACAGATTGATTTCCCCAAGTCTACAAAGGCTTCTGTAGAAGCTAGTCAACCTACAGCTACTTTACATGGTAAATAAATCTGAGCCAAATAAATAATACAAAGAACCAATGGCATTCTGGCAAAGCCAAGACATTACAAAAAAGTCACAAAAGCATGTGTCATAAATGATTGTAGAAAAATGCTGGTTAATTTGTTTGTTTTGTTCATCTGTCTAAGATATACAAACACTCTTAAAATAAAAATCCACCAAATTATTGAGTTTATCTAGCTTGCTACAATCATTACATTATACTCAATACTAATCCCTACAGGGTTAAGGTAGCATTTCTGTCTCACAGAAAACAGGTAGACTGAGCCCATAATCAATTATTTCAGCCATTTACATATTCAGCCTACCAGATCTTCCAAGGAATAGCAAAATGAATTAATTTGTTTTCACTTTTCCCTCAGGTTTTGTTCACTTTCACTAAATATAGTCAAGTAAAAAGTAAAAATCATTAAAAGGTCAGGTAGGCACTTTACTTACCAGACAAGGTAAGTTAAAAAAAAAAAAAAGACAAAGTAAGAGGTTAGCGGTAGAAGGGAAAATGTTAGGCATAACTGACAAGTTGTTAAGAATGTAAGCTCTTCAATGCTGATCAGAGAAAAAACTATGGAGTCTGAATGCAGATTGATGCATACTCTTTTCACTTTTTTTTTTTTTACTTTTCTTTTTTGTGTTTTTTCCCTTTTGTTCTGATTCATCTTTCACAACATGACTAATGTGGAAATATGATTAACATGATTGTACATGTATAACATCAGATTGCTTGCTGTCTTGGGGAGGGGGGAGGGAAGGGAAGGGGGAGAAAATTTTGGAACTCAAAATTTTACAAAAATGAATGTTGGAGCAGCTAGGTGGCGCAGTGGAAAGAGTACCGGCCCTGAATTCAGAAGGACCTGAGCTCAAATCCAGCCTCAGACACACATAACACTTACTAGCTGTGTGACCCTGGGCAAGTCACTTAACCCGTTTGCCTAGCCAAAAAAAATGAATGTTGAAAACTATCTTTACATGTAATTGAAAAAAAATAAAATACTAATTTTTTTAAAAAGAATGCAAATTCTTTGAGATTAGGAATTGTTTCTTTTTTTGTCTTTGTATTCCCAGTGCCTAGAACAGTGCCTTATAGGAAGAAAGGGTTAGCCTCAAACTCTATAATTGTTGAGGTTCAGGGGCACCCCAAAATGAAATGTTAAGGTGCAAGGTGTATGTGTGGTGAGGTCATCTCCAATGAATTCCCTCAGGCTGTCTCCAATTCAAGTAAAGGCATTTATTCCGGGTAACACAACACACCAAGTAGGCTCCTCTGCCCCTTAAGAGAGATGCAGCTTATATTGCAGGCAGCCAGAAAGAAACAATTCAAGTATTCTGGAAACACAATCAGGATAACACAAGATTTAGCAGCTTCTACATTAAGGGTCCGGAGGGCACGGAGTATGATATTCCAGAGGGCAAAGGAGATAGGATTACAACCAAGAATCACCTACCCAGCAAAACTGAGTATAATCCTTCAGGGTAAAAAATGGTCATTCAATGAAATATGGGACTTTCAAGCATTCCTGAGAAAAAGACCAGAGCTGAATATAAAATTTGACTTTCAAATACAAGACTCAAGTGAAACATAGAAGAAGTAAACAGGAAAGAGAAATCATAAGGGACTTAGTAAGGTTGAACTGTTTACATTCCTGCAGGGAAAGATGATATTTGTAACTCATGAGTCCTTTGTCAGTATTAGGGTAGTGGGAGGGAAAAAAGTATATGTATGGATAGATAGATAGATAGATAGATAGATAGATAGATAGATAGATAGATAGATAG